>NC_073305.1:143308266-143634082 GCF_027595985.1 Sorex araneus
GATCTGTAGTGTGGTGTGTTCCAATTAATAGATTTTTCTGCACTTGGATTCCAGAAAACCTTTTGATCTTGTTCCCATTGTGTTTTTTCCTTAGTACTCAAACTATATTAATAATTCTTTATAAAATTGTAGGATCAATATTTCCAAGTAATGATGGTCAGTAACTTTACTTCTTTCTTATTTCTTTACCCAGTTTTGTTATTAAGTTCTCTTCTATTCCCTCAAACACATTATGGAAGAAGATTTGGTAAAGTCTCTTACAGATACTGTAAAACTATATTGCCTTTTGATAAAATAATGCAATCTTTTACTGCCTTTATTTTATAGAAGATATTCTTAATTGTTTACCCAATATCATGCTCTTTTTTATCATGCAAAAGAATACTGATTTTGCTGTAGGTTGAATAGATGCATATAACTATAATGAATACACATATGTGCAACAAACATGCACATAAAATACTACATACATAAACATATTTGTATATATATAAATGCTTTTATATATTTAGTTTGAGATGCACCTTTACCTCACTTGGTGAGCTCTGATTAAATAACATATTTTAGAGTATAAGAATTTACTTCTTTTTAAAAAATTTATTGATTCACTTTGAGATATAGTTATAAGCTTTCATGTCTGAGTTACAATCACACAATGATCAAACACCCATTCCTCCACCAGTGCACATTCCCCACAGAATTTACTTCTTTACTCTACTAACATTTTTCTGGTTGCCTCTATCTACTTTCCCATTACCATAGGCACATTTTTTAAATTTATTTTATTGAATCACTGTGAGATAGTTACAAGCTTTCATATTTGGGTTACAATCTCACAATGATCAAACACCCATCCATCCACCAGTGCACATTCCCCACCACCAATATCCCAGTATACTCCCTCTTTTCCCACCCTCCCCCTTCCTCCATGGCAGACAATACTCCCCATACTCTCTCTCTACTTTGGGGCATTATGGCTTGCAACACAGACACCGAGAGGTCATCATGTTTGATCCGTTATCTACTTTCAGCACACATCTCCCATCCCGACTCATTCCTTCAGCCATCACTTTCTTGGTGGTCTCTTCTCTATTCCATCTGCCTTCTCCCCTCCTCTCATAAAGCAGGCATCATAGGCACATTTCTTAATGTAGAAGCTGACTGGAGTATTTCAGAGCATTTGCCCCACTGCAATAACAAACACATTGTAAATTCAGGCAGAGTCAAAATGCTCAGTTCTAGGTTTTTAGGTGGTTTTGTACCACCTGCTTAGGCAGAATTGATACAATAAGTATAAAGTCTGGGCCGAGGGTCACAGTCTATTTTTCAGTCTCCTTTGTGAGTCAGAACCCCAGAACAGGACAGTTTCCATTGGTGAATCCTGCTCCAAACTTGTAGTTTCATCTCTCTGCAGAAATCTGGAATGATTGTGAGCTTCTAGCCAAGAGTCCTACAAGTCCAGGACACAGAACTTTTCACTGTTTTGTCGTTAATTTTATTTTTTTTCACCTTGGGATGTTTATCTTGTTTGAAGTCTTGTTATATAATTTTTGTTATCTTTCTACATTTTAATTATTTCTTGGGGTTTGAAATAAAGGGACAAGTCTAAGGGCAAGTTTACTGCCATCACTATTGGAAGTGATTTTCAAATATTCTTTAGGCAAAACAAAGTAACAAGGTTCTGGTTAAATTAAGACTCTGGGCATAGTGTGCTTTATTTCTCATTTTCTTCAATAATCTATTATTTAAGCATTAACCTTTCCTAAGCAAGGGAATTTGGGATGCTATTCACCGAACAGAATGTTATGGCTAAAAGTTTAGTAAATCATTTTCTTTATTAGATAAGTTATGTGTTTTCTGCAAATTGAAATAATTAGTAATCTTAGAATGTGATCAAATAAAAAATTCAGCCAGAGAGTATAGCTTGTAATGCATTGCATTGCATGCAGTTGACCTCTGTTCACTCTCCAGTAACCCATATGATCCGTCAAGCCTGCAAAGAGGGAGCTCTGAGCCCAGAGCCCTTAGAACATCTGGGAGTGTCTCAAAAGAAATGATTCTAAAAACAATTATATTCTATTCAAGTAAACTCCATGGGAGTTCAGGTAAATTTAATTCTCATTTTTCATGAAGTAAATAGTTCACATACACAACAGTATTTAGGCATACAGAAAGCAAATGTTTTAAGCAGTTTGCTACCAATACCACAAACCAAAGTCACAGTTTCCTTTTGTATTTCACTTTGCTGGAAATTAAGCGGCTCCCTGGCTAACAAATTATGTCTAAAGTGAAGTAAATCAGAAAAAGGACAAATATCAAATGATCTAATTTATTTGTGGAAAACGGAATAACAGGACACATGAATGCAAGGTATCAAAGCGGGGGAGTACCTAGATTACCCTTGACTTCGGTTTATAGAAATAAGGACAAGAAAGGAGTGAAATTAAGGCAGGGAATAAGAAGAGGCTGACAGAAGCTACCATTTGAAGAATTCAGGAGCCCCTAGCACACTGTTGGTATAGAGATGAGGTATCTATCTATATATATATCCATGCCATACCACAAAGCAAACACCATACACATGAGACCCATGTACAATAACCAGACTTTAAAATGTGTCTGTTAAGGAGGCAAATTGGGCAGTGGTAAGGAACCTGGAGACATTTGTGGAGAGTTGTTGACATTGGTGGTGGGATTGGTGTTGGAACATTGTATGCCTGAAACTTTATGATGAGCAATTAGTAAGTCACTGTGCTTTAATTATATGTTCCAATACCCATCTTTTCACCAAGTGTACATTTCCCACCCCAATGTCCCTAGTTTCCCTCATGCTACCCTCCCCACCTGCCACCATTTTCATGTAAGTCATCTTTCAGACGTTCAGTTGCTAAACAACTGTTAGAAAAACAGTCCTTATGCTGCTAACAAATGTGAATTTGTTGTAAATTCAGAATTCGGAACCGCCAAAATCTCAGAGAGAGGTAGAGATTGTTTTGTCCAGCTTTTCACAGTATACTTAAAAATAAGAAATTGGAATAATTGAGCTTAAAAGGCTACAATTTTTTAGTTAGAGCCCTAAGACTTGACAACTTCTCTGATATCCTTGTGCTACTTTTCAGCTCCATTCTTATGAAATTAACTAAAGGGGGGAGGGAGGTGTTAAGGGCTGAAATGTTTGCATATAAGTTAGACCCCTGATATCACTCAGCTCCCTGATCACTGGTAGCCAGCAGCACAGTGGGACCTGAGCATTGAATAGTCTGTCCAGTCTGGCAGGATATCCCAAAAGTGGCCCTTGAGCCCTCTGAACATTGCTTATGAGCAACCCTCCCCCCATCCACACACACACACACACAAAAGAATAGTAACCAAGATAATATCATCAGGTTAAGTGTATTCTTTGTTTTCATAGAGAAAGCTGGGCAATATCCCATGAACCTAAGCCAGTGGGCTGAGTTCCCCAAGAATGTGACCTTTAGCGCAACAGTCATCCAAGGATTAAGTCAGGCACCTCATGTGCTTCAAAGGTGGCAATGGGCAGCAGGCCCTCCACTGCTCTCCTTCCCTTTCAAGAGCTAAGGCTTCTCTTCACTTCTCCGGATACTTGTCTGTATAACTAACTATTCGACTAAATGTGCTTTGGAAAGTCTTCTTTCTGATAATTGCTATTGAGGATTTTCTTTCTATTGAAATAAAGCTGCGTAGGTTTTTTTTTTAAGTTAAAGTTGTTTCACTTTAACTTATTGACATAATTTCTCTAATGTAAAGTCTATTCTGAAAATAATTTGTAATGGAGTTATTTTGCCACATTATTGACAGGGCTTTGTGTTGCCCTTCCACATATCTAAGGCAAGGCTATGTCCATTGATACAGTCAGAGCTCAAAATAAATTTTGCCACTGAATAGTCACTAAAAAAGAAAATAAGGGGATAAAAATGATCAGTTTGAAACAGAATGTAAGATTTATTACCCTTTAAAATATATCTAAACTAATATAGTACTAAGGAGATGTTCATATTCTAAATACATATATGCTTACAAAAAATAACTATGCTTAGGTGTACAAGGATTATTTTATTAATATAAAAAATAAATTTTCTTGGAGAAACTCACTTTGAAACCTAAACTTTGCAGCTTAATTTCTTACGTGGTCATGGCTGGGTGACAACTATCAAATGCCCATTTTGAAGCATCATGTAGCAATATCCTACATAAGGTACATAAAATGATATGTTAATCCTTCAAATTTACACTTCAGTGTTTTAATTTTATTTATAGAGGTTACACTGGACAATGATGGAGGTCATGGCACATGGCAGGACTGAACTCTGGGCCTCAGATGTACCAAACACTTGAATTACCACTGCTCATTTAAAGAATTAAAAAAAAAACCCTTAAAACCTCTGATCAACTGTTTTTAAATTTAAAATGCTTTTTTCAGAAAATATCACAGGTTGGATTATTTTACAAATTGATTAAATCAAGCATCTCATAAAGATAAAAGCCAGTGATGTTTATATTTCATAATAGACAACTCAACTTACACCTTAAGGATGTATATTCATTATGGCATATAATTAAGAACAGAAAGAAAAGGTCCAATTTCCCAAAGGATCTTACTGTGTGTACTATCAAACCTCATTCAACATGATAGATACAGCATAAACTTTAGATATATTATCATGAAATTTTAAAATAAGTCACAATAGCCAAAGAAATTAAAGAGGGAAGATTCCAGTCCAGTAGAGCTTAAATTTCTTCCACACGTGCCAAGAGAAACTTCCCATGAGTATCTAAGAAGCTGTTTCAGACCTCTTGAAGCATGTGACAGGACATCACACTCAAATGAGTATCTTCACCTTCTGTCTGCGATTGCTGTGGTCTCCTTTTAATCCCTTTAGCTTCCTGCTGAAATGAAATTTATAAACAGACATTTTGGAATGGATCAACACCAATACTGTCAAATATCTTTGCCAACAGTTTAAATCCTTCAGTTGACTTCTACTTTATAAACCTGAAAATTCCTCCCTGTTCCTTCATCTTACAAAAATACTATTAGAAATACTGGCCGCTAGGCAGGATATCTATCTTCATAGAAAATATTTTTATATTTTAGTTAAAAATCAAGACAAGGAGAGTCATTTTTCCAGTGAAAATTTTCTTTGCATTAAAAAGAATTGAAGGACCAGAGAGATAATTCAATGGACTGAGTGCATGCTTCGCAGTTGGAAGGCCTGGTTCGTTTCTAAGAAATACCAGAAGTGACCCCACTCAGCATAGAGCTATGAGAATTCTCTTATACATCAGCACTACTAGACATGGAAAAAAATTTTAAATGGTGGAAGGAGAAATAACTGATACTTATTTTCTTCATGATTTGGGGGCTGGGGTGTTAGGCCACACCTGAGGTGCTCAGGGTTTACTCTTGATGGTGTAGGAATTAAACCAGCTTGAGTCATATGCAAGATCTTGTACTATCTCTCAGGTCCCTGTTTTACATTCTTCTAATAGTCAAATATATGTCAGTAACATTACAAAATTGTTTATAAAGAGTCTATAAATTAGATTCTGGAAGATTTTTGCATGAAAACACTGTTAGGAACTAATGCAATTTGCATTAAAAAGCAATTTAATCCTCTTTATCTTGCCAAAAGAGTTCCATTAAGTCAAACTAGAAATCTTCCACTTAGACTATTTTGGGGAAGTTTTACACAATAGGAATTTCTCCCTTCATCTTCTATTCTTGTCTTACTTTTTAAAATGAAATCACCATTCACAGTTTCCTTTAGTTACTAGAGTATCATTTCTAAAACCTGAAAAACATAATTTTTGCAAGATATGCTTCCAACTAGTACTATTAATAGTTTGAATCCACAAACTCTTGTCAGCTACTCTCCAAATTCCAAAGGCACCTCGGCTTTAGGGGTTAAAAATAAATCTATGAAATCATCATCCTCTTCATTCCCTTTGAATGGCAGATGAAGAGTAAAAGCCAACACTCAATGATCCAAATGAACCACGAGCTATCTAAGGAGAACTTGGGCTGGCTTCAGGCAACTCTCCAACTTAGTTTTATTCATTCATCCTTCCTTTAAAACTGCTTCCTTGGTGGTGAGTTTGGTGTTTGAATTACCAATACTACATGTGCATAAGAAACCAACATTAACCATATTGTAAACCACAGAATCGCAATTAAATAATTTTTGATAAAAATAAACATGCTTTTGTCTGAAGTGATAATATAGTGGGTCGGGAACTCGCCTTGCACATGATTGACTGGGTTCAATTCACAGCACCACATATGGTTCCCCCAACCTGCTAAGAGTAATCCTCCAGTGCATTTCCAGTAGGAAGCCTTGAGTACCACTGGTGTGGCCTAAAAATCTAAATAACTTTAAAAAATAGATTCTTTGTAGTCCTCAGAATAATAACACAGGCAGACAGAAAAGTTCAGAGACAACTAAAATCACTTAGAAAAAAATGGGCAGGGAGCAAAGAGAAAATATTTCTATATGCTGTCTTAAAATGCATTCATTGAAAAGCATTTTAATTTCATTAAGAAAAAGGTACATTTCAGATTGCATCATAAAATCAGAATTCTAAAAGAATCTTTTGGTGAGATTCACAAGGTTTTCATATAACAAGTGTTACTGAAAACTCAGTAAGTTGCCACAAAACTATCATGACTGAAATACATTTCTGACAAGATTTTTTCATATTTCCACTAACCAATCATGAGGTTTTAGGACAATTAAATGATATACACTTGGTAGTAACTGATGTTTCTGGGATTAGTGATAAAATTTGTAGGGAAACCCAAGTTTTAAAGATATCTAACTGGTTTGCAGTGTCTTGCCTAGACTTAAGGTGATACAGGAACAGAGGTGGCAAGTTATTTTGACACTTTGGTAGTGTAGGGTGCAGTAGCTTTGCAGAGCATTACCATCTACTTGGGCAATCTTCTAATCCAAGCTATAATAAAATAATTTTAGACAAAAATTAACAATAAAATAACTGGCAGAAAGGAATAGAGAGGAAGAGATAAGAGTTTCCTCTCCCTCTAGTTTTCATCTGCCTGCCTGCTGACATTCTGAATCAAAACACGACTTTAACAAAGAACCATCAATTTGACTAGCTGGGAGAGTCTAGGAATTTCCATTAGGTTTTCCTTTTTTACTTCAGCATGGAAACAAGAGATGGTCTCATTGGATTGAGATATACCATCCTCTTGTAAAAGATATGCAGAAAAGATTAAACATACTTAGATCAGATCCTTAGGAAACGTTTTTAATACTATGGTCTACACTACTAATTTTTCTTCCTTCATTTTGAATTTGATGTAGGCTAATGTTTCCCTGAAGAAATTCAAGATCAGTGTCCTCTAATTCTTTTTCTTCTCTGCAGGCAAGAAAACTTTTTTTCACATAATGTTGCTCTAAAACAACTCTTTTCCAGTAAAAAGACAGTGAGAAGCGTGAGCAGAAAACAGCCCTGGGAAAATAGCATAAAATTTTTTTCTCTTCTTTCAGAATGTGGGGAATCAGTTCCTGTAACCTTCTCAAAATTAACTTTTTTAAAAGTATTTTGCTGGATCTAAATGCGTTGGGAAAGGTTACCATTATTTTCTCTTACTTCGATTGTGAAATCAAATGGCTAGTGTGAAACACAAATGTCTACGCAAGAGGAAGCGGTAGCAGTGGTAGAAGGTGCGTCTTGGCACCAGAGCGTGAAGCAGGTAGAGCTTCCATGGCCTCTGCGGAGATGCGCTATGGGGTCCTGGGCTCCCCTCGTGCCTCCTGCCCCGCGCGGCCTTTTGAGCCATACTGCAGGCTCTGCAGTGCCCGGAGACCAGCTATCTTCTGCAGTGACATCTCCGTCAGCAGGTCCACGTCAAGTACAATCTCCGTGTCTAAGGATGCAGCGGAGCTTGCGAAGAGGGTGTGACCTGAAGAGGGCCTCGCCTCGCGACTCTGTTCTGAAGGCAGAGTCATTTGCACTTGAGCTGGGATGGCGGCCAGTGACTCGTCCCAGGACTAACGGGCTGCAGACAGTACGTCGAGCCGCACCAGCAAGAAGGAGACCCCTACGTCCATCCATTATCCCGGAGGGCGCTCGGCAGCTCTCGCCGGTCCACACCTTTGCCCGCGAGGGCGCGTGCGGGGCGGGGGAGGGGGAGTCTCTGCCCTTCGCACCCTATGGGCAGGGAGCACAGGCAGAGTGATGCGGGCATGCTCGCGTTCCGTTCGCCCTGAGCCTAGAGAATCTCAGGCTCCAAACGCACACCAATCAACAAAGAAGAAGCCTCTAAAAAGAGCCAAACTGGACGGAAGTCTGAAAAGAGGCAAAACTGGACGGAAGTCTAGCTCTCTTTTAACTTTAATTTAAGATAGACTGAATCGTACTTTAAAAATAAAACCAGCACCGGGAAAAATTCTCTAAGCGCTCTGGACCACTCACCACTTTGCATAAACCGACGTGGATATATGAAAGAATCATAGCTATGTATAAATCTTTAGCACAACTAAACATCTACCCCTGAGATGTCTTTAAACATTTACGTGTTAAGGACGTGAATATATATTATGGGTTTTTTAGGGCGCATTTGTTTGCAATGTGACAGCCTGAGAATTGATGTCAGATTTTTTGTTGGATTTAAAATGCGCAACAACAGAATTGACTGCATAGATAGTTCATGTTGCTTCTTTCCTAGCATCTCCAGATGCTTCCCTGGCATCTTAAAGCTCCAACATGAGCGGTCCCACACGTCCGGCTCCCCCTTAAACTTTCTGTTACCTGGACCTTACACCAATTCATTTCTAAAAGTCTGGTGTTGCCCGGGGCCTGCAGGTGGCTTAAGAAAAATACAGAATAGTGACGGAAATCGACTGAGCAAGGGGAGCGCTCAGGAGCGGGACAGTAAAAGGTGTTGTGTGTCTCACAACTCATATGCACCCTCCTTCATCTCTCTGAAATGAAAGAGAATATCACAGCTGCTCAACTACGGGCTATGAAGGCAACAAAAGTCCACTGACCTCCCTGCGTTCCTGGGATGCTTTCTTTTGCAACCCAGGAGTTCCTGTCCCCCAAAGTTACCCAAACGTTAAAAGTCGCAGAGGCGGCTGAGAGTTGAGTAAAGGCTCCTGGACTCCTCGAAAGCAGCCCGCACAAAGAGGAATTAGAGATCACGCGAGAAAAATGCGGGCTATCGGGTGCCGGGTACAGACTTCCAAAAGAAAGGGGCGGAAGTGGCTGCAAGAAGGGCAGAAGTGAGGTGTGCGCGAGCTGGCAGCTATACCCATGGTCCGTGCTGCGCACTGGAGGTGGAGCAAGGCAAGCGGTTAGAAGCTTCAGCCACCCGTTCTTCCCGCAGAGGGAGCTCCTCCCTGCACCGGGCAGAAGCCCGGGGCTCCTGCATCCAGTCTGCAAGGACTGGGATCTCCTAGGGGACTCCAGCGTTTATTATTGTTCCCTTCAACATACGCGAGAGACAAGAGCAGAGACCATGCCCACCCACCATCCCCAGGTGCACACATTGGACTCTACACTGTGTGTCGGAGACTCCCTCACGGACCTTTCCCAAACCACGCATCAACTTTCTTGATTCCACTCTAAGAGCTCGTTTCCCTCCTCTCCATCCATCTCGCTCCTTCTTTCCTCCTCTCCGTCTCCCCTTGACTCCTTGCAGTGTGACATCTCTGGGACGGAGCTCCTAGCTGGCAAGTGCGCGGTTCGTCTCACCCCTGGCCACTGAATTTGCAGCTAGGTATTCAGAAGAAAATAGCTCCTAGGGCCCTGGTCCCTCGATCCCCATTGGGTCCGGGCCCCCGCCGGGCCGCCGGGGGTGGCGTCAGCACGCCCTCTGCGCGTGGGGTTTAAATGCCCACTAGCGGGAGCCCGGGCGCTTCCGTCCCAGCGCGCGGTCGGGATTGGAATTTCAGAGGTGGGAGGGGAGCGCGCGGACGGGATCCCGAGTCGCCGAGCGCCCATGACTCGGGAGCGCGGGTCCAAGCGCCGCCCATGCAGCATCCCTGCGTGGCACCTACCAGGAGCTGACGATAAAACACTTACCCGTCTCGGCTGCGGGGAGCCATGAGCTGTTTGGATGTTATGTACCAAGTCTATGGTCCTCCGCAGCCTTACTTCGCAGCCGCCTACACCCCTTACCACCAGGTAAGTGTCCCGTCTCCGTTTCCTTCGGGCGGCGATTTCCGAGATCTCGGGACCGTTCCTTCTTTCCCCAAGCTCTGCCGATGCCTGAAGGTCCGCCTCAACGTGGATCCTGGGCGTCCGACCAGGGGCGGGCGCCTCCGGGATGCGAAGATCGCCGGCACGGCTACCCGGTCCGTTGCGTTAACCCCACTAGCTTGCCGGTTTGCTCTCTCGGGAAGACAGCTAAGCCCCGCTAATGCGTGCCGGGTCTTCCTGGGAATCATCGGATGAGTAGGACCTAGAGGACTGGATTGTTTCCTTTAGCGCCGCTTGGCCTCTAGATTACTCTTCCAGGAGGTGAGGGTGCGGGGAGATGAGTCCAAAACCCGGGCGGAGAAAATCAAACTTAAGTTCCTAAGCCAGAGAGTGACAGCAAAACAAAAGCAAAGGCCTTTCTCTCTCTTTCTGTCTAATATGCATCCATTCGCCTTCTCGTCCCTGCAATCTTATCTTATCTATAAACATATCCGGTTCAGTTCTCTAGCGACCAGGATAATTCTTCCCCAAACCGTGGATTCGTTACAAAGAGAACAGTACCCGGGAAAAAGAAACATTAGTTGTATCATCTTTGCTTTGTAAAGTTCTGGGGGGTATTACTGGGATAAGACTGGCCTGGAAAAGATAAATACTCGCCTTTCTCCAGCTTCACTAGGTGTGTCTGTCTGCTCTGTCTTCAATAGGTCCACTTTTAAGACCACTTAACCCGGGTTCTGCAAACTCTTCGCCTTTGTTTAATTATTCCAATTGCTCTTTGCTTTGGGATGAGGAATGTATTTCTTTCTATTTCCTCAGCTGATGAGAACAGCATCCCAGAACAAAATACAATGCAGAAAGGTGGAAACTAGTATGAGGGGTTGTGAGGGCACTTGTAGGAGTTCAGACCAGGTTGAAATTGAGGGGCACTTGCTTCCAGGAGATTGAATCATACCCCAATAGCAGTCTAATTCAGAATTTGAAAGTGTTCTCATGAATTAATGATGGAATGGGTAGGTTCTGCGTTTTTGCTTTCTTCTCTCTTTCTTTTAAAAATATTCCAAAAGAGAGTTTCAGTCTCATACTAATTGTATAAATAAGTAGAATCCTCCTTGAAGTTTAAGTGGGAGTGCAGAAGATGTGTTGATGTTGCTAAGATAATATGAGTGTTTAGGGTCTGCAGTGAGCTTCTTCCCTGTCTGGGATTATTGGAGAGGAAAGGTGCGTTGATTTTTCTCATGATCCTTTCTCATCCTTGACTCTGGAGTAATCTATTATATTAAAATTTGGTCATTTTCATATGACAGGGCCCCTTTGAGGCCTTCACTGCTTTAACACTGCATTTAGACTATTCCTTATTTCTAGAAACTATTTCCAGCAGTTACACTTGATTTTTAAAATCACAATCAGTCTGAATATTTTTAAAAATTACCCAATCTCAGGGGCTTCTTAACCTTCTTTGTGTTTTTTAAAATTATTTCTTCAATGTTTATAGATGTAGTGAGAGTAGAAATTTGTGCAGCTCATTGATTTCTCTTCCTTACCCATAAAATGATCTGCTTAAAGCAGACTGTCCTTTAAATTGCTTATTGGTGACCCAATGAATATCAATATGTGTTTATTTCAAAGATCCACATCACAGTGCTCCTCTATACCTCACCCCCTCCTCCATTCTTCCTTTATATTCTTGATAGCATGGATTAGGTTTTGATATTTTCATGTTCCATCTTTAAGATGCTTAATCCAGCATCTTGTGCCCTTGACCCAGGCCCCAATTGGACTTGGGTGCCTTTTACCCATGGGGCCTGATTTTAAAAATATATCAGCCCTGAGCCCGCCTCTTCAGTCAAGTTCAACTCATACCCTAAGACACTTGGGTGTCTTCTGTTACCTTCACCCTGAAAGAGAGTTCTTCCTGTGGCTCAAACAATTCTGGAGCAAAAGAGGCATCAAGATCAGTCACCAGCCTGTTTGTTGCAGTCTGGGAGGTTTGTTGACTGTGTGGCCCATGTGACTGCTGGGTTTATGGGGCTTAGATGCAATGTCAGGTGCCCCTGGGTAACTTAGGAATCAGGGAGTCCAGTCTGAACCCAATTGGCAATCTCCTTTAAAATGAATTTCTTTGTTTTCTCTTTGAGCAGAAACTAGCCTATTACTCCAAAATGCAGGAAGCGCAGGAGTGCAACGCCAGCCCCAGCAACAGCAGTGGCAGCGGCAGCTCCTTTTCCAGTCAAACTCCAGCCAGTATCAAAGAGGAAGAAGGCAGCCCAGAGAAAGAGCGGCCACCTGAGGCAGAATACATTAACTCTCGCTGCGTCCTCTTCACCTATTTCCAAGGGGACATCAGCTCCGTGGTGGATGAGCACTTCAGCAGAGCCCTAAGCCAACCTAGTAGCTATTCCCCCAGCTGTACGAGCAAAGTTCCCAGAAGTTCTGGTCCCTGGAGGGGTGAGTATGGACACCACTAAGCAATGGTCAATAAAGATCTCTCTGAGCATACAATCCAGCTGGATAGGTCAAGGCAAAACAAGAAAAAGAACACTAAGTATCAGGGAAGGGGTGAGGAAGGGCTTTGGGGAAAGTAAGGTAATAGGAGGAGGAAAGAGGACAGGCATAAACATTTTCCTTGGAAGGACAATACAGAGAACTGATCCACAAAATAACACTCAGAATGACGAAGCCTGGGTTTGTGGTTCACTCCAGTATTTCCTACCACTAACCTTGGACAAGTCTCTTAGCATCTTTGAGGTCATTCTATTTACTAGTCTCTAAAATTAGACTAATACTGTCCCTCTTAACTATACCTGCAGTTTGGGATAAGACCAACAGATGTGTCATAGAAATGTGTTATTTTCCAACATTTCCTAATTAGTGAGGAAGATGTCTTCAACCACAAATAATTGGGCTATTACCTAGTTCTTGAAATGCGCCCCCAGGAAAAAATATTAGACCAACCCCTTGCCCCACCACTCATTCCACCATGGTAAGCAAAACCCGCTGAAGACTAACTCCTTAAATCTACATTTGCTTTTACCATGCCAGTTACTTGGGAAATCTTGAAGCAGAAAACATCTTTCAATAAGCATGTAAAGTAACAATAAAATCTAAGTATAGCTAAAGATCTTTTCCTTCAAACATACTAGTATTTTTTCTTCTACTCCTCCCACTAAACACTGCTTTATCTAGCCTGAAACAGTGAATTTTCAAACTAGTCAACTAAATCTCCCCTTTCCCTTAAAATCTTGGCTTCCTTTTGCTACTAACACTGGGTAGTAACTACTAACCTTTCTCCTTGAGCTTAGTTTTTGATATATACCAAGCTGGAAAATAAGGATTTTGTTGTAAAAGTGAACACTATTGGAATGGTAACTCTCATCCTACCATTTTTCTTGAGTTCTCTTTGACTAGACTAGATACCAAAACATTAGGTTTAAACACAGTACATTCTTTGGTTGCCTAAATATTTTTAAATGGAAGACTGTTTGCATTTAGAATGTTTTTAAACCATCTACAATTCTTTAGTACAGGGTACATATGACTTTCTAGAAGTTTAAGAAGATGCTCTTGGAACTTTTCCTAATTTAAATCATTCTTTCAGGACCGGCAACACCTTTCCAATATGCTGTTTTCTTACCCCGCTTCTAAACACTAGGAATCTACATGACACAGACAAAAATAACAATGAGTATTATTATTCCTGAGGTCCACATACTGATGCAGAAATTTTGTAAAGTAACACTGTACAAATGCTACAGCTGCCCTTTTGTCTAGTTTACTCTTTTGCTTGAGTTCTTGGGGGGTGGGGGTGGGAATTGAAAGGTTTCTAGTAAGGAGGCTAATAATAGCAAGACTTCGAAATATGTCAACGACTTCCAGTCTATCAGAGGTCTTGGAGGGGTACATTTTCTGGAGCAAGGGAGGCTGAAACGCGAGAGGGGGTAGAGAGATTGCTAGGCGGCCGACCAAGCATGGGAAGTGGTATCTTTTTAGCTGCGGCAGAGGCTGCGAGCTGGAAAATGCGGTCGCCTTAGGCCGAGGCCGCTCAACTCCAGAGTCAGGGGAGCTCTGTGCGCCCCCAAACCTGGACTAGATCGGGTGTATCTCTCCATTCTCACTCTTCTGTTTTTTTCTCACTGGAGACTAACCTGCACAATTGAAAAGCGACCAGGGGTGCCCGACCCACTGTGCGGTTTCCACCACCCCTCAACACCGGGGACCCCTGTCCCACCCCGCTGGGGAGCGTTCCAGGGGGTCGGCGCTGGCATCTCGGGCGGTGACGCGTTCTTTTCTTCCTTCTCTCCCCACGGACTCCCGGCCTGCAGACGGCTCCTTCCCGATGAGCCAGCGCAGTTTCCCCGCCTCCTTCTGGAACAGCGCGTACCAGGCGCCGGTGCCCGCGCCGCTGGGCAGCCCCCTGGCCGCCGCGCACTCCGAGCTGCCCTTCGCCGCCGCCGACCCCTACTCTCCCGCCGCGCTGCACAGCCACCTGCACCAGGGCGCCGCCGAGCCCTGGCACCACGCTCACCCGCACCACGCTCACCCGCACCACCCCTACGCGCTGGGCGGTGCCCTGGGCGCCCAAGCCGCCGCCTACCCGCGGCCCTCCGCGGTGCACGAGGTCTACGCGCCGCACTTCGACCCGCGCTACGGGCCGCTGCTGATGCCCGCACCCTCGGGGCGCCCGGCCCGCCTAGCGCCCGCCTCGGCGCCCGCGCCCGGCAGCCCGCCCTGCGAGCTCTCAGCCAAGGGCGAGCCGACTGGCACCGCTTGGGCCCCGCCCGGGGGGCCCTTCGCGAACCCCGCGGGGGACATGGCCCAGGGCTTGGGCCTCACCGTGGACTCAGGTAAGCAGGAGAGGGCACTTGGCCTCCTGGGGGCCCTTCGACCCTGTGCTCGACCCTGGCCTGAGCCCTGGACCCCCTTAGTGGTTCTCGGGGATCCCAGGGACCCTGAAGCCAAAAGGTCTGCTTGGCTGGGTTATGTTCCAGCCAACAGCAAACCGTGTGACCCTGGTGTGGGTAGAATGAAAAACAGAAACTTGCCCTAACTTGGAGAATAAATACTCCGGCGGATTGGGGGAGGAGGGTGCCAGGGGTGCGTCAAATTTGTTGGAAAGGTTCTAGCTCTGCGCTGTTGGACTCTGTAGCACTAGCCACATGCGTCTGTTAAGCACTTGAAATATGACTAAGCCGAGTGGAGATGCGCTGTAAGTCTATATAATACACTCTGGTTTGCAAAAGAAAAATGTAAAACATCTCTCATATTTTTCTATTGATTGCATGTTGAAACATTTTCAGCATGTTGCATATTGAACATATTGGGTTAAATAAAATATCTTGCTAAGATTGATTCTCACCTGTTTCTCTTTACCTTTCCCCAATGAGGCTGCTAGAAATTTAGAATTCAGTTTGTGGCACCCAGTGTGTTTTGTTTCTCGCGGACAGCGCTGATCTAGAGTCCCTGCTAAGACTGTGTTTAAAATCCTGTACAGTGGGAGGGGGCCTGTGATCACCTGGCAGTTATAAAGAAAGTAAAATATGTCTCTGAGATTCACCTTAAATTGTCCAGTTAAAGAAGACACTTAAAATAAAGAACCTAGCCTATGGTTTTAATAATAATAAGCCTCCCAGGAAATAAAACCCTGAATTTGAAAGCCACATTGAAATTAGAGCTTACATTCCTGCTTATATTTTTAAGATAAGCTTAAAAATTGGTATCTAGTTGATGCATTGGCTCATAGATTTGCCCTCTCCCCCTTTCTTCTAGTGAAGATTTGGCTTTTCTGTTGGCTTTGCATTTACTGTCATTCACATCCTTTAGATAAAAATCTGTGACTTTCACAATGAAATGGGGGCATTTGACTTTCTCTTTTCTTAAACATTTTGTGCCTCCCCCCCCTTCCTTTCTCTCTTCTCCCCCCCCTCTCCTTTATTTGCTCTCTGTTTTCAGGTTTGCAGCCTCAGGACAAAAGCAAGGATCTGTACTGGTTTTAGACAGCCCAGCTTCCTCCCTGTAGGTCTCTGCATGGCGTTGTTGGTGACACAGAGCTGAAATGAGCTGAAATGGGTTTGTAACGGCTTGTGATCTTGGTTTGCAGCTCGTCGTTATTCCCTCTGTGGTGCGTCCCTCCTGAGCTGATCTGCTGATCCAAGGTTCCCCTCTTCCTTTCCCTTCCGACCAGCCTTGGAGACCCAGCGTCTGTGCCCCTCACTTCCTGGACATGGACGTGGGGGAAGGCAGAGACTTCAGACTTCTCCAGTGCTGGGAAAACCAAAGCAAAAATCTACAGAAATTTTATCTAAAAAAAAAAAAAACTAATTCTTTTTGTTGAAAGACAGATCCAAAGACTCTGAATTGTGTTTAAGACTTTTGACCAAATTGCTGGAAATGGTCAATGGTAAAATCACATATGATCTATCCTAAGTTTTCTCGGAAGAAGGGAAAGAAAAAAAACAGACTTTTTGGTGTGAATATTTTTATGCGGATGTGAATTATTTCATTGCGTAGTGTGATTCTCGCACTGCTGCTGTCAGTATCCTCAGATTTTCCTTGAAGACTATGGTAGGGGGGTAGAAAGATGCGGACTCCTTCTTCCTTCAGCTCCCTTTCTGCCCTTCCTTGATTTGGACACCCACCCAACACAAAGATACACTCTTTTCTTTGGACTGGGATCCTGGAAGCCTCAGCATGCATGTGAGTGGCAAGTGGCTTCTCTGGAGCCACCTGCCCAAGTCTTACTGAAATGCAGCTGTTGTGGGACAACTGTTTAGGACTCCAGAAATACATCGACCAAGGTAACACTTCCCAGGGTTTTGTACAACAATCGCAGTTGCATTGGATATATTTTGTGTATGTGTGTGTGTGTGAGAGAGAGAGGGTGTGTGTGTATGTGTGTGTTTGTGTGTGTGAATGTACATTTTATTTTTTTACAAGGAACATTTACGATGAAAAAAGGAACATTTTTCTGTCTCCTCTCCCCAAAATTCCACCCCTCCTTGTATCCTTCTCTGGATTAAAAAATAAATAAAACAGAAAAAAAGCACCAAGAGAACCCAACCATCTCCACAGCTCCAAGAAGAGCTAGGAATTGCCACAGAGGAACTAAATGTCCATGAAAACTCAAATACCTTCAATGCTGTTCTGGTTGTGGTTGCATGATTGATCCCTTTCATGAAGTGGACAGGATCATGGGTCTGGGTATGGGCAAAGCTAAAGGTGATGAGGAAGAAGAAAGAACATTAAAGTTGTTTACTACAAGGTCACTGTGTTGTTTCATGAAAAGAAAATAAATGTCTTCGTTTTTCTCTAGTAGAAAAATGTTTTCTCTAGTAGAATAAAATAATTTATGGATGTATGAACTGATGTCAGTAAGTAATATTGATTTGATTTGCATATATTTATGTGTGCATCTACATTGATCTATTCATATATTATGTGTATAGATGTATGTATATATACATGTACATATATACGTGTGTATATGTGTTTGTACATTGCTTTTGTTTTTCTAAAATGTTTGCTGTGTTGTGGAACCTGTTAATCCCTTTCCTCTTCATATCAACCCTGAAAATGAGAAGTTAGGTTGGCCATGGAATTCAGAATCTTCCCTCTTAGCATTCATCCTCATCTAAACAGAGATGATACAAAAAACACCAATGTTTGTCATTTGGTGAAATACACATTTATTATTCTCCAGAAGTAAATTATTGTTACTTCTTAAATTGTAGATTATTTGGATGGCAGTCATTACTTTAAAAGTGTTTTGTAAATATTATTTCATGTGGTATATGAAGAAATCAAAACTTTAAAAGGGTGTGGATAGAGAGAAACAATTATTAATGAAATAAAGACTTGGACTGCAGCAGGTAAGGCACTTGCCTTGCATACTACAGACCTACGTTTGATCCCCTGAATACCACAAGGAGTGAATCCTGAGCACAAGTTAGGAAGCAGTAAGCCCTGAGCAATGCTGAGTGTGGCCCAAAAGCAACACAAACAAAAAGAAAAGAGAAAAGAAAAAAGGATAATTTAGTCTTAACACCAAAATTTGTTCTTTTACTAAAGTACCTGAGAAAGAAATTGTCAATTGTGCTCTACAGTATGGAACTATAGAAGCATTAATTTAAACTTTAATCTTAATTGCAACATAAGAGGCAAATATACTTCATTTTGAATAACAGTATCAGGAGTGGGGTAGGTAAGGGGCCCTACTCAGAACACAGCGTAGCAGTTACCCTTACCCCCCTTTTCTATCATTTGGAGAGCTATAACATAGATGAAGATCATTACTATTACTGGTTTCCTCAGATGGAAGGTTCTATATGATATACTGAACAAATGTAACAATAGTAATAATAGTAATGTACATTGTCATTATGAAGCATTGATCTAAGGATATATATCTATACACACACGCACACATACATATACACACATATATGACAGGTCACTTAAATTTCCTGATATTTCAAGACAATATTTTTATGATCCCATTACTTATAATAAAATTAAGGCTCACAGAGTAAAGTATAAATTTTCCCAGCCACCTAGCTTATAGGTGGCAGTCAAACTGCAAACTTAGGCCGCTTGGATACAGAGACTGCACTAAACTGTTAGTCTTCTTCCTATTTGTCTCTGCTCTATTTTGTGCTTATTTTCTCCTCCCCAGTAGATGAAAACAGTGGCATAGAGTCAGAGTGGTAAAAACTGACATTTTATGAAATATGCAGGATTCCAGCCTCAAAATAACTCTTAGGAAACTCCTTTATCAAACATTGCACCTATAAACTATTTGGCTTGGTGCATGGAAAAATATTAATTTTTCTCCAAGGGAATTTTTTTTCTTTTCCCATTATTCAATCAGTATCTGTTCTGAAGTTCCTCAACCTGACCAAGTCACGAAGGATTTAGATTGAGGGAGGCCAGAGCAATATTACAGCAAGTTGGGTGTTTGCCTTGTATACAACTGAACTCATTTTGATTCTCAGTGTCCCAAAGGGTCCCCTGAACACACTAGGTGGCATGATCTCTGAGTTCAGAGGCAGAAATAAGCCCTGAACACCACTGGGTGTGGCCCATCCTCTCTCCAAATATATTTAGCTTGAGGGTTAGACATTGAAGCATTAACTAAAATCCACGTGGGCTTCTCTGGGGGATTTTGGTATGAGCCTTTGGTAAATACAAGCATAAACAAAATGCATTATGTTTTCAGTGTACTTTTTAGAATTTGCCACTGACTATGCAGTTGAAGACAAAAGCACAGCCATTCATCCTGCAGCCATTCCCATGGGAAGAGCTGTTTTAGTGGTGCTCCACCTGCTTTAGTACTCACAAGATCCCAGATCAGAACCCACATGAGCATTTTCCTAGCCACGGGATTCTGATTATTGAAGCCGCTCCTGAGCTGCATCTGACCTGAATATCAGATTGCTTGGGAAGAGATTCATTCACTGCAACTGGCCTTTGGGGCAGTCCTGAACACACCGTCCAGACCATTGGGCCAAGCTCCAATGCCCTGGCACTGAGGGCACACAGAGCAGAGCATTTCCTTCCCTGTTTCATGTTTCTAAAGTTGAAATGCTAGATGACCCGAGCTAGCATGATTCAGTTCGCTAACAAAGACCATCAAAAAGAACTCTGGTGAATGAGCACCCCTAACTGACATTCTTTAGACCCACCAAATCATGCAGAATATGAATTTGCATACCCATCTTACCGGTAGTAGTGAAATCTGGGCAGTTTATAGTAGACAACAAAAAAATTTAAGAAAAAGAGAGATGAGAAAAGCAAATATGACCATTTTACATCTACTGGGGCAGTCTAAGAGGAAGATTTAATTTTTCCTCTAATCATTCCCATTGGCAGCGGGGTCCTCCTCACTCACAGTTTTTCCTTTTGCACTTGGACTAGGCCAAGGGAAAGGTGATGAAAAGGGGAGAGACAGTTCTCCGCCACCAAGTAATCCTTTTGCCGATTGCCCTCTGGCTGAGAACTCAGTAATCCAACAACAGGGAACTCTAGCTGTTCTACTCCTTTAGTTTAGAAGGAGTTGCCACCCTGTCTCATTTTCCCCTTTGAAGTTCAATTTCAATGCTTGGCAAAGTCTGGCAATAACTTAAGATTGATTTGTGCCTGTATGAGAGATAGGCGGGAGGTGTGGGGTGCTGGAACTCAGACTCCCTGACTAGACGTGTCCCTTGCCACCTTCTGGGTCCATGTGCATCTTTGCATAAGAGTATTGCAACTTTGTTGTTGCTGTTTGGTCCATACCTAAAGATTCTCAGTTATTGTTGTTGTTTGGACCCACCTAACAGTGTTCAGGAAGCAGAGATCAAACTTTGACCTCCTACATGCAAAGCATGCCCAGCTTATTGAACTATCTCTCCCACGTGGAAAACAACTATGATGATAACTTTATGTTCCAGTTTGCTTATAATCACAAACTCCTGTATTTGTGTGTTGAATGCACCCTACATCTGTTAAAATAAATGAAGACTATTTTTTTAAAGCATTGTTACTGATTATTTAGAACTAGAGGAGATTAAAAAAGACAACTTTCCATATTAATGTCATTTTTACATCAGCTGCTTTTTCTATGTAATTTACTAGGCATCTACACATGGAGAGAAGATATTTGAAAATACTTGAAAAATAAATCCAAAACTGTGTTTTTTTTAATAAACTGATTTAACATATTTTTTTATCATTTGTCTACCAATGATTAACATTTTCATTTTATACTGTCCAAACACCATGTTTCTTTGCAAGAGTTTTAGATCTTATCATTATTTGTTATTTATTATATATTCCTAAAATCTGGAGTCAAGAAACAAATATTATATAGGCAGGATTAATATCTCTGTTGTTTATATGTAATAGGCATTGATATTTACATCGGCTACAGGGGTAGGCAATATAAATAGCATATTTTTGACGAGTGGTTGTCCCTCATCTCCTATAAATGAGAGAACATAAGTATGCTATCTGTACAATCAAATCTGTCTACAGATGTCACCTATGCATATGGAGACCAGCCTGAAGAGAAACCAGAGACTCCCTGCCTCAAAGAGGCACAGACATAAATGATTATTCTCACTTGACAGACCAACTGTACTGCTCTTTCCTTGTATTTCACTTCAGCCCCAGAAGGCTGGATCAGGAAAGAGACACTTGATAGCTACAAGTTTCGTGGTTGAAATATTTGTGAAGTTAACGCATAATCTGAGAGCAGAAGCTAATAAATTATGGGATGC
Organism: Sorex araneus; assembly: GCF_027595985.1. Lineage (NCBI taxonomy): Eukaryota > Metazoa > Chordata > Mammalia > Eulipotyphla > Soricidae > Sorex > Sorex araneus. The sequence goes on from NC_073305.1 coordinate 143,329,701, forward strand.
TAATTGGAGCTGGCGTGGAGCTGTCAATCATGTTATCCTAAACACAGAGGGACCCTCATAACCTAAAAAGGCAAGACAGCCTTCAGGAACAGCTCCCAGTTGTTCTCAGCCTTGACCTCCAGCAAAAACACTGTGTCCAGGCAGAGTGGCCACTGCCGGGCATTGCTGGCAGAGGTGATTCCGCAAATCCACACTCACTTCAAGGAACGACAATTTCTCTTTCAGGAAAAAAGTATGAAATGCCTTACTAAGAAATAAAGTTTAGCCTATAAATAACTACAGATTGAATTTACAAGAATGGTCATTACTTGGGCAAAATGCACCCCCTTTGGTGTGTTAGTTCTAAGAAAAAAAAATCCACAGAGATGTCCACCATGCAGTGTCAAATTATAGTACTGCCTCAAATTATAGTACTGCTCTAAGTTTTCTATGCATTCATTTTGAGCTAAGCTCCTCTAACACAAACTAATGTCACCAATATTTTTTCTGTCTTGCTGGAATTCATTCATTTCCCCGAGAAAAACAACAGCAGTGTGTATATTCCCCATTTATTTGTAGTTCTTTAAATTTCCTTGTAGAAACTCTAGTTCTTCCCTCCATGTGTTTCAAAATGGGTAAAGTAATTTTGTTCAAATTATCTTGCTTGTCATTCTTACTTACCCTTTTTTTCAAAATTTTTAGTTAATCTTTTTTAATGTTGGAAGTTATTTTACAATGCTGTTATAATAGTTTCAGGCATACTATGTTTCAACTCTAAACCCCCCACTAGTGTCAGCGTCCCTCTTCCAATGTCCCCAGGTTACTTCCTATCCCTTGCATTTTTAGCAGAATCAGTTTTAAAATTCAGTTATTATTGTTCGGGTCACATATTTACAATAGTGCAAACTCTGTAGTGCACAATTATTGTATTAACACCAAAGGGTGTAAGATCCTTGACTAATTTCCTTATGCCACTTTTTTTCTTATCAAAATTGCTTAATTAGGGACCAGAGCTATGCTTTGTATGCAGGAAACCTGAGTCCAATCCCAAGCACTTATGGCCCAAGGAGCACCTCCAGAAGTAACTCCTGAGCACAGAACTAGAAGTAGCTTCCCAAGTACTGCCAAGTGTCACCCAACCCCCAACCCCCGTAAAGAACAAAACCTAAACTCTACCAAAATTCACAGTAATTATTAAATGTGTGAAATTTATGTTATCCTAGTTGAAAATCATATGATTGAAGTGTCACTTAAAAATTCTATCACTTAGAAATTCTATCAGTTAGAAATTCAACATTTCATATTGGAGAGCATTTAACTCTCTAAATGGATTTAAAGCTGGTAAAATATTCCAATTACCTCCCGTTTTCACTAGTCATAAAATTTATTGAGACTAAAGAACAGAAAGAAATGCTGTTTTATGCCCACAGAGATTCAAGTTAATGGTCTTTGCATTTAGGTGAATGAAGCAAAACTACAGCCCCTATGTCTCCTCATGTCACAAAACCGCAATAAGGGCAAGACATTAAATGCTAGAATAAAGCAAAATCACAGCTTGATACTATGTATTTGCTACATTTTCACCAGTATTTTAGAGTATATTTAATTTGTGTCAAATCCTTTTCAAGGGAATCTCTAAATTGAACTCAATCACATGTCCTTTGATATCCTCCATACTATAAACAGAAAAGTTCTAGATGAAATTAGATTATGGAAAATGCTTTGGTTTATGTCTTTTCATTTCCTGATTATGGTCTGCTCTTCTGTGTCCTGTATATCTCTTTCCATTTTCAACAGAACATCAAGTTTACCATTAGAAGACTTTAGCTTTAGGACAGAATATAGAAGTTATGAGAGTACTGGGGCTGGAGCAATAGCACAGTGGGTAGGGCATTTGCCTTGCATGCAGCTGACCCGGTTCGATTCCCAGCATCCCATATAGTCCCCTGAGCACCGCCAGGAGTAATTCCTGAGTGCAGAGCTAGGAGTAACTCCTGTGTATTGCTGGGTGTGACCCAAAAAGCAAAAAAAAAAAAAAAAGTTACCAAAGTACTAAAGCACTTTTTGTTCTGGCTATTTCTCTGGATTAGGGCAATTTGTAGCAACTTTCTCATCTTTACTGTTTGCTGTAAATTCCTACATCACACTCTATTCACCATATGACATTCATCCTAACTGCACTCTGACCCAAACACAGTCCTTCAAAGTATTGCTTCACTACTGTTTATAAACACAGTGATTGATCTTACCCTTGTCAGAACTCTTCCCATCAATGTCTATTTCACTATTGGTATTTATTATATAACAGCATTAAATAACAGGTATTTATTATATAACATATATTCTATGCACTGTAGCACTGTCATCCCATTGTTCATCGATTTGCTTGAGCAGGCACCAGTACCGTCTCCATTGTGAGACTTGTTTTTGGCATCGCAAATATGCAACGGGTAGCTTGCCAGGCTCTGCTGTGTGGGTGGGATACTCTTGGTAGCTTGCCGGGCTCTCGAGAGGGATGGAGAAATCAAACAGGGGTCGGCCTCATGCAAGGCAAATGCCCTACCCACTGTGCTATCGCTCCAGTCCTGTACTATCACTCCAGTTCATAACAGCTTATGATACGGATTAATGATTTGAGATGCTACAGTAACCTTAAGGACCATTTTGTTCACTCTTAACCTATAATTTTTAATATTATTTACCTCATGAGGGGGGCTTACTTTTTGGTTTTTGGTCCATTCTGGTGATGCTCAGGTTGTTACTTACTTTCTGATTTGGGGGCCATACCTAGGGATGCTCAGGATGTGACTTTAAGCTGTGCACTCAGAAATTACTCCTGTCAGTGCAGAGGGGCCATGTGGGATGCCTGGTATCAAACCCTGGTCAACTTCTTGTAAGGCAAGTGCCCTATCTACTGTACCAGCTCTCCAGTCCCTATATTCCTTACTTTTAACTATATAGAGACTTGATCAGGTACCACTTGATTTTTTTTAAATAACGTGAATTGTATTAAATTATTTAACTTTATTAGGCAAAACCCATTTTTTAAAAAGTTAATTATGGAGGCTGTAGTGATAATGCAGTGGGTAGGGCATTTGCCTTGCATGCAGCTGACCAGGGTTTGATACCCGGCATACCATATTGTCCGTCAAGCCCACCAGGATTGATCCCTGAGCACAGAGTAAGGAGTAAACCCTGAGCACTGTCAGGTGTTGTACAAAAACAACAATAACCAAAATATGGATTAGTCTAAAGTTTAACAAAAACTCAAAGGAAATCTGTTTTAGTAAAAAATATATATACATCTTTTCTTAAAAGGAGCATGAAAGGCTGGGATTATGGGTCAAATGGCCGAGCATATATCGAATATGTATAAAGTTCAGCTCCAGCATGGAACCTGAACAGTGTCAAGGGTAAAACAAGTAATCCCCGAGCACCCTTGGGTATGGCCCTCACAATGGTAATAAGCAAATTAAAGGTGTGCAGAGGATCATCTTGTCAGCAGAGAAATGGTCCAGTATCACATTTCCATCAGAATGTGATACCACTTTTGTGTGGGTTTTTTTTTTTTGCCTCTGGGGCATATTCCCAGAAGAAGTATTGCCAGGTTATAAGAAAGTTCAGTTTCTAGATTTTCAAGGAATTCCCATATTATTTTCCAAAATAAAACCAGACGACCAGTTGGCATTTTCATCAACAATGAGAGACATTTTTTCTTTGCATATACCCCAACACTAGTTGTTCTTATTTTTTCCTGTGTGCTAGCCTCTGTGGTGTAAGATGATATCTCATTGTTGTTTCGATTTGCAACTCCCTGATGATTAGCAATGTAGAGCATTTTTTTTAATGTGCTTTTTGGCCATTTGTAGAAGGGACCATTATGACAATGATGGTTGAAAGTGATGACTCTGGATAGGAGATAAGTGTTGAAAGTGGTAAAGGACCAAACATCAGTGTCTTTATTGCAAGCCATAATGCCCAAAAGGAGAGAAAGAGAGAGAGAGAGAGAGAGAGAGAGAGAGAGAGAGGAAAAGTGTCTGCCATGTCATAGAGGCAGGTTGGGTAGTGGGTGGGGTTGGGATGGCAGGAGGGATACTGGGGACAGTGTATGTCTGAAACCTGTTCATGAACAGCTTTGTACCTATGTATCTCAGGGTGATTCAATTTCAAAAAAGAAGTAGAATATGATTCACTGAATTTTCTTGGTAGACTAGTCTGGGATAAGAACTCTAGGGGCTTCTCCCTATCGGGGACAGAATATTTTCCTTCTTGCTTGAAGGCACTGCAGCCTACATCCATACCTGATAGCCTTGGACACAGATGGATGAGCAATACAACTCAACTTCATCAAACTACCAAACCATCAATTTTTTCCAGGCCCATAGCTCCTGGATACCTCAAAATTTTGTAGTATAGTCATCCCAGTAAGATCACAGCAAATCTGACGGGAGAGTTGTATAGAGGACCACCCCACTCAGTAAGCCTAAATAATAACACAGAAGGTATGTCTAGCACTAACCACCACAGTAGATCCTCAGACAGTAATTTTAGTAACATTATTATGAGCTATAACAATTATTACAAATTTACTACTATTGATATAGGGCTTAATAATTCCTCTGTTTGCCTCTGTGTTGCAATAATCAATATGAAGTAAATCTGTCTGTACTGGCAAGGGGCCTTACTGGGGTGCTGGGTGGGAAACTAGAGAGTTTGGTGCAGGATAGGTCACATTGGTGATGGGACTGGTGGTAGGATTGGTGTTGAGACATTTAAGGCCTAAAACACTGTCATATAAACAACTTTGTAATCATGATACAAAATTAATTCAAAAATAATTTTTAAATATTAAAAAAGGAGTACAGCGAGATCCTGTTACTGTTAGTAGGAGCAAGTGGTATAAAAAAAACCTTTCCCTATACATACATACCCCATCCTTAAGTTCTGGATTCTGGAAGAGAACATAACAACATAACTTCAACAGTTACTTTTCCTTTTGTTTTTATCACTCTCCTCTCTACTAGGTCATTTGCATTAATAGAAAGTAGATTGTCTATCTTTTAAGACATCTTCCTTAACTCCATCTATGTCTAGTTACTTGTGTTTAAGTCCTTTTAATTGTCAAAAGGTCTTAAATGGATCATTCCTTTCCCCCATCACTTTTGTGGCATGGATGTGGGGAGAAAGGGACTCTCCTTCACTGATGGTGGGAATGCCGACTGGTTCAGCCCTTTTGGAAAACAATATGGAAGATTCTCAAAAAATTAGAAATTGAGATCCTATTTCACCCAGCAATGCCACTCCTGGAAATATATCCTGGAGAGGCAAAAAGGTATAATAGAAAATGACATCTGCATTTGTGTGTTCATTGCAGCACTGTTTTCAATAGCCAAAATCTGGAAAAAGCAGGAGTGCCAAAAACAGATGACTGGTTAAAGAAACTTTGGTACATCTACACAACAGAATACTATGCAGCTATTAAAAAAGATAAAGTCATGAAATTTGCATATAAGTGGATCAACATAGAAAATATCATGTTAAGTAAAATGAGTCAGAAAGAGAGAGACAGACATAGAAAGATCACACTCATCTGTGAAATATAAAGTAACGGAATGGGAGACTAACACCCAAGAGCAGTAGGGATAAGGACCAGCAGGTCTGCCCCACAGCTTGGAAAAAGGCAGCTGTTTTGCTCTTTGTGATGTATACCAGTCTCAATGGTGTGAGGCTCACTGTTGTTTTGATTTGCATTTCCTTAATAACCAATGATGCTGAGCATTTTTCATATCCTTATTAGCCATTTGTATGTCTTTTTTTTTTTCTTTTTGGGTCACACCCAGTGATGCTCAGGGGTTACTCCTGGCTTTGCACTCAGGAATTACTCCTGGCGGTGCTCAGGGGGACCATATGGGATGCCAGGGATCGAACCCGGGTTGGCTACATGCAAGGCAAACGCCCTACCCGCTCCGGCCCCTTTGTATGTCTTTTTTGAAGAACTTTCTGTTCATCACTTCTCCCCAGTTTTGACGGGGTCGATTATCTTTTTCTTGTTAATATTTTTAAGTGCTTTATATGTCTTAGATATTAATTCTTTGTCAGAAGGGTGGTGGGCAAATATTCGTTCACAGAAGATTTTCATTCTCTACAGGGTGAGTTTTTTTCTTTTATTATTATTCTGGTTATCACTTTTTTAACAGAAGCTTCTTCATTTGTTGTAGTCCCCTGTGTTTATTTTTTCTTCTATTTCCTCAACCAATGGCCTTGAATTGCTTCCAGACTTTTTGTAGTGGACCATTCTCACTGGTGTGAACTGATATGTCATTCTGACTTGCCTTTCCATAATAAACGATGATGATGAATACTCTTTCACTACTGTCATTTCAATATTTTCAAAATGTCGCTCCATCTATGTTTGATGTAAACTTTAAAACCACCTCCAACTTCTATAATTATTGTCTAGATTTCAGGAGATAATTTGGCACCAAAGTAAGTCACTTGAATCCCATTTATCATTAGATCAATTTTCTGGCATCTCTTCTATGAACTATACTTAAGAATTTTTGAGTGTGCGGGAAAAGTTGATTAAAAAAAAATTCCTGTCAGTTACTTGATTAACTACAAATATTTACTTTGGTTTAAAGAAAATATAAAAGGTTAAAACACACCATCTTTTAAATTTTACAATTTATTCAAACAAGTAAAATACATAGAAACAGGATGGAAATACATGTAGTTACTGCCAAATAAGATGTAAAAAACGGGTCTGAGAGATAATACGGGAGTTAAGGCACACCACTTTGCATCAGTCAAACAGTTTGATCAGACATTTCATGGTCACCGAAGTATTGCCCATGCAAGTTCAATGGCTGAGCATCATTGGGAGGACAAACTGAGTACCACTTGGAAACCCCCCACAAATCAGCAAACAAAACACAAAATATAAAAACCACTAGGACAACCAGTAATTCTAAGATGGAAGAATAAAGTGAGTTAAAAACAGGTTTTTCCAAAAGTTAAAATATGATCTGATTCTAAAGCATAAGTGGTGGAGCGTCCCAGAGAGGGGGCAGGTAAGAGCCCTCCCTGCCCCCAAGGGACCCAGCCCCGGCAGCCAAAAACCTTCACAATGCAAGTGCCGCCATGCTCAAGGCCACTCTCCACACGCTGGGACGGAGCCTCACACAGGAGTGAAGTCCAACAAAACCCAAGTGATTCTGGACTCTGGGTTCAATGGGACAGGAAGCAGATATCCCCTCTGACTGTTCCCCCTGTCTCCTGCGACCCACAGGTCACGTCCATAAGCCATTTGCTGGTGCCAGATAATCTTGTCAAATTAAAAATGAAGGCTAGATTAAGCATCTATATAGTTTCCTTTTTCATTTACAAATTACAACTTCTGTCTTTGGGAGCATTATTTCTCCCAAGTTTAATATTCCCAGATCATATTTTTCAGATAAAAAATATAACAAAATATAACAAGATTTTACTTTTCTTATATATTTTCTGTGAAACAGAAAACTATTTTAATATTTATTTCTAGTGACTGCCAACTTCCCTCTCTTGATAGTAAAATTATAACTTTCCCATAATTAGCTGATTTAATTTTTGAGTATTCAAGTTGTACTACAACCATTAGAAAGTTTGCATTCGATGTTACCAGTATTATTTTGTAAAAATACTAAATTAATATCACTCATTATAAAAATGTCACTATTATTGATTGCCAATATTCATTATTAACTACCAATAGTATTTGTTATTAATAGCAAGGAATATTAATGTGTTCTTACATATGAACTGAAATATACTTTATATTAACTAAAGCATATTTTTTTTTTGCTTTTTGGGTCACACCTGGCGATGCACAGATCACTCCTGGCTCATGCACTCAGGAATTACTCCTGGCGGTGCTCAGGGGACCATATGGGATGCTGGGAATCGAACCCGGGTCGGCCGCGTGCAAGGCAAACGCCCTACCCGCTGTGCTATCGCTCCAGCCCCCTAAAGCATATTTTAATGGGTCCTATTCATATAGTCTATAAATGTCTCTACTCTCCAAGTGGCAATGTAAACAAATTATTCTTCTATATACATCTTATCCCTTTGTCATAAAAGCCCATGATACTGGGACAGTATAAATGCCAACTGCAAGCAACAGAAACGGACTGGACTCTGGTTGATTTTCAAGGAAAATGCTTATTAAAAAGAGATGGAGGTTGGGGATGAAAAATTGTACAGCGGGTAGGGCACATGGTCAATGGGGCTCAATTCCCCCATATCCCATAAGGTCCCCTGAGCCCTCCAGGTGTCACCCTAAACCCAGAGTCAGGAGGAAGCCCTGAACACTATCAGATATGGGCCCCAAAAAACAAAAAAGGTGGGGGATAGTTTGGAGTGGGTGTGCAAGGAAGTAACTGACAAAAATCTCTGGCAGTGCTTGAGATAGCTGCTGGGAACGAAGGCTACCTGTAACAGCAGTGCTGGGCTGCTCTGATTACCCAGCTTCCGGTAGCACCTGCCTGCAGGCTCCAGACTCTTGGGCTGACTCTCCTGGTCCTCAACTCTGGTTCCCAGGAGCCAGACTAGCAGTAGCTGCCACCCTGGAAGTCACTGGGTAAAAGTTTCCTTATACCCTGAGCGATCAAGCCTGGGAAGTTTGCATGTCTGAGAGGTGAGGACTAGGTCACATGCCTATTCATGCAACAGATCCCAGGAAAGCAGATGGAACTTTCTCACCACACAGAAAATAAAAGTGGAGGAACTCTTAACGCAAGAAGGATGCACATGCTGGACTATGCAAAAAGAAAACAAAAAACTTTTAAACCTAACCTTCCCCCAGAAGGTTAGAACGAAGAGAAAATACCTTGTGAAACAGAATAGTGAACACAGCACAGTGGCCAAACAGCCTGGACCTGACTTACGCACAGTTCACAGTTCACCAAAGGACTCACCATCACCTCCCTTGTGTTCCTCATCATACAACCAATAATTTATATCGATTTTTAGGTGGCAGACAAGTTAAACATGAAATAAATTATCCAAGATGAATTTGAACATGCAATTCTTCCACATTTTTTTTTGCTAAACAATAATTTTTTTAGCAAATACTATCATCTGTAAAGTCTCTCTATCAAGTGAACACTTTGTGTAACACAACTGAAATCAAGGAGAACAGGCTTTTATTCATTTACTGTTAACAGCATTGCAAGGCTTTCAGATTTTAATGGGAAGCTGCAAAAAAAGCAAGTTGTTTGACTGAATAATTGTTGTAAAAGATCTCATTGAAGTTTTTATTATTTTAGATAATCAACTCACAGATAAAATAAAATTAATACTGTGCAGTAATTTACATTCAATTTTAAGGAGAATTCAGTCTTGAGAACTTTTATGTATATGTATAACTTACATGTATATTATCCCTTAATATATGTGGCAAATAAAAATGAGCTTTATACAAACTAATTTATGTAATAGCACACAAGTTACACAAGAGTGATTTTTATACAATCCAAAAATAACAAAATTCTAAACTTTAGCATTTATAAGAAATCTTTATGATTCTACTTTCAATATAACTGAAGCTGCTATCCCAAGTCTCCTAAATACAAAATACTTTAGAGTTTAGGTGGTCATTAAAAATAATATATTTGTGTATAAATAGTATTCCAAATAATTTCTATAATAGATACTAATTTCTTCTGTAGATAATTATTAAAATTTTTTATATATAAATCATATACATCTACATATAATTTATCTCCAGAAAATCCAAGTTTAACTCAGCTCTCTGAGCATCCTTGTCATCTCCTTCCACCAAGTTCTGCAATATAACTATTTTTTCTCTTACCATCTGACCAAGATGCTTCTGTAATGGGCCAGACAAAAGTGTTGGCAGTGGGAAGGGAAGAGCAATGGCCTGAGGCAGTTCAGAAAAAGGGGAAGCTGTTGGGGCTGGAGTGATAGCACAGTGGGTCTCAGGGTGTGACCAAAGAGCAAAAAAAAAAGGGGGGGGCGGGAAGCTGAGATTCCATTTCTTAAGCTTTCTGAATGCTTAGTGATTCACCTCAGAACCCAAGGTTAGGCAGTTGTTTTGGGGATTGGCACAACTGAAACCAAATGGCTCTTGGAATCAGGAATCCACTATTGATACAGAGTTATAAACCACCACTTCTTTCACTCTACTAAAGTTTTCTGTCAGTAAGGACTTCAAGGGAGTGTTTATCTCAAGTCTGTATTTCCCAACAGAGCTATTAATCAGACCCATCTCCATATCCACTGTGGGTGAGACAGGCATAGTTAAGGTCTTCAGGCTTGCCAGGAGGGCAGTAAGCCACTTGTTTATCTTGGCGGATATCTTTGTCTGCCTGTGGTTCCATCTCTTCTTTCCCCAGACCACAAGATTCAGGTTCTGTGGAGCTGAGCATACCCTCAGAATTTTCTTCAACTTGGCTGCATTCTGTAGCAAGCACCATATAGTTTAATCCATCTTGGTTCTTGATTTCCATTAAAGCAACTGATATAACATCATCTGACTTCAAACAAGTCATACAGCCATCTTCATCTGTGCAGAAATGAAAAACAAAACTTAATCTAGGATCTATTTATTTCCTCTCCAATACACATGATTCAGTTAATAATACTAATATACTGGTTTATCAAACGTTTATGAGGGCCATCAAAAATACAAAAATAAATAAGACATTGCCCTATCCTTACAATATTGTAGGAGAGTGGAACTATTATTAATAAATGGTGGAGTGTGCTATATTAAAGTCAGGTTTAAAAATGTGGTGAGACCACAGAGGTGATTAATTCTGACATAACAGGTGGATCACTAAGGTTGTTATTTTTGTTTGGTTTTGTTTGGGGGCCATCCCCAGTGATGCTCAGGGCTTAATCCTGGCTCTGTGCTCATGGGTTACTACTGGCAGGCTCAGGACCAGGTGGGATGCTGTGGATCACACCTGGCTGGCAGTATACAAGACAAGCACACTACCTTCTGCACACTCAGGCCACAAGATTGTTATCTTTGTAATTGCAAAGTTCTAGACGAACTCTTTGGTCTAAAATGCTTATCCTTTCATCCTGACACATTAGCTAAATTACCTGCCTTTAACAATGCATTACTGTCGATGAAGTAATACAATCATTTATTAAGGTAATATTTATTGCCTGAACACATGTGCTAGACTTCATTCTAGCTGAAGACAGAGCACTGAGTAAAACAGATGTTTCTCTAGAAGATTTATATACTAATAAATATGTAAATGAGGTGAGACAGACAATAAACTAGAGGACAACTTAATTGATGGCAGGTGATGGCAAGTACTGTAAAGGGAAATTCGGCAGAAAAAGAGGCAGAGTGATGGGGGTGGTGAAAGGGAGTGCTATTTTAGATAGAGTCAATCAAGTCCTTTCGAATAGTTCAAAATTCAAGTTGAAGACCTTAATTAAGAGAGGGAATTCATCACGAGGCTATCTTAGGAAGAATATGAGAGAGAGAGAATACTAGGCACAAAGGTCATGCCTCAGGAGCTCGTTGAGATTGAGGCACGGTAAGGCAATCCATGTGCCTGTCCCCCATGGGACTAGTAGAATACAAAACCATTACATGAACTGTCAGATAAATTAAAACCAGCATTTTCTTATCCTGAGGTCATGACAAACTGCTTATGACTTCAGAATGGTAGGTTTGAGGAAAAAGAAAAATGACATGAGGCACAATGAAAATTATAATAATAACTATTATTATTGTGATTATTTAGGTTGCTAATACAGGGAATTTATCAAGTACCTGGCACTGTTCTAATATACACTTATATGTTAACTCATGTTTCTATTAAGAGCTTAGTTTTTTTTTCTAGATTAAAAGTTTTTAATATAGTCTAATCAGATAGGTTCACAATGTGAAGTCAGTCTAGGATTGCTCATGTATGACATGGATGTTTGAATATTATCCTCATTGAACAGATGATAAAATAGAGACACAGAGACATTAAATAACGTGTTCTAGGTCACACAACTTGAATTTGAATTAAACTGATAGTCTGTCCTCACATCCATCCTTCCCTGAGAGATGGGTAAGCTGTGGTTCTGTGAGGGTGATTCACGTAGGTAGATGGTGTGCCCTACTGATAACCTTGAAGAAGGACACACTTTGGGCATGCATGGGATGGGGCTTAGGGTAGCAGCAAAATTGAACAGCCAGAGGGCATGTAACCATCTTTATGCTTATATTCATTTCATTATTTTTATCTATTCAAAAGCTGGTTTTTTTACATGGAAAAGTATAAGAACTCTTCTTCAACCCTGATAGCAAACTTCTGAAATAGTTGACAAAATTCTAGTTAATAGTAAATATACAAAAATAATAATAATAAATATCACTGTATCACTGTATCACATTGTTCATCGATTTGCTTGAGCAGGGCCAGTAACATCTTCATTGGTCCCTGTCATGTGCTAGTGTAGCCCATTGGCATCTGCTCACTACAGGAACACGAAGAGCACGTTGTTACTGTTTTTGGAGTATCAAATATGTCATGGGTAGCTTGTCAGACTCTGCCATGCAGGGAAAAATAAATAAGTAAATAAAAATAAAAACAAAGAGGTCGCATGGCCGTGAATGCGGTCGTGTACTCCAGGAAAAATTGTGTCACTCTATTCAGGGAGCTTTGTTTTATAGTCTCTGGATCTTGGCCATTGATTAGATTACATGGCACATAGAGTGGGGTGGGGAGGGTAGTTTGTGGATGTGACTGCCAAGCTACTGGAAAACTGGGGATCTGGGTGGAGGAGGCTTGGAGATCTCAGCCACGGGTCCAGCTGGGTTCCTCTGTTGGTTCTTTCATGGGTGAGGCTGCTCATCTGAGTATGTAAAGAGTGGCCTTAAGCATGGCTGTGACTGCGTTCTGAAGGCTTTTGGCTTCCGGGGCTCTGCTTGGGGCAGAGAGGGAAACTCAACCCACCCCGCCTCCAAGGGGGCCCCGTGAAGACAGCTTGGCACGGGGGCAAGAGATTCTGCATCGCTCTCTTCGGGGAACTTTGTTTTAGACTCTGGATCTTGGCCGTTGATGACGTCACATGGCGCCGGGGGGGGGGGGGTTAATAAATATACCATGTAAAAATAAATGTCCATGCTAATATCTCTATTTCTCATGAGTGTCAGTACAGAACGACTATGGTAGAACACAATTCTTTGCACACCAACCAAAAGTGCTCAGGAGGTATTCCTGCCTCTGTGATCAGAAGTGACCTCTGGTGGTACTGAGAGGACACTACATGGTGCCGGGGATTCAAATCAACTTGTAGCCATCACAACTGCCACATACAAGGCAAGTGCCCTACCTCCTGGACTATCTCCACAATACATCCCACTTTACAAATTAGAATCTTTTCAGTTGGCAATAGTGGTCCTTTCTTTTTCCATGCTGTCATCCCGGCTCTAGGGCATACAAATCAGGGCATATAGAGGTCTCTCCTGAGTATGTGGCAAAAACCTTTTGGGCTGCCCACTCTCAGCTTTATCGTCTTGAACTCCCAGGCTGGGTTTATTTGGAATTAGTTTAAATTGAAATGGAGGAAATAAAAAGTCATTTCAAAGGACAAAAGATATCAGCATTCTACCTCCCTTTTCCTAAGTAAATTTAAAACACCTATTTATTAAGTTCCAAACCTGAACTACAGAGTTTATTTTATAACTGAAAAACAAACAAACATATGAGCAAGCTTCCCTACAGGGTTTTATTTGCAGCAGACTCTCATCCACAGCTGAAGAACAACACGGCTGAGCTACAGACTACCAGACTCTTCCACTTCTTCTCATGTTCCTCTTTTTTGTTCAAAATCAGTGTAGCATATTCCAAAACATATCCAAGTCAGAGAGTGTAGTAAACTTTCTCCCCCCAATGTATAAAAAGTAATTTTATCACATGCCAAGTATTGTTAATGGCTCAGTATTGCATATTTATGAAATGATCCTGTAGTTAATGGTTATTGTAAAGACATAGTGAAAATCATTGAGACACTCAAAGAATAAATGCAGTATACTACAACAGAAAAAAGTACCAAAAAGCAATAGAAAAATATATTTAACTTTAAGTAGTCCAGTTGTCCAGATTATTGAGAAAATTAGAATGTTCCTAGAGTTTTTTTTTAAAAAATAATGATAATAAACCAGGCTCACAGAAACTTAAGAATTTAAAAATATATATCAGCTACTTTGTTGTCATGACCTTAATTCATTAAATAGCATGTTGGGAGACCTTCTAACAAAACATGATTTTAATTTTTCCCTTTTGAAAAAACTTGTTCATAGCACATATAAAAATATTTCTATTAACAAATCATGGTGACATGTGTCAAAGAAAATCATTAGTAAACTAATTTTTTGGTATATAGCACTGAAGGCAATATTTAGTAACTTGACCCTGGCAAACTATCAGCAATTAGTACATCTTATTACATAAAGAACATATAAGTGTGGTGGGGAAAGGGAGCTTCGTTTGTTTACTTTTGTTTAAAAGCTGAATAGGAAGCCTGCAGGCCAGATCATAAAGCAAAAATCCTGAATAAAGACAGCATGCACTTAGCAACCTTTCCGACAAGAGGGAAATATTAAAATAAAGATTTCCAAGTAAGACAGGGTATTTACAGACGAGACATATGCTGGCTGACTGTCTAAGTTTAGAACAGCAGAGGAGCATTTAGATTTGTTTCCTGTAGAACTCTCTGGGACTGATGAGGTGATGTTTACACAAATGTTTGGATGAAGTCATTGGGATATTTTTACTAGATGCTCAGATATGTTACTAATCTCTCTCCCTCTATTCCCTTTCCACCACATTAGGTTAGTAGGACCATAGGACAGGCATGGTATAATTTCTCCCTCTAATTTTAATGTGCTTCTTTCTATCCCTCCCAGAAATCCTTCCAATGGTTTTTTATCTTATAATTCTCCAACAATAGCAATGAAGATGGGCATCTTACTCTTTTGATAAATTTGTGACTAATCTTCAAAGTAACCAACTATAATTAAATATATTTTCTTTTACTTAAAAAAGGAAAATAAATGTAGGATTCCCTTAAAGGATCCTTCCGTGATTTCTATCCTTGCAACTATGTCTTTCACTATATATTTTTCTTCTCTGCTCACTTAATTGACTCATGTCTCAATAATCAAAAGTTGTAATGTAATGACTTACATACCTCCCTCTATTGTATGTCCAGGATTTATATTAGTAGTAAATAGAATGTGAATTTCTCTTTTACTAAAATTTTGTCATTTCACAGAATTGTTCATTTCTATCTATTGTCAGTGTTTGATAATATTCTGTTGAACTCTTACTGAATTATTAATCTCCATATTTATGCCTACTTCTCTAACTTCTGAATACTTATTCCAAAGTATTATTTATATAATACATAAACTAATTCTATTACTTAGGATCTTAATTCATTCTGCCAATAATTCCTATATAAGCACAAAAATTGTAATATCATATCTGAAATGCTATTAAGTAATTTAGTCCTTTTATTATAGCTTGCTGGGAGCATATATTAATAACATAATTGGGGAAGAGTTGGCAGTTTTCTTACTTCAACCATGCTTTAGAGAAGCAAAATTTCTATACTGGAGCCAAACTCATACTCACTACAGCAGTATAATCCACAAGCAAGTTGCTATATCTTAAATTTTTCATTTGCAAAACGGTGTTATAAAAATATCCATGTCATGCAGCTATTGTGAGAATTCAATGAGTTAATCCACATAGCATAGTTGTGTAATGTTAGAGTAAAATAACTTACTATTGTAATAAAAGGTCATTCACCAAAAAGGCTTGCTCTGTGTATTTAGTGAGAGTATTGTTTGTGACTTATCTCAGCCTCAATGATAAACTAAATAGTGTAACTTAGTAAAAGAATATCTTGTCCAGTCTGCATGGAGGTTTCTGATAGAGTCCAAGATAAAGCCAGGGCTTCTACACCCTGTTATGGCAGCTTCTGTGATTTTACCAAAATGCCTATACACATTAGCAGGAAAGGATTCCATGAGCAAAAAAGTTGGATTTCAAAATGCAACAAATGGGGCTGGAGAGGTACTATAAGGGTTAAAGCTCTTGCCTTGCTTGTGTGCAATTCACCCCACCCTGAAGCCTCCAGAGCACCAAGGTGCCTCTGAGCAACACTACAACTTCTAGCACTCAAGGCCACCACAACTTTTGCTTTAAATGCAGCACTAATCAACTAAAATCCTTGCATTACTCCAGAACTCCACTTTCCCAGGACTTCGTCTCTCTCATTCATTCTTGAGCCTTTCCTCTTTGAATATTCATAACAATACTTTCTCGGGGCTTCTCTCCTCCCTTTCTGGCCTCTCTCTCTGCCCACCATATTTCTCTGTCTGTCCTCATGTATTGGCTGCTCCCTGGTCCCATCCTCTGTTCCTGCCTCTTCTTCCGTGTACTGTAATTAAATGACCTTAACTACCTCTTTGGCTTCCGCTACCTATATTTACAGGACAGAACTTTCCAGGCTATAGGGCTGTCCTTCACCTCGCTCAAACCAAACATGTGCAGAGTTCTCTCTCCTTCTATGCCCCCATATTTGATGAGAGCACTAACTTTCACCTATTTTTCAAAACATAATTGTCTCCTTTCTCTTCTTCATCCAATTAGATGCCAAGGCCTAAAGGTAAAAGGCCTAAAGTTACCTTGTGGTAACTCTAAACTCCATTTCCTCCTCTCTGCACTGGTTGCAATTTTTACTCACTTCGTTTACTCTCCCTTCAACTTCATCACTTGCTGTTTGTGACATACTGTATGCGTCTTTGTGAACACCCCATTCTTTATTATTTATTGGATTTTTCACAGACTAGTATTTCTACCCTGACATACTTTTTCTCTCACTTCCCTGCAGCACTTATCTTAATTTTTTCCCAGTGGCTTTTATTGACTATCCAGAATGTGGATTCAAACATCCTTCCCTGAACTCCCATAGAACAGAGATTTCACCTTATTGGCAACAAAAACTGCCTTCTGGTTTCTGCCAAAAGATAGAGTATAAATTTTTTGTTCACCAAATCGTTCAAAAATTGTTTTATTGGTAAGGACAAAAATATAGCAAACTGATTACTGGCTCTATAGCACACTCATTCCTCTAAAATTTATCTCTGAATCCAATTAGTACAATAATAGTACAATAAATGGCTGCATGCACTTATGAAATATACAGAAGAATATAACAAAAAAATTTGGTCTTTGGGCCATATCCAGTGGTCTTACTCCTGACTCTGCCCTCAGGGATCACTCCTGGCAGGAATTTGTGGAACCATATGTGGGAACCATATCTGGGGTCAACAGTTGGCAAGACAAGTGTCCTACTGGCTGCACTATCACTCTAACCCAATCAAACTATTAACTATGGCAAGCACCAGAAAGTGATCGAGGAGACAGAGAAAATTGGAGACTCATTTTTACTTTGCTTAGGTCATTTCACATATTTTTAAACAACAAACATAAGTTGCATTTATTATGAGTCTTTAAAATGTCAAGATGATTATAAAAGTAATATGGAAAGAGCTGTTGTTGATATAACTTAATGGAAAAATTAGAAGAAAAATCAAAAAAAGAATCAGGAGAAAGTTTTGTGTCTTATGTAGATTGATGTAAGATTTGTTTAACCTTTAAAAAATGTTTATGCTTAATTTTATGAGGCCTACCAAAACAATATTCACAACCAAATCTGAATCAGTCTTAAGAATTAGGTGTTGATTTATAGAGATAAACTCAACAATTGAGTAAGAAAAGCATATTTCCAATACCAAGAAAACAAAACCATATTCTACTGGTCTTTTGAGATTTAGATATATTTGGCTCATCCCCATTACTGCTATTAATCAATGTTAGGGACAAAAGACTAGCAAACGCAAAGTAAAAACAAAAAGCTATCTTACATATTAACAAACCAGTTTAGTTTGTGGTACCTCAAGCAGAAGCTGAGTAAATGACTTGAGCAAAAGAGTTTTATGCAATAGCGCACTGATGACACTCGTCCTCCTACAGAGACACAGCCCTACATCAAGGATGATGCTCAAAATCACAGAAGTTCACCACTGAGCTTCATACACAAAGCAATTATTAGCTTTTCTAGAGCATGAGAAATTCCCGGTTAAAACGTCTTCTTTAATTGATAACCATTTCCTAGTAGAAAGCTCACCCTAGGAGGAACTGGGAGACGAGTGGTTAGGGGTGGGATTGGGCGGGCAATGGCTGACGATGGAGGGAGATGAACACTTTGGTCAAGGACGTGGTGCTGAGATTATTGTGCATGAAATCACACCAGTAACAGTTCTGTAAACCACATTGTTTAAAATAAAATACAAAAGAAATTTTCTTCTGTGCACATCCTATTTAAACTTGTTTAGTTCACACTATTGAGGAAAATAAGAAAATTTTCAAGAAAAAACAAGTTACCTTCAAAGCCTTCATTTATGACTCCATTAGCATTTGCTTCTGGTATGCACTGAGAAATACTATTTAAGGACATGGTTCTGAATAACTGAAGCTGGTCCTGAATTTTCTGGAAAGCAGGCCTTTCGTCAGCTTCTTGAGCCCAGCATTGGTTCATTAAATTCCACCTGGATATGAGGTATAGAAGGAAAATAAATGATGATTGGATAGCATTATGCAATTATTAGTGGCAACTTGGGAAGATCATTTTAGAAGAAAAATGTAAGTTCTGCAAGTTTTTTTATAACTAATATATACAAAACAGAAATAGGCTGTGGTTATTTCACAATGTTGTGATATTACTACCTTTATAATAAAACCAGGAAAATAAGACTCTTTTTCTCCATTGAGCAGTGATTATTATTTTCAAGACAACACTCCTAAGACACAAATATTTAGTAGTTGAACCAGAGATAAAAAAATATTTTATTTTAATGCTTTTACTCTTCACTGTGCTGTCAGATTAACTAAAAGATTTGGTAATAACTGGTTGCTTGAATATTATCTTTTCCTTAATGGTTGTTAAGAAATGTCTGTGCAACAATATCAGTCAGAGTTTCTACATTCACTCAGCAGATTTATTGAACATTTACATTAATATAGCAACAATATATCAAGATTTGAGGATGTCACAGTGTGACACTTGTCCTCATAGGGATAGTACATTCTGTAAAAGGATGACAACTAACATAAACAGAAAACCATGTAGCTTCTTTGTATTACCTGTTACTAATAAGGGCTTCATCTGAACTCCCACCAGCAGAAGAAAATTAATTTCATTTAATGCAACAACAGTGTAAACCTGAGTTCAATTCAATATTTTTATCAATGCTCAGTATTTTCTAGTTAATAGTCCACTGTCCTATTTCTAGGCTATTCCAGCCCCCTCTGACCCACTCCAAGGCAATATCATGATACATGTAGATAAACGTATAATATGAATTGTAATGACACAAGAAGGATCCTTTGTATCCCACTCTGTCCTTTGAATCCCTGAGTCAAATGATCAGAAGTTCCCTAAGATAGCTGTTCTGCCAGCTTCAGTTGACAGTTTCAGCAGATGATCTCTACCTTTTTTTTTTAACCCTACCCCACTAAACTGGCTGTCCCTTGGCTCTCTCTAATTCCAGGCTCTTTGAGGTAGCAATATATCCTCTCTCTGTTAATAAAGCCCAGATTATTCACTCTGGTTTCTGTTGCACATTCTGAATGCTCATGATCTGATTTTCTAGCTGTCAACAAAATGTTCATATACCTTGGGAAGCAAAGGAGGCATGAAATGCCACAAACTAGGTATCCTCTGTTTGGACCAGCCTTTCTATCTTCTGTCTGATGTCATCTTCATGTCAATGTAAGGAGATTTTCATATTCAATAACCTCTTTAACATCCTCCCACTGGAAAGGTAAAGACACTTGTGCTCTACTACATAGAGGGACCCAAAGAATATCTAGGTATAATCAAGTATCTAGGCATAATATAGTTTACTCCATGAACCTGATGTAACTCACACATAATTAAACTGAAACCAACGTAGGAACCTTTGTATCTAGATATCGAATACATTCACCCAACTATTTCTATGTGTCAAGGTCTCTTCTTCCCATACTTCCCCAAGGCTTAGAAGGGATAAGTTTTCTAATTGCTTTCTATTTTTATAATACAACCATTTTATGGGGGCTGGAGCGATAGCATAGTGGTTGGGCTTTCGCCTTTCACGCCGCCAACCCGTGTTCGATTCCTCTGGCCCTCTCAGAGAGCCCTGCAAGCTACTGAGAGTATGGAGCCCGCAGGGCAGAGCCTGGCAAGCTACCCGTGCGTATTGGATATGCCAAAAACAGTAACAATAAGTCTCTCAATGAGAGACATTACTGGTGCCCGCTCGAACAAATTGATGAACAACGGGATGACAGTGACCCTTTTATGGGGGCTGGAGCGATAGCACAGCGAGTAGGGCATTTGCCTTGCACATGGCCGACCCGGGTTCGATTCCTCCGTCCCTCTTGGAGAGCCTGCCAAGCTACGGAGAGTATCCCGCCCACCTGGCAGAGCCTGGCAAGCTCCCCGTGGCGTATTCAATATGCCAAAAACAGTAACAACAAGGCTCACAATGGTGCCCACTCGAGCAAATCGATGAACAACAGGACAACAGTGCTACAGTGCAGTGCTACCCTTATATGCAACTGTATGTTCTAGTTACTCAATTCTAGCATGTAACATATAAACAAGAAGTTAAAGAATCCCAGACAGACTTTCTTTCTTCCAAGCTTGGGTACAAGTCTTATGATACGGGTCAAGAACCTGCTTTCTTTTTGACTTCTGAAATCATAAAGTCAGTTGAGGGCAAAGAGAGCATGAGAGAAACTGATTTTTAAAAATTTAAATTGGGAACAATTTAAGAATATCAGTACTACTATATTTACAGATGAAAATAGTGCTACAAATGGAAAGCCGTTATGGTTAATACCAGAGGAAACAAATGTGAGTTCTGATGGAAATGAAACAGCTTTTAGCAGTTGCTCAGAGAAGAACCCTCTACAGACATGACATTTAAGCCAAAAAATCTTTGTCGGAAAATAATATGTTAGTCATGGGAATAGGGTGGGGATGGGTCAGGGAACATACTAGAAGAGGGACTTGCATGTGTACATTTCTAAATTTGGAAGAAGCTTGGCACATTTCAGGGTCTGAAATAAAACCAACGTGGCTGAAAAGGAGTCCTGGAGGGGACGAGTACTCAGAGAGGACGTCAGGAGGAGATGAGGTCAGACAGGTCTAGGAGTTGGACGGTCTGTGTTACCCCAGAGCATTGTTAAGTTTTAAAGCAGTCAAGGCCTTTACATTTTTAAAGGACTGCTGCTGCTAACAGATGTAGACAATAGATTATAGAAGGATAAGTTGGAAGTAAAGAACTTAATAAGGTTGACAAGGTGAGAGATACTAGTGGTTTGGACTGAGGTAATTGATTGGTTGCATTCAATCACTAGGCAATAATAACCCTGACCCGGGTTCAATTCCCAGCATCCCATATGGTCCCCCGAGCACACCCAGGAGTAATTCCTGAGTGCATGAGCCAGGAGTAACCCCTGTGCATTGCTGGGTGTGACCCCAAAAGAAAAATAAATAAATAAATAGATAAAAGAGCTACTATTTCAAGAATTATAATGAATCACTGTGCTATTACTATATTGCAGATAAACTCCATTTCCATTGCTTTCTACTTTTCCCCCATTTCAAAATATTTGTTATTATTATATTAAACTTTTTATTTCTTTCCTTTTGCCACCTCCCTTTCTTACGGGTGCTGTTCTCACAGCATCAATGTTAGGGTTCCCATACAAGCATGGCCGTGGTGCTCACGTATTTTCAATTGAGGAGCTTAATGATGGTCATAATCAGGTCATGGTGCTTCCATACTCGGCCCGTGGTGCTCATCAAGGTTTGCACTCCTTTCGTTATGGTGCTTGCACACATGCTCAGCAGGACTTATGCTCATAGTTGAGGCATACAACTAAGAGTGACAGTCACCAGTGCTCATTGCAGTGCTTACACACATGCTTGCTAGAGTTGCAAGGTTATAGTGGTCACACACACCAATTTATGTATTTATTATTATCATTATTTTTTAATTTAGTCACCATGAAATTACAAAATTATGCATAATTGACTTTCAGGCATACAATATTTCAACTCTGATCCCTTCACCAATGTTTACTTCTCTCCATCAAACCCCCCCATCTTCATTTGCTTCCCACCTCACCAGTGTGCTTTCATGAGAGGAATTTTAGAGGAATTTTTAAAATAAGAGTTAGTGCTGTGGTTTTCAGTATGAGTGCTTATAGTGTCTTATATATAACACTTTAGTACCTTTCAACTCCATCTCCCCCTCCCCATTGAATGCTTTCCTCTATGATAGTTGTTAACCCCCCGTGTCCTATCCCCCAGTCCCCACAGGTGGCATGTTTCCTAGTGAACACCAGTTCTCATGCTTGTTATTTTCATTGTCTTTGGGTATTTGTTATTCCACCAATATGTTCCTTTATATCACATATGTGAGAGAGATCATTCTGTGTAGGTCTAACTTCACACAGCATGATACTCTTCAGGTCCCTCCATGTGGCAGCAAATTTCATGACTTTTCTTATGGCCAAGTATTATTAATATTCCATCAACACACATTATTTTAAGTTGTGATGCTCGCCAGGGGTGCCGGAGGGTTTTTTTGATGCTTTCACAGAGCTAGCTGTTCAGATGGAAATTCCATGCAATACTGAGGATCACAGGGAGCAGAACTGCCACGCTCAGAAAGCAGAGTTGCAGGATTGAGCTCAATGCATGTGGGACATCAGGAATATAAACTTCCAACCAAGTGTTTGCACGGTATGTGCTCTAAGCCCCTAAGCTCTTCCTCTGGGTCTCTCATTTCTGGAAAAGTCCCTTAAGTAAGAGTAGTTTATGTTAGAGGATTATGGGGAGACTTAATATTGGTTTATTTCCCAGTATAAATCTTACATAGAGTTTAAATTCTTCTTACGGAGTGCTAAACTTGGCTCAGATTTTAGACTATCAGAAATATAGCTGTGAACTTAATTGTAGGATGACATTGCTTTGTCCTTTCTCCCTTGCCACAAGGAGCTTAGGTTTATCCAGGTCACACCCATCAAGGTGCTCCCGACTCACTCCCATTCCTTTGTTTATCTGTAACCACTTCTCTATGCTCTCTTCCCCAAACAGTTAATCAGCTTTTTCCCCCTAATTAGACTCTGTTAATTTGTAAGGTCAGATCTTTCTAGGACACTGAACTTACATTGTAAGTTAATATTGTCTTTCTCTTTTCCTTATGTCTTTTGAATAGTTAACTTTAAAACAATGTACCTTTTGTATAGACACAAGAAGACAATATTATGATTTTGTAACTTGGGATTTAATTGGCTTTGAATATTATTCATTCCCAGCATCTGCTTTCTCAATTTAAGCCTCACTTGCCCTTAGTTCCTAGCACCCCAAAAGCAGGATCCCAACCAGAAACTGAAGGGACCCAGGGCAAGCTCTGAAATACCCTGGCACTGAAATGGACCAGACCAAAGCACTACGATTCTTAACTATAAGTTAAGAGCTTGATCATGGACAAATACTGTCATGATCCAAAAGTAACGATGAGACTAGGACCCTGCTAGGGATGGGAAAGACTAATCTGGCCTGAGCACTGTAGTCTGAAATCGAGATGACCCCAGGAGAGCAATTCTATAAGCTCAATGCATCTCTTACAGTGTCCAAAAATGATTAATATTATGAATGCTCTTAAGTTAGTTGGACAAAGAGAGGAGAAACACACACGGAATTCTGCCCTTGGGTGGGTCATCCTGCTTCAAGAGAATCTGTCCTAGAAGCAGCATCTCCTGAGGGAAAGAACTTTAACCCTATTGATTGTGATCGCACCTATGTGTAAGCTCCAACCCCCTCATGTTTGGGGGATTTAACTAGGCTGTAAGAGTGGTTTGGGGGTTCCAGATCAAGACCCAGAAGAGAAGCAGAGAGAGACAGGAGTGAATGGAATAAAACACAACTGATCAATCAATAAGCTTGGCCCTCGTTCTTTCCTTCGCCTGCCCTTGACCAACAGCCCTCCCAGTCCAGTCCACATCTAAAAGTTCTTTCCCACAGCAGCTCCAGAGCACCGAACACGAGTGGTGAAATAGAGCCGCCCGGAGAGCCCACGAACACACATCCTTCAGAGTGCGTAGTTATTTACACTTAATATTTTACATTTTCTTAAATCCCATGGCATTCCAAAAAGATCTCAAAGAAAAAAGATCAGACTCATTTAAACAAAGATTAGATTTTGAAATAAAATGTAACTTATATTTGATCATGAAACTTAAACCAATAACTAAAGTAGAATTTTGCTGACTAATCCAAAGTTGTCTTTAACTGAAAGGAAAACATAAAGTATAATTCTCCATATGAAGTATATTTCTTATAAATAATATGAGATGTGATACAAAGATACTAGAAAAAAAACAGACTTCCAAAGTGTACAACTATGATTTTTTACTTACTTATGTTTGACATCCTTCATTTTATAAAGAATTTTAAGACATATAATAAAGGTTATTTAGAAGGGAAGAAAGAAATGGAAAGAAGAAAGAAAGGGAGAAATGAAAGGAACAAGAAAGGAAAGAGAAGTTCTCATAATTGTCACTTAACACCTCACTTGCTCATGCTATCCTCCAAAAGGTCAGCCTTACATATAACTCTTGTCATTTAATTAAGTAAATATTCCCATGTTTTCCGTCAATGAAGGTGTAAGGGCAAAAACACATTTTTTTATTCTTGAGCCCAGGGTCCACATGGGAATAGCCTCTGAGCACTAGAGTATGGCTCCAAAACAAACAAGCAAAAAATTTAAACCTTAAGTTTACATTGAATAGTCATTATTTTTAATTTTCTAATGGTCAAAACATATTACCTGGTAGTATATAAAATTCTTCTCTCCTTCCAGCCAAGTGAGCCATCAATCACCATAGATTAATAAAAGAGGAAGTCTATAGAGCAGCAATCATTTAAAAGCAAACAGCACAATTTATATTCTAAAACAGTATAAAGTGGGCAATGGAATTAAATGAAGAGCCTTTTAACAATAAAGTATTTCGTATGTCTTTAGGGTTAATTAATAACAACTACTCTACCTTTGGCATAGAGATCTTCCTTCACAAATAAGCAGTTGTCACAATTCAGTATCGTGCGCTAGATACTTGTGATGTTATAGTTGCAAATATTCAAGAATAAGTAAGCTTACAATTCCTTCACTTATGTTAGAATTTACCTGAGTGGTTGTTCTAAACACATATTCATTCACTATATTTTAAATTCCTCATTTAGTAAGCAGATTAAAATTCCTCCTTTCACATGCCAAACTTTTATTTCCTCTTTACCCTGATTTTCCCCTCCAAGATAGCATAAGATTCATTAATCGTGTCCACTGTTAGTCTGAGTACAAAAGTTCCTGAATTCATTAAGCAACTAAAATTCAACAGACCAAAAGGTCCCTGACCGATATCTTTTGGTATAAGGGGAATGGGTTCATATGCATTTAAGCAAAGTACAAAAATGATGGACTTAAAAAACTCCCTCTTTTATTATACCAAATATCGGAGAGACTAAACCAAGGTGTACATATTTTAATGGGTAATAATAAGATGGTGAACTCTCACATCCTCCTGTTATTGCTTCCTACTTCTGAAAGGCTCTCTAGAAATTCCATTTGCCACAGTGATACATATATCAGAGAGCCCCCAAAAGCACTCACTTAAAGTAGATTGCCCTTTGACCTATTTCTTTTTCAGAGTGGTGTGGTTGTTGTGCAAACTAAAAGCTGAAGAGAATATTGCAGGATGAGCTTTCCACAGTACATCCCAGGCTAGGGAAAGAAGGGCAGGAATGCTCGGAACTCCCACATTCCATTAATAGTTCAGCACAGCAGAGTCGTCTATGGGCTCACCTGACCCAGAGTGCATCCAGGTGCTGCGTATTTAAGCAGTGAATAGAGAGCGCAGCACGGCTCAGCAGAGACTTTCAATCCCCTAAGCTGGGCCTGTGATCTCCAAAAACTTCTTCAAATAAAAATCAGTTTCCTCTGTACTCTAAGGAGAGTAGTTAATCTTTATCATGACAACTTAAGGCCATGGTCAGATTGAATAGCATCACTGAGTGCTCTGTTTCCTAGCACAGCTTGTTTTCCTGATTGGCAATGGATCATTAACCCTATTGGAGTTCAGAGAGCATGCCACACTTGCAGGCCAGCATTGTTTACCTTTTTATTATTGATGTTCAAATGAACTTCAAAACCACCAATAAAAAATCTGGGATTCAAGGAAACTATAGTTTTAGAAAATCAGGGCAATATTCAAATGATTCAATATTCAATATTCAAATATATAGATTTTTCTGCTTTAATCAGGAATATTTTTTTCTAGCCTTTTTCTAGCATTTTTCTTCATCCTCCTCCTCCCCCTAGATGCACTTTAGATAGAGCAAAGTTCAACATTCCTCCGTTTTTCTTCTCCATAATATACTGAATAAATGTCTAATCCATCCAAAATAAAATAAATGAACACATGGATCAAAATGTAGACTTCATTGGTTGATTTCTCCAGTGCATAGTCAAATATACATAAAATGCTAGATAAGGTCATAATAATAAAATAAAATTTTTGTACAACTGAAATTCTGGGAAAAAATTCTTATAGATATATGAGATGCAAAACAATGGTGTTTGTGACATAATAAAAGTATATTTCATTTATAGGTATGTTGATTTTTCTCTTAAACCAGTTCAAAGGTTTTCAAATGTTAGGTAAGTTCTTATCCTTAATTTATAGAATTTTTTCCACTCCCTCTCAGAGGACTATAATTTTTTTAGATATCATCATCAAACTTGTTTTCATGTGTGTGTGTAAATCTGATCTATTCATGTGTATGTGAATGCATACTGCACACATACATCTCTATCTCAACTATATCTAATAGCCCTTAAGTACTTCAAAGGCTGTAAAAACTCTATCGAAAGCAAGCAATGATTAAAATCTCCTTCCTCTAACTGGTAGACTTAATGCAAAAAACATTCATCAGTAGAACATCCAACCAAAGTGCCCAGTTCTTAATCATCTCTTTGGCTCCAGTCTGAATATTCCTCTAAATAACACAGCATAGTGAAGGCAGTACAACCGCAGTGTGTATCCGCATACTGCTAATTCCTTCTGCACTTGTCTGTACCACACAGTTTAGCACTTTATTACATGTTGGCTTGTTATCCAAGTGCTCCACGTGCATGTCCTTTCTTTCAAAATACATTCTAAGGTACTAACGGGCCAGAGTTCAGGTTTAACACATTAATGCCTGCGCTGTAATTTGTAATAATTAAGCCACTGGTGGTGCATGTCAGTGTCAACCTGTTAAAGATCTCTGTATTCCGTACAACCTTTATAATGTTATCATGTACATAATGGGCATAATAGTTTATAATTATTAATTATTTAGAAATTTTATGGGTAAAGCAGCTCTTGGAAAAAGTGTCATAACTTGGTGCTTCTGCTGACATTGCTTAAAGAAGGTATATTAGCCCTCAGCAAAATACTTGACTTATCTTTCATAATTATATCAAAATCACCTACTCATCTGCAAATCAATTTATTTTTGGCTTTTTTGGGTCACACCCGGTGATGCACAGGGGTTACTCCTGGCTCATGGGCTCAGGAATTAACTCCTAGCAGTGCTCAGGGGACCATATGGGATGCTAGGAATCGAACCCGAGTCGGCCGAGTGCAAGGCAAGAAAAAAAATTTTCTTTCTTTCTGAAGTGAAACATTTTTTGTATTCAAAAAGAAACTACTACATATTGAGTAAATTAAATAACTACATATTAGTAAATTAAATAAATACTTAAATTCCAGTTTTTATTTTAAAAAACATCCCAATAATGATCAGAATTGCTTGTGCACATGGTTGGGTTTTTGATTTTTGGTTTTTTGAGACACTTAAATAAACATAATTACTTACAGATCGTCAGGACAATTTTTTGGAGGTTCTAGTCTCCCTCCTGTTTGCACATAGTTTAGAACATCAAGGTTGGAAAGAGCTGGATAAGGTTGATTACCAAGAGTTAAAATCTCCCAAATCAGAATTCCAAAAGACCTACAAATAATAAATAATTTGCTTTAATTATACGGGATGATAGTGATATAGTGATACTAGAAAAATCAGTTCCACAAAATAATTTTTAGGACTTCTGAGATGTATTTTGTGTTTGACATATTAGCCCCATAAAAAGAAAATGGGAGACTTAAAAGGAAATTGACTCAAGAAAGAGTAGAAGTAACTATCTACTAGCAGCAACTCAAAGGCAACAGGAAGACTTCCTGAGGATAAGGAAACAAGCACACACACACACATACACACACACACACACACACACACACACACACACTGTCACATGCTGTACTCTTCTTTCCTAACAGCACTGCAATCCTCCATTACCCAAGCCTTTCATGGCATGAATATTCAGACAAAATTAGGAGAAAGCAAGAAAGCATTTTACATTTTTCTTCCAGAGTTCAAATGCTAATAAATCTAGAGAAGAAAAAGATGCATAAAATATGGCAACACTGAGGAGAAATTTATCTCATCCCCAATTGATGATATAATTGCTGGTCTTGCTTAAAAGTTATTACATAAATCTCAACATTTGGAATAGCTGTAATAACATTCTTAGGGGAAGCAAACAAAAACAAGAGTTCCTATTCAAACGATAGATGTTCAAACCTCCCCCATATTTTTAGATCTACAATTTAAAGCTTACTTATAAATTAATAAATAAACATCCCCAAGCAGTAAGCATTTAACACATACTTGGACATTAATTCATAGTCACCAATTCTTATTAGCCATTATTTCTACATTTTAGAAAACTAATAAAATACTTTGAAGGAAGCAGACTTAATTCGTATATTATAACAAGTTAAGGAATGGAGATGTTTAAACTGCTGAGACTCAAAGAAACACACCCATTTGGCTACCAACTTTCATGTTAGCTAGGAAAGAAACCACTTATCCTCTCTCCTCTTCTATTTTGTACTTAAAAGCCAAGTTAGAAAACTTCTTTGAGTCACTTTCACCTCTGACATTGACTGATTTTGCTCACATTTCCATATGTCCTATTAAGCTCACCATACATCCGACTGAGTAGTGAAGATTCCATCCATCAAACTTTCTGGAGCCATCCACCGAACAGGGAGCAGGCCTTCCCCTCTCTTTCTATAATAATCATTTTTATAGATGTCCCTTGCCAATCCAAAGTCCCCAATCTTCACGATCCTTAATCGACTTGTATAATCCTTTACAGATACAAGGCAATTCCGAGCTGCCAGATCCCTACAACATACAATATCTTTAATTATAATGATAATGATAATAATAATAGTAGTAATAGATTTCTAGAGATAGACAGGACTAATAGGTCAGTAAATAAGAGAGACTTTTAATAGAAATTATTGTTATTCGTAGAAATAAAAATGTTTAAACAACTTGTATGTTTAATCTAAATTATAAGTGGTTACTGTGCAAAATCCATAAGAACATTGTTTCTGGAATGCCACTATACCTGTGAATGAAATGCATTTGCTCCAAGTAGACACAGCCTCTTGAAATATCTATACACAGGTCTATGAGGTCAACCAAGGTAAGCAAAGGACCATGAGACTACAAGAAATAAAACAAAAATTACTGGTATGTTCTCAGTTTGCACAAAATATACATGCATGTGTAGAAATTAAATATAATAAAAATAAATTAAATATAATAAATATATAGCTATGTGGCTGGAGCAATAGCGCAGCGGTTGAGCATTTGCCTTTCATGCAGCCAACCCGAGTTCAATTCGTCCATCCCTCTTGGAGAGCCTGGCAAGCTACCAAGAGTAAATCGAGCCCGAACAGCAGAGCCTGGCAAGCTACCCGTGCGTATTGGATATGCCAAAAACAGTAACAATAAGTCTCTGGTGCCCGCTCGAACAAATCGATGAGCAACGAATGACAGTGATATAGCTATGCATTTGTGCATATACACATATCTGTGGTAGCACTGTAACACTGTTATCCCGTTGTTCGTCAATTTGCTCGAGCGGCACCAATAATGTCTCCATTTTGAGACTTGTTGTTACTGTTTTTGGCATATCAAATACGCCACAGGTAGTTTGCCAGGCTCTGCTGTGCGGGTGGGATACTCTCGGTAGCTTGCCGAACTCTCCGAGAGGGACAGAGGAATTGAATCCACTGTGCTATCACTCTAGTCCTTTAAAATATTTATGGTATTTTAAAGAATTTTTATTTATACTTCAAGATTTAAAACAGGAAAAGAACTGGGGTTCTTGGTGGTGGAACATGTGCACTCGTGAAGGAATTGGGGTTTGATCATTGTATGACTGAAGCTTAAACCTGAAAGCTTTGTAACTTTTTTCATGGTGATTCAATAAAAAAAAAATTAATTAAAAAAAATAAATTTAAAAAAATAAAAGAGAAAAAGAACTAAATGTATATGCTTTTTATCAAAATATCCACAAATAAGACTACATTTAGTTAGCAGAGATAATAAAGTATCTTGAAATACTTTATTCCAAAAAAATCTTCAAATGCCAAATAAGGCAAAATAAGATTTGAAAACTAGTTCTGCTACTTACTAGTTGTATGAGCTTACTTATATTGTTTCTCCTAAGTAGCACAATCATTTAATCAGTCCAGGATAGTTTGATTATTGGTCCAATATTAAGCTATAAAATCAATAATGACAATGCACTGGTCCTTGCATGCACCTCATCTGATACAAATAAACAATATTTCAAGATCACTTCAAGATCTGATATGAATTAATAATACTCCACTTCAAGATCACAGATTATTCTCTCATCTAAGAGTCAACATCTGTATACAGTGAACCTGTAGTCTATACTGCCTGCAATGATTTTCCACTATGAAAAAAAGACAAATTGAAGGTTTTAGTAGTATCACTTTATTTTTCCAATATATTTGTACCCTGAGGCTACATTCGTACACTGTCGGTGCTTTGCCACTTCCCTGCAATTACCCTTGTCCAGGACTTTATCTTTCTGGTCTGCTACCTCTCAAACTTCCTAAATATCTCTCCTGTGCTTTCATCATCTTACTTCCCTATGACCCATAACCTGATGAGTCAATGACAGATTTCTGAGCTCAGTTCTCACGAAGTCTAAGGCTGTTCTTATACACTATGCTCTGGGAACTTGCAGTTCCTTATTCCTGGCCTATATTTTTCACCCTCCTTTTTATCCTGCTATTATTCCTGGAACGTCTTCTTGTTTTTGAGTCCCACATCTTTCACTCAGCATCTTTAAGATTACAACCTTGAAAACTTTTCATTTCTCAGAGACGGTGCTCTGGAGTGTTACTCCTCCGGCGTGCCCTGACAAGCTCATATCTTCTCCCCAAACTGGGAACAATCCTTATCTGGTATTCAACATTGTTGTGACCTCACTCATTTATAGCTGGGTCTGATACTTGCTTACTTTATTCCAAAGACTAAATCTCTCTGAGGTCCTACTTAGGTCCACTAAAACAGTCTAAGTACAGGTACCTAAAACCCTTCTAGTTGACTCATGAGTTCTCTGTGACTGTAACCCTCCTTGGCTTTCAGCAAAACCTACTTCTACTCCTAAAAATTCTCTTCTTCTAGCATCTTCCCTGAAATGCAATCTGGTGACTAAGCTCCTGTTCCCAGCTGAGAGCTTTTGGAACACTGCTTGCGTGCCTAGATCACTAACCATTACTTGCTCCTGAAAGTTGTGTGATAACCTGTGGGGATTCTTCAGCACCCCATACTGAGCCTTCACAATTCCAGATGTCCACTGGACTGCTATCAGTCTGCCATCAGCACAACCCTACAGACATGATGAGCCTATACCTGAGTCTATACCTGGTGAAAGTCTTTCATGAATCATTTGGGATGGTGAAGTTTCAAAGGCTGTTTCACCCCAACTCATTGTATCCCAAATGCAAAATCACTTCCCAGCAGACTTCCTAGTCCCTCAGCTGGAAATTGTCTCTGCTTTGTCTATCTCCCTCTGTGGGTGTTCCTGTGCTTCAGTAGTAAATTTCATACTACAATAGGGTCCCCTAGCTCTACTGTACATCTGTAGATCTCAGGAACCGAAAGCAGCATCCTTTACAGTCTTATAAAAAAAACAGGAGTCACAGGGGATGGGAGGAAGAGATAAGTATGTAACTATGGATTTGCATTATTTTAATAGTCTGGTTTTGTTTTGGGTTGTTACTTTTTATTTTATATACCAGTGAAGTAAAGCTTGAAAATATCTTGTATTCAATATCTCATTTTATAAATGCAGAAATCAAGGTCCTGAAAATCAAGGACTAGACAAAGGTTTATGAACTCAATTGAAATCAATCAATCCTCATATATCCAATCCAACAAGTCAGTCTCAAGGCATGGGTGGGGGAAAGGATGTTTGTAGTTGTTCTGGAAAGATCTCTGGGCATTTCCTGTAGAGGCACAGCTGGACCTGAATGAACCTAGACTGATGGAGACTGGAGAGCTTGTAATGTCCTACTGCAGTTTCAGATCTTCATTCTGTCACTCAGAATGTCAGAGTGTCAAAGCATACTGTCTTAGGAGTTTAGAAAGAAGAAGGTGATGCAGGGACACTGTGCTGAGATACTGGCTGAAAAGTACTGGAAGAGAAAAAAAAAACTTACTAGAGAAGATAAGCGCTAAGGGTATAAAAAAAAAAGAAAAGGTACTGGAAGTTCTAAATTGCATGAAAAAAAAACTATTAAAACTATAAAGCAACTGTAGAAATGGCAATAATTTGAGGAAAAGTAAAGCCATGCTGTCTTTTGGTATATCTTTATCCTTTCTTCTCTATACCTGTCCCAAAAAGGCACTGAAAACATTATCTGTAGATAAATATTGTTGCTTAAGATGGTGATTACAGGGGCGATGAGATATAGCTCAGTGGGCTAAAGCTCATGCTATGTATGCAAAAGCACAGGTTAGATTCCCCAGTACCACATGGTTCCCCAAGGACCACTGGAGGTGACCCCCAAGCACTGAGTCAGAAGTCCCTATGCCCTATGCCCCAGGTGTGGCCTTAGAGTAAAACCCAAGCAGATTAAATGCATGACTCCTTACTCCCTCTCTCTCCCAAAACTCTCAAATGAAAAGATAGGCAAAATGTGTATTATTTCTATCGCACTGTTGTCCCATTGTTCATCAATTTGCTTAAGCGGGCACCAGTAACGTCTCCATTGTGAGACTTGTTGTTACTGTTTTTGGCATATCACATACGCTACGGGTAGCTTGCCAGGCTCAGCCATGTGGGCAGGATACTCCCGAGAGGGACAGAGGAATCGAACCCAGGTCAGCCGCGTGCAAGGCAAAAGCCCTACCCGCTGTGCTATCGCTCCTACTCCAGGCTGGTTGGTTGTCAGTTTATGTCTCTCTCCTCCCTAGCCTTGTCCAGTCTCTCCCTTTACAGCGCAGTCATAGTCTTAGTTTTGGTCCAACCCTAGTCATCATAGTTCCCTCATCCTCGTCCGCATTTAGTCCTGCTAGTCCTCATTCCTTATATTATCTCATGAAGATAAATAGTTCAGAAGAACTGACATAGGAGAGGAAACATCTTTGTAAGAGGAAAAGCTCATGGAGGAATAGTCATTTAGCAGAGCCAAGAAAACTTCAAACTGACTGCATGCAGAGGGAGAAGACAAGGATGACACATTTTTCACTATAGATAGATGGTTCCATCCTGGATGTGAAGGCAGCATGTACCTCTGAAATGGAGGTGATAAGTGGGACTGAAAGAAAGAAAATTAAGGTGTTTATTCTAAGGGATTACAAGATTCTTTATCCTAATTTCACAGCATTACCTAGGAGGATAAATACACAGGTATGCCTGCCCACTACCCCCGCTCACTCACAACACACACACACACACACACACACACACATACACACACACAAATCCAACTTCAAAGATATCTGTTACTCTAAGGCTCTAAGGCACTGTGCTGAGAATAAAATGGGGGAACTAAAAGAGAGTTAGCAAGCTAGACTGCAAAATCCCTAGCTTCTTCCTATTCTCAACTTCCTAAGTAAAAGCCTCAGGCACTTGAGACCAGTGGACTTCTTTGTAGTTAAGTGGATGGGCATGAAAAGTTTCATGCTGAGTGAAATGAGTCAGAAAGAGAGAGACAGACATAGAAAGATTGCACTCATCTATGGTATATAGAATAACAGAGTGGGAGACTAACACCCAAGAACTGTAGAAATAAGTACCAGGAGGTTGACTCCATGGCTTCGAGGCTGGCCTCACGTTCCGGGGACAGGGCAACTCAGAGAAGCGATCACCAACTACATTGTAGTCGAAGGCCATGTGGGGGAAGGGAGTTGCGGGCTGAATGAGGGCTAGAGACTGAGCACAGCGGCCACTCAACACCTTTATTGCAAACCACAACAGCTAATTAGAGAGAGAGAACAGAAGGGAATGCCCTGCCACAGTGGCAGGGTGGGGTGGGGGGGAGATGGGATTGGGGAGGGTGGGAGGGACGCTGGGTTTACGGGTGGTGGAGAATGGGCACTGGTGAAGGGATGGGTTCCCGAACTTTGTATGAGGGAAGTATAAGCACAAAAGTGTATAAATCTGTAACTGTACCCTCACGGTGATTCTCTAATTAAAAATAAATAAATTAAAAAAAAAAAAAGAAACTGGCAGATACTGGACAAGACATCCAGATATTTTCACTGTGGGTCTAGAGTCCCACCTGACAACCTAAAGATAGTTGCCACAGATTCAAAAATTCTCATCAGCTTCTTAGACTTTGTCATAAATAAAAAGACCAGTCACAAATCATCAAATACTGGAGAAAAGATACATTAAACACAGATATCAGGAGCTGGAGTGATAGCACAGTGGGTAGGGCATTTGCCTTGCACGTGGCTGACCCAGGTTTGATTCCCAGCATCCCATATTGTCCCCCAAGCATAGCCAGGACTAATTCCTGAGTGCAAAGCCAGGAGTAACCCCTGTGCACTGATGGGTATGACCCTGAAAGCAAAAACAAAACCAAAAAACATAAACGGAAAAAAGAAACCAGATATCAGGGCTAGAGTATGGACAAGGCAAATGTCTTGCATGTAGTCTACCCATGTATGATTCCTGACATCATGTGGTCCCCTGATCGTCTCTGGGTGCAGCTTTGGAAAGCCTGAAGCATGTCCAGGTATAGTTTTGGTGGCCCCAAGAATCCCTGGCATTGAAGAGCCCAAACAATACTTCATCCTTAGGCTGTCACATTGAACTCTGGCCTGGTTGGCCAAGAGAAGCCCCCAAGTCTTCTGAACACCATCTGGGAGGCCCAAAATAGATGAATGAATAAATAAAAACAGATACAATAGAAAGAGCAAAAAGGAAATAAAAACAATGTAAGAAGCAAATGCACAGATTAAAAAATTTTAATTGGTATCCTAGAAAGCAGAACATTTTTCATGTATAAGAAATCAGGACAATATTTTAACATATAGTAAAAATATGAGTGGGTATAAGGAACATTAATATTTTAAATTCTATAAAATGTTTAGGAAATCTTTCATAACTGAAAGTAAATGAACAATGAATTGGGAAAAAAGGAGTGAACAGTCAATATAAGAAAACAGTAAAGCAAAACAATCTACTAGACAGCAAATTCAATTTGTAAAAAAAGAACATTAAGAAAATAGTTTTATTTATTATCAAAGAAGCCATATTAAAAAACTGAAGGGAATGATTTTCCAGACTGACTGTCCAGGTAGGTAAAATGTATCACAGATCAGAAGTTTCTAAAATTTCCAAAGAGGAGAGACAAAAACAAAACAAAATTAAAGAAACATACATACACACCAAAGAACAGGTCACTAATAAATTCAGGAATCCATTTAATGAATGGCTTAATAATTCTTCTGGGGGGTCAAAGAAACAGTAAATACAGGCATAAAACCATTTGCCTTGCATAGCACAACCCCAATTTTATCCCTGGCACCATAGAAGGTTCCTAGATTGTTATCAGGAATAAGCCCTGGGTACCAGCATGTTTTCCCCGGCCAAAAAACAACAAAAATAACAACAACAAAAATTTCTTCTGGGTGGTTGTGAAGACTAAAAAACAAAGATATTATGGCCTTATTTATTTATTTTGGGGAGGTTGTCCCACACTCAGTATTGTAGTGGGGGTACCATAAATAGCTCTAGATATTGTTCTAGGGATTGAACCAGGTTGACTGCCAACCAAGGGGGAAATAAAAATGATTTTCTTAAAAACAGAAGAAAAAGGAGATTTTTGCCTCATGTTTGCCTGCTCATGCTGTCTTTTTTCTGAAATAAAACTGAGTTCTGGGTTAGAGGAAACCAAGAGCCAGCCTGGAGGAAGCTGAGGGGAAAGATTAAGCTAAAAGGCAAAACCTCCCAGTGACAACTATGGTGACTGCCCTCAGGACAGGCTCCCTTCTCTGTTCCAGAAGTCCAGGAGTAATAGGTGGTGGATTACCTGACTAATGAATGACATTGAAGAAAGTGTTACAACTCTGTTAGAGAGTTTAGATGCACAGAAAATTAAACAAAAAAATTAAGGAAATATTTATTAAACAAGTCCAAGGGAAAACCATAAGTACATAATTATTGCCTCTAATAATAATTTATATTATTTAATAGCATTATTTAATGTTTTAATAAATTGTTAATTTTAATAAATTATTTGATAATTTGATGTTAATAATTATTACATCATTAAGCTGCAAAAAGTAGCCGTAGTAATTTTTTTGAATATTTTTATTTTTTCTGAAAATTGTATTAACTGTTAGACTGTGAAACAAAGAATTTCTATATGAAGAGCTGGTGGGGTTTAGGGTGTACTTAAGTGTAATCACTTTCCATTGTAGATAGTACAATAGTTTTCTCAAAATCAAAAAATCAAAGTCAATGTCCTAAGACTTAGGAACAAGAAAGTATTTAGGAATAAGAAAGTAAATACCAGAATAAACAAAGGTGGAGATTCCTGATATGAGGATGAACTGGACCATGGCTTTGTTACCCAGAGTTCTAGGTAAGTAACAACAATTAAGGGAAAGGGGTGTGTAGTTTAAATGTAGAACTAGAGGTGCCTTTTCCAACTCCACCTAATCCCTGTTTTCCAGAAAAGCATGATTCTGACAGTGAAAGATCTTTTTTCCCCCATCAAATCTTTTAAAAACTGCCAAATAGAAAATGCAAGGAATACAAGCCCAGGGTTCTAATTGTCCTGACTCAACATAAAGAAAAATATAAGAATTCTTTCCACAAAAGCTTTCTAAGGTTTTGCCATACACCAAAATTGTAGACTATCAAATTTAAAGAAAATGGACAGGACATAAGAGGGCATTTGCATTACAATGCTCGACACAAACTCCATTTCCTACCGTGGTCATCCGGGCTTTGCGCAAATAGGTCAGAAGGTCTCCTCCTTCCATCAGTTCCAGGATAATGTACTGGGGTTCGTTCAGCAGACAAACCCCTAGCTGCTTCAGAATGTTGGGATGATTAAATTTGCTGACAAGTGGAAAAAGAGAGGTGACATGAATGACAGAAGCTGATGCCCTAGCTAAGAGCCTTTATGAAGCACAGCAGTTCTT
This sequence comes from Sorex araneus, assembly GCF_027595985.1. Classification (NCBI taxonomy): domain Eukaryota; kingdom Metazoa; phylum Chordata; class Mammalia; order Eulipotyphla; family Soricidae; genus Sorex; species Sorex araneus. The sequence continues at coordinate 143,367,429 of NC_073305.1, forward strand.
TATCTAGAGTTTTCTTCCAAACCCCTGTTTCTCTGTCTACATGACAACCTCCTTTGCCAAGTGCTGGGCAGGCTGTTGGTGTTAAGGGAGGTAATATGGCAACCCCTAGTGGCCAACCACATGGACAGAAGGGATGATTTTTAGAAGTCAGGTTCACCAAGCATCTTGTGTGTGTGTGTGTGTTTGGGGCCAGGGAGGGAGGAAGAAACTAATTTGGAATGGTATCCTTCAAATAAAATCTGCTAACATTATCTTTTGGTCACAAGTATGAAATATTATGATCTCCATTTTAGAGAAGCAACTCACACGTGCACCTAGTTACAAAACACTGTTTTTGAAAAATGTACAAGCCTAATTAGTCTAACTGGTTCAGTCTGATTAGTCCAGTCTAATTAGAACCCACAGGTCTCCTGCCTCAGGTCTTGCCTTCAGTTTCCACAGTTTCCTAGCCATAAGTAGTCAACCTCGATGGGGCTGGAGTGATAGCACAGCGGGTAGGGCGTTTGCCTTGCACGCGGTCGACCCGGGTTCGATTCCCAGCATCCCATATGGTCCCCTGAGCACCGCCAGGAGTGATTCCTGAGTGCATGAGCCAGGAGTAACCCCTGTGCATCGCCAGGTGTGACCCAAAAACCAAAAAAAAAAAAAAGTCAACCTCGAATATGGGTTTACCAAACAAGAAACAGTTTTACTGCAATTTTTTAATAACCTTTCTTAATTTTGTCTACTTGACATTTATCACACATCTAAAAAACACACAAGAATGTTTAAAGTTGAATAATTTCAGAATTCACCTGTAAAATATGTTACTATTTGAAGGTAGGAGAAAAAGAAAATCAAACTTATTGCCTGAGGGGTGTCCAGACTCCCAGAACTGACTTCTGTAGAATATCCATTACTCCATGCTTCTGTTGAAACGTGAACCACGTTTGCTTGAGGCCTGATCAGCTTGGTCAGGTCATTTTGAATGTTACAAATGCACTATTTGGATGTTGATGCTTTCTACCCATACCAAAGGGAAATTATTCCCAACTGCCCTGATACCTCATCAGATGTGCCTCTTTTAGGAATTCAATCTTCTCCTGGTCTGTGGAGCCTTTCTTCAAAGTCTATTAAGAGCAATATAAACAATTCAGAAATCAGTAGAACAGACATTTCTTTCTATGAGTTCAGTAAGTTTATGAAGATAATCTTTGTTTTATTTTATTCTGGAATACCCACCCAATGGCTGAAAATAGATCAAAAATAAGATATGTGCTTGTGTTCTAGAAGTCTATTCAAAAGTTAGCTCCTTTTACTGGTAGCAGTCAAGTTGAAAAATCTTATATATAAAATATCAAGTAACGCTTACACTAGATACCTCCAAAATTCAGACTTTTTTTTAAAGTCTAATTTGGCATGTAGGTCAATTTTTTAATTTCCACAGTTCTCTTTTCAGTATTGGCTTGCCCCTGCTTCCTTGCTAACAATTCCCTAATTGTTTAATTTTTCTAGTCTGAGACAACTGGAGACAAAGTGCCAAGTCTCAGACAATTGGTCTAAACTGATTCTAAAAATCATGGTTTTCATGAAAGTCATGATTTGCAATTTTTCAGCTTCCCTTAGAAGTAAGGGCCATAGATAGGATTCAATTCTAGTCCGTGAAACATATGCTGGTGGAAGGGGGAATGCTGAGAGCTATAGAGTTTCTTGGAAAATGTTTACATTCCTGTATATCTACAACTAATGCATATTTTCTGTCTTACTGACTTGAATGAGATGTGATGCGTCTTTCTTTGACAGTCATTTTATAACCACAAGGAAACATACAAGGGCAATATCCAGGGAATTCCAGACATACAGAATCTGACTTGCCACAGTACTACCTAAAGCCTCAGTCATTTTGTTATATAGGAAAATAGCCTTGCATGTTGGAGGCCTGGGTTCAATCCCCAGCATCACGTAGTTCCCAGAAGACTACTGGGGATGACCTTAGAGAATAAGTTGCTATGGGCCCTGAGTGCCACCATACGCAGAAGAATATCAAAGAAAAAAATTAAGAAAAAGAAACATTTGTTTGGTTGGTGAGGCTCGGATAAATTAAAGTACTTTTATACAGTTCTTTTATATACTATAATTAAGAGGGAAATTATCTGGCAGGGCTCAGATAATCAGTAACTTTTAACTATGAATTACAGAATTTATATAGGAAACTGGGAAGTTATTTCTGCAATCATGGACAGACTTCTACCTTTTTCCAAAAGCCTTTTAAACTAAGACCACTATTTTTATATTATAGTTGTGCCCAGGTAAATCCATGGAGATATTCTGACTTATCATGTCAAGGTGTAAATGGATCCACATTACCTTCACTGCTACTTTTGTTTCTCCACTTCCAATTCCTAAAATGTCTACTGCCGTCCCTTCATACACTTCTCCGAAGGCCCCACTTCCCAGCAAGAGGCGAAGAGTCAGTTTATCCCGAGGAAAGACAGGAAGACTTTCAATCTCTTCTTGGGTTGGCAGAGTACTGCAAAATAGCAATATTTTTGATCTTCGAAAATGTATATGGGTTAGGCCGCACCTAGCAGTGAAGAATCTGGGCCGGTGGGCACCGAAAGCCGAAGAATGCTCCGGACCCCAAACCAGGCTGGCAACACTGGAGTGCTCAGTGTGGAGAAGGGGCAGCCTCCCTGCCTTCTCCAGATGGAGTCCCGGCGACACTGAACTTCTACTAACATGGCTCTGGTTTGTGGAGACTGGGATGATGTATCCAAAACGCATGTTGGCACTGGAAATGGGAGGTTCCATTCCAGCTTCCAGCCCGCCCGTGCCCCCGAAAGTCATGTCCTCAACCCACCCCCGGTGCATCTTGCCGCACCTAGCAGTAAAGAATCCGGGCCAGTGGGCACCGAAAGCCAGAGAATGCTCCAGACCCTAGACCAGGCCAACAACACCAGGCTGCCCAGATGGAGAAGTTGCAGCCTCCCCGCCTTCTCCAGATGGAGTTCCGGTGACACTGAGTTTCTACTAACATGGCTCCAGTATGTGGGGACTGGGACAATTTCTCCAAACCTGATATACAAAAAGCCGCTCAGAAATGGCTCCCCCACCCCTGAGTGGCCATGATCCGAGAGACACAGAAACCAATCTCAGAACACAGTGACTGCTGGCAGATATACTCCTGGACTGTGAACTAAGCTACACCCCGTGCAGCCCTGGGAGGGGAAGGGTTTTTGTTCCTCGGCCTTTTCCCTTTTGCAGCAGCATGGCAATTGCCAATTGGATAGAGAGGTAGGAGCTTGCAGTGACGGGACACATGGGGAATCTCGTGATGGGAGAAGGGGGGTACAGAACAGGCCCTGCTTCCTGCCCAAATGAGACCCCGAGCGGCCGCCCACGAACAGCTCCTACACTCCTGAACAGTCATGATCCCAGAGGCACACAAACCAATCTAGGAATCTAGCGGCTATGGGCAGAAATATCTCTGGACTTAATTACTAAGATACCAGAATCCCAAAACTGGGAGGCTGCTTTCTCAACCATGCAACATCATAATGCTCTTTGTTATCAGCAATAGAAAACATACGATCTAATGATGCCATTTCGACAGGACTGATTGTTGGGGGGAAAACTCCAAATAATAATAGTGGGTTTTCTGTCGAAAATTGAATGTAATCTAAGTAAAGAAAGAGTAAAGTGAAAATCACCTGCCACACAGGCAGTGGGGGAGTGGGAAGGGGGGGTATACTGGGGTTCTTGGTGGTGGAACATGTGCACTGGTGAAGGGTGTTTGATCATTGTATGACTGAGACTTGATCCTGAAAGTTTTGTAACTGTTCTCACAGTGATTCAATAAAAAAAAAATTTTAAATATATATTTCTATCCTGTTGAAGTAATAATATATTCCCTTTTACTCTTTAATAAGTTTTCTCTGGGAATATCAGAGACAAATTAAAACAAATTTATATGGGTTAGATTACATACATGCAGGATTAATATTAATATTAATATTGAGGAAATATATGAGAAAGAGAAGTCTAATGATTCTAATATCCATCAGAACATTCCACAGTACTGTGACAAATTTTATGTTCCTATTCTTGCCCTATTCCACCGTGCTAAATATCTTTATTTCTACCAAACCCCATAGTATACTGCTTTGCTTTTAGACACCTTCATCTGTATGGAAATCTGCACATCTGCATACGACCTTGACATCATTTTATATTTTGGGTTTTTATGTCACACCCAATAGTTCTCAGGGTGATGTTAGGAATTCAAAGCCAACCTCTCACATGCCTAACAACGCACACCCATCAACCAATCTTTTCAGACTATCAGAAGGATTTCACTGCAGATGGTTCTGTTAGATTTATCAATTCTTAACTTCTTTTAAATCATGTAAAGAAAAAAATATTATAATTAGTAAAAATTCACTTTAATTGTCTTACATCTTTCTCTGATATAGAACACAAAACAAAATTTACTGTAATATTAATTTTGACTTCATCAGGCTAATGTTTAGGAAGCCACGTTTTGCACTTGGATTATTATTATTTTTTTTTTTTTTTGCTTTTTGGGTCACACGTGGCGATGCACAGGGGTTACTCCTGGCTCTGCACTCAGGAATTACCCCCTGGCCGTGCTCAGGCGACTATATGGGATGCTGGGATTTGAACCCGGGTCGGCCATGTGCAAGGCAAACGCCCTACCCGCTGTGCTATCTCTCCAGCCCCAGCACTTGGATTATTCTGAAAGGAAAATGTGTGTCTGCATTTAAAATTCTTTGAATTTTTTTCAAAACAGCTTCTTGAGTATCAGACATGTGATGAGTTTTTTCTCAAGAAAACAAAATTACCTTTGAAATAGCCATTTTGGGTCACCTCTGTGTGTACTTCAAATCCTTTGTTCACATATCTTTAATTAAATATTACTAAAGCAAGACTGATGACCAAATCTCTTTTGGATGGGCCAGCATATAAGGACACATTTCAACATTTTCTTAATTTTTTTGTATTTTATTTTATTTTATATATTTTTTAATTTTATTGAATCACCATGAGATAGTTACAAGCTTTCATGCTTGGGTTACACTCACACAATGATCAAACACCCATCCCTCCACTAGTGTACATTCCCTACCACCAATATCCCCTGTATACCTCTCCTTTACCACACTCTCCCTGCCTCTATGGCAGACAATATTCCCCATACTCTCTCTCTACTTTTGGGCATTACGGCTTGCAGCACATTCAACATTTTCTTTAATTGTGATGACAATGAATGCTAAAACTTTATTACTATCTTAAAGAGATTTTATAGGTAATCACTATAACTTTCTGAAAACAAAAAAAGAATTGATTTGATAATATACACAAGGCCCTTAGAAATTCTCTCTTCCAATTTCCTCCAGTTGGGCCAATCATGGTACTATCTACCCTTTCCAAGATAATATTTCTTTTCTTTCACTTATTGTTTAAGGATGTGATAAAGCACTGGGAAAGAACTGGTTTGTTTCCTCGGGCTAATAATTAGTTAATAATTAATTTCCTTAGGATAAAGCAACCACATAATTTCCCATTCATATTTGAAAATGTGCATGGGGATGCAATTAAAACATATGACAGAGTGATGAAGTTTACGAGGACAATCCTGGGAAGCACATGCAAATTCTGTCACTGCCCCCTCCTCATCTAAGTGCCCATAACAATAGCCCAGGTTACATACTGTACTGCATAGCAGGCATTAGCCAGTCCTGCTCCAGCTGCCAGACCTCGAAGCTCATTCAACTCTTTGTCTTCATTTATGAGAACTGACAGCCCTTCCTTGGGAGGTTTTTTCTTCTTTAACCTTCTGTACCAGACTACAAAGAAAAATAAAATATAATTTACAAAATAAAACATTGCTGCCTTTATTTTCCTAAGGAAATTTTGACAATTTGTTTTGTTTATGTGTAAGATTACTAGTAATACAGTAACAGAATTTGATTGAAAGATGTGCCCATAATAAGAAAGACAAAACCAGGAACAAAGATATAAAAATACAGATAATATATAATTTATCTTTTCATCTCTATTCTCAGAGTAAAACTAAATACATTTCTTACTGCTCTTAAATAAATTGAAGTTAATCAGAAATTACTCCTCAAAATCCATCCACAAGCAAGAGTCACAATAAACCAAAGTTGCACTAAAACTACAAGGGAAACAAAATTCATTATTCAGTAGGTATAAGGATGCTTTAAATATAATGCCATGCTGATTTTTTTTAAATCCAGGAATAAGGATGTATACCGATTACTGTTCATTTCCACATATTCATATACATAGAAAAATTACTAGAATGAAATTCACTAAATGTTAGCAGTATTCCTCCTAGTTGGAGAGTCATGGGTGACTTTTATTTTCTTTTTCATACAATGAACAAATATTTTATAATCATAAAAATAAGGGATGTTAGGGCCAGAGAGATAGTAAGGTGTTTGTCTTGCACTTCGCTGATCTTGGCTGATTCTGATTCAGAATCACCTGGCACTACAAATGGTTCCTCAATCTTCTTCATGATTGATCTCTGAGAACAAAGTCAGGATTTAGCCCAGAGCCCTGCCAGGTGTGACCTTGCCCTCCAAAAAAAAATGATATTTTTAAAGATTAAAATATTAGAGTAAAAGATCATCCACTTATACTTGAATCCTACACTAGTTTATATATCCACAGTTTTAGAAAAGTGAAATCTTATCTGAAGGAACACACAGGGAAAGAATTTAAATACTAATGCAATTTTCAAGTCTGAAGGAGCAAAGTTTAAGACCCATTTAAGGACTCAATCTTGCCTTCTGAAACCTCTGCTGTCTTTGTTCATTTCTCATCTTAGAACTTAGAAAACTATCTGCAAGTCTCAGGAATTTTTATATCTGTCTTGAATATTTCATATACTAACACATCTTTTTTCAAACTTATACTTTTTAATTTTTTGGTCAACGTCAGAAACCTGGGACCTTATGCATACAAGGCAAGTTCTCTACCACTGAGCCACATCCTTGCACCACTATTATCATTTATTCACATATATAATGCTATTTTTTCTTTTCACATAGCTATATCATACCTTCCTTATTAAATGGCAAACTCCCAAGGTCAGCAACACAGTTTTAATGCTTTACATTTTTCTCTGCTCCCAGCATTAGACTAACATTGCACATTAGTTATGACCACTCTCCACAGCAAAGGCTGTCAATGCTTTTTTTAAAACCCGTGTTTCAACTTTATATTTATAAGTATGACTAATGAGAGCTTTCAGCACAATACTACTAAAACCACATGCATTACTACTAAAAGCAAAAATCTGAATTAACTAAGCAATAGTAAAATTTTCCATGAGTTCAAAATAGAATAAATATCTTTAAGTCCTGAGAAAACCACTTATCCATCCTATGCTTTGAAAGTACACTAGATTGCTTGAAATTATTGAAAATTATGGGCTTAAGTATGGCGATAGTAGGCAAGCAAAGGTCAGATGAAGGGCATTTCATGTAAAATTCTTTCCCAGTAAGAAAGCAGGCAAGCAGTCAAGCCGTATGCCAGCTGCCAAATATATTGCACTTGTATGCATAATTCTGACTTAGAAGGTGGCTTAGTGGCATAAACATCAGCTGTACAACACTTAGACACTCTGGAACCATAGGATAAAATTCTGTTAGCGTCAGCTGAAATTTTTAGTTTACCAAGGTAGTGGAAGGAATCTATGTATTTTCTAGGTCAAATCTGTAAAGAGAAATTCAAATTTAAACATGCTTTTTAATTGCTTATGACTAAAGATTTAGAACATTTAATGAAATGTTGTCATTATTGATACCTTTCTCTGGTTTGTCAAAAATCAAGTCATGATTTTCCAGCACACTATTGGTGGGAATGTAAATTATGTGAATCTAAGGAAAATGATATGTAGCATCATTTTAAAAAATAAAAATGGAGATTTCACATGAGAAAGAAATATCACTCCTAAATGTTTGCCCAAAGGATATGAAAACAATAATTTAAAAATATATTCAAACTACTATGTGTATGGAAGTCATATTAACAGCAACCCAAATATGTAATCATCCTAAATGCCCAATGACAAAAGCATGGATAAAGATGCTAAGACATATACATATACATATGTATATATGTGTGTATATATATATTACATATATATATTCTTTGTGGAACTCTATTCTGCCATTTAAAAAATTGAATTTTTACCTTTTAGCAAAAATGGATGAAACTTGAGATAATTGATGCTAAGTGAAATAGTATGGATGTGAAAGACAATAACCTGATGTCTTCAGTCATACATGGAATATGAATAACTAGAGTAAGCAAACTGGCAAAAACAACAAGCTTGAACCTTACACTCAGATAAAACTGGTGGTTACTAGGGAAATGGAGAAAAAGATAGAAGGGATAAGCAAAGGGCTCTTTTTGGTGGTGGGATGGCCCTGGAACTTTTGTGGTAGGAATGGCGAGGATTATAGAACTAGAGATGTGAAGCTAAATCCTGAAAGTCCTTAACATCACTGGTTATGATAAATCAATGATAATGATTATAAATTCATCCATGACTTCATGAACAGCTGCTTAAACAACTTTTCTAAAAAGGATCACAGCTTTCTGGCAAAGAATGTTTCAGCATGTCAGGGACTTGTTAAATTAGCAAATGATACTGTGACCATACACTTTATCATCCAAACCGGACATTCAGGGAAATGAACAATGAAACAGTGATACTGATGCTGACATAGAGGAAAAGACCGGGATGTTTGAATACTAGATATATGAGATCCAATAACTGATCATGCTTTTTGGATTGTCACTATTTTTTCATTATTTTACTAAATCTTTTATTTTTTTATTTTTTTTTTTCTTTTTGGGTCACACCTGGCGATGCACAGGGGTTACTCCTGGCTTTGCACTCAGGAATTACCCCTGGCCGTGCTCAGGGGACCATATGGGATGCTGGGATTTGAACCCGGGTCGGCCGCGTGCAAGGCAAACGCCCTACCCGCTGTGCTATCTCTCCAGCCCCTATTTTACTAAATCTTTTAGAATTAGCACATTATTACAAAATGAGCAGTAGGAAACAGCTAGTTTTCTATCAATTCAACTTAATTCCTGGGCTTTCCTGATCACTTATATTTAAGCAGAGATTAGGAATAGCAGATATCTGAAAACAAAAGTTACAAACCAGATACAAACCAGAAACGAGTATTTTGCAAAAGAAGGCCTGCTCATTCCAAAGCAGGCTGTCTGCCTGGAGACCCAAACTATCCCAATCAAGGATTGTCACTGGCTCCTCCTTAATCCTACAACTTTATTTTACATTCAGGGTTATTTTTATTTTCTTATTTCAAACACTGTCATGTAATTCTTGCTATCTATTAAATCAGATGCAAATACATTCATAAACTCAGTGTCCTGCAATTAGTTTTACTTAACATTACCATGATGTAAAATATATATTTATCAAATAATTATCTTTAGATATGATAACAATTACATCGAAATTAGTAGCTACAACCATATTAGTGATTATAGCCAATTAACATTAGCTACAACATTGTGAATTTTATTAATTGAAAAAATAAACAGAAAAATTATGTTTAATTAGTAACATAAACAGCCTATTGTCTATTTTATAAAATATTTTATACCTACCAAATATCAATAGGACTGTAGTAACTAGAAATATTCCAATTATAATAGTAAGTACAAAGCTTGTTTCTGGTATCCAAAAACCATCTAAGAAAATGAATGAAGAAAAGAAATTAATTCACAAAATAAAACTAGACGGTACAGTGATGTGCCTATACTAGAATCAGCTCTTACCAGATATTTTTAGATTGGCTATTATTCAGTCATATGATTTGAAATCGTCTGTGATTAGAGTGTTTGCAATATGGAAACTCAAGGCTGTTTCATTCTTTTTACAGAAGTCCTTCCTAACTGACTAGTACATCAACAAGACTGCACAAAAAGTCTTCAACTTTAAAGTGACTGAGGAGGCCAGAGAGATAGTATAGCAAGGAAAGTGCTTTCCTTGCACAAGACTGACCAAATTCACTTCCCAGAACTACATATTGTCATCACCAAAAGCAATCCCTAAGCACAAAGCCAGGAGTAAGCCCTGAGCACTGCTGGGTGTAGCCCAAAGCAAATAAACAAAATTTAAAATAAAGTGACTGAGGAAACATACAATTCTTTGTTTTATTTTGTTTTGCTTTAAATTTTTTATTAGAGAATCACTGGGATGTACAGTTACAAACTTATGAACTTTTGTGTTTGCATTTCACTCATACAGTGATCATTTACCCATTCCACCACCAGTGCCCATTCACCTCCACCAATGATCCCAGTATCCGTCTCACCACCCCCACCCCATCCCCCACCACCCCACCCTGCCTCTGCAGCAGGGCATTCTGTTTGAATAAGAAGGCAGTTTTTTATTTTTTGCTTTTTGGGTCACACCCAGCAATGTACAGGGATTACTCCTGGCTCTACCCTCAGGAATTACTCCTGGTGGTGCTCAGGGGACCATATGGGATGCTGGAAATCAAACCCAGGTCAGCTGCACACAAGGCAAACACCCTACCCACTGTGCTACTGCTCCAGCCCCAGAAACATACAATTCTTTGAATAAAACAGAAAGACGTCTCGGTCCCTATATGTTAGATATTTGGGGGTTATTATTTCTTCTATAACAGCTTCATGCATATTTAATTCCAGGGGCATAAAACAAAAATATCAATATAAAAACATGGTACCTTCTCTTAGGTAGTTTCAGTTGAGTAGAGAAGACAAACATGTGGACCAGAGCTTGACAAACTATGGTATGTGGGACAAATCTAGCTGCAGCCCTATTTTGTATCACCCATGAGCTAAGAATTATTTTTATATTTTAAAGTATATTTAAAGAAGAAGGAGAAGGAAACAGAGGATGAGAAAGAGAAAGAGGAGGGGGGAAAGAGAGTACAAACATGAGAGATAGGATACAGCGTGCAAAATCTAAAACAGTTAATATTAGACTCTTCTCAGAAAAGGTTTACTGGGTTCAAATTTAGATAACTCAGAATAATGCAAATAAGAATGACAAAGTTTTATATACGGCCACTATATGATATGAAATGCAGCAATTCATTTTATTTAAGGAATCAGTTAAGCTTAATGATGTGTTCATTTAAATCAAGCTTTGAAGAATGTGAATGATTTCAAATAATCAAAAGTGAGGGGAGAAAATTCCAGCTGTGGGACGAATGGTATATGGTAAAGACCTGCATAAACAAAGTTTAAAAACCTAACGTTGCAAAAACTCTTACTAATCTGACTACAATACATGGAACAATAGGAAAGGAGGAACAATAATTGAAGGGAAAATCAGAGAAGGCCTTGATGAACATAAAAATTTGTACTTGATTTTGCAGACATTGAGCATTTCAGAGAAGGTTTAAGTGGTAGAGCTTGCACTTCAGCAGATTTTTCAGCATTGTGATTAAGCCAAGACAGAGACAGGAAAAGATAACTAAGTCAGGAATCACTGACATACATAATACAGTGTATAATACAGTGATTCCTGACTTAGTTATCTTTTCTTGTCTGTGTCTTGGCTTAATCACAATGCTGAAAATCTGCTGAAGTCAAAATAAAAATGGGAAGATAGGAACCCACCAAACAAAAATAAAAATGGTAAATCCACAAAACACGATCACTTAAAAAGAGAGATATATCAGCAATGGAAAACAAATTATCAAATGCTTCTTTTTCAGCAGGTCCGACTTTAGGGGGGAGAAACTCCAAACAATAATAGTGAGTTTTTTGTTGAAATATTGAATGTAATCAAAGTAAAGTGAAAGTAAAGTGAAATTTATCAGTTACACAGGCGGGGTGGGGGTCTGGGAGGTGGGTGGTGGAGGGAGGTATACTGTGATTCTTGGTGGTGGAATATGTGCACTGGTGAAAGGATGGGTGTTCGAGCATTGTATAACTGAGATTTAAACCTGAAAGCTTTGTAACTTTCCACATGGTGATTCAATAAAAGAATAAATTTAAAAAAGAGAGAGATATCAAATAAGAGACTAAGATATTTTGCCTCTGGAATTGGAAAATGACACATCATAAAGTAAAATCATAGTAATAGGTGAAGAGGTAGCTATTGGGGGAGAATAAAATTATAGTTTCAGCTCTATTGTGTATAAGATGGTGGTATCCAAAATAAGATAGTAAGACTGAAATGAACAGACTAGGGACATGCCATGAACACTAACTAGGATCATGCACTTTATATGGTGGGTACTAAGAAGCAACTGATTGTTACTGAGGTGAAAATAACATGATGACATTGAAGTATTAGGAAGATCACATCAGGTGACATGAATAGGCCAAAAGCATTGACTTTATCTCTGAACTTTTGTGTAACATACTAATGTGTTGACAGACTTAGTAACATACCTCCAACTAATAGAATATCCTCACTGATTCCACTGTATTCACCAAATCCCAGATGACTTGCAGCAACTACTCTGAATTGAAATGCTCCCTTTAGGCCTCTAGAATTCCAAGTGCAAATACTACTGCAGCTTCCATTAAATGCCATCTTCCACATTAAGTTGCCATTGTGTGAGTTATTTGAAATAATCTTTCTGAAAAAGAAATATTGTAAATATAAAGCATATATGACACATTATTTCTATATGCTCATATATTATTTGAAAGACAGTACACTAGAGTATCTCTTATTGCACACTTCCTCACACTTGCTGTCATTACTATTGCATAATTTAACTATAGAACATAGTTAAGTTTTTATACAGAAATGTGTGAAGTCAAACAACTCAATTCATCAGGAAAATTATCAGTATTACATGGCCAAAAGAAAGCATAAAAAGCTTTTACTACAATTAAAATACAAAAATTTTATTCATAAGTACAAGCACAAAAAACAATTATGTATTTTATAAGTTTAATTAGAATTTTTAATCTTCTTATTTCTCAGTATCTTGAACCATCTTTAGTTTACATGCACAATACTATAAAATACATAACATAAAATTGATAAGGAAGATACAGTATTTCAACTATAAAAAATTATTATTATCTGAGATTCTAAGGTCCATTTGTTCCTTGAGGCTGGAGTGATAGCACAGCAGGTAGGGCATTTGCCTTGCACGTGGCCGGCCCAGGTTCGATTCCCAGCATCCTATATGGTCCCCAGAGCATGGCCAGGGGTAATTCCTGAGTGCAGAGCCAAGAGTGACCCCTGAGCAGCGCTGGATGTGGCCCAAAAAGGAAAAAAAAAAAGATCCATTTGTTCCTTAGGTAACAGACTAACCTTTACCTCAGAGACAATCTGCATTATTTTTTCATATGAAGAAAAGAAAATAATTAAGTTTCAAAGATATAACTGAAATAGTTTTTATATTTCTTTACAGAATCAGAGATGAAAGGCAAGCCCTGGGCCTTCCAACTACATTTCTTCCAACTACATAAAACACTTTGCAAGTCTAAAACTTTTCAAACCACAGCAGTCTTAGAACTTTATGAACACAGTCAGCTTGGGGTTATATAAAGATACCCTTTATAGGCACAGGAGCCTGTGCCTCTGAGGAATAGAAATGGTCAAGAATATTAGAAGAATCTAGTAGAATTGGTCCTGATTATCACCAGGACCCAAGTGTCTTATGAAGCATCTTAGACAAAGCTTTATGACACGTGATGGGTTTAGGGTACATTTTGTAAAGTCTTGTATTAGACATTGGCAATTCATTGTTCCACCCAAATATATCTTATTCTAAAGAAAGAGACCATTCAAATTTTGTAAAAAGATTGCTCTTAGTTTTGGATCATTGAAGAAAACAAGGAAGCATTCTTTTTTTTTTCTTTTTGGGTAACACCCAGTGGTGCTCAGGGATTACTCCTGGCTCTGCACTCAGGAATGACTCCTTGCGGTGTTTGGGGGATCTTCTGGGATGCCAGGGATCAAACCCAGGTTGGTCTCGTGCAAGGCAACACCCTACCTGCTGTACTATCGCTCTGGCCGCAGAAGCATTCTAATTTTGACGTATATTTTCTATTTTCAACACACCATATCAGTTCTTATTGCATAGGTTTTTATTATGTTTCATATTCACAAAATCCTAAAGAGGTAGATATTATCATTAAATTTTGTAGGTGAGAAAACTTTCCATAGATAAAAAAGAATACAGCAAAATTTTAAACCTGGTCTATATCCTGGATTGAATGGTGACCCCCCCCAATAAACACAAAACTTATGTTTCTTCAGACCATGTATGTTTCTTCAGACCATGTAAATTTAATTTTTGAAATAGTCTTTTCAGATGTAATCAAGATGAACTCAGAATGGATTAAAATCTATTCAAATCCAAGGAACATTACTCTCCTCTTCAGAAAAAAAGACATTTGGATACACACACACACACACACACACACACACACACACACACACAAAGAATACAGAAGGGGCTGGAGTGATAGTACAATGAGTATCAGATAGTACAGTGGTACATTTGCCTAGCATGCGGCTGACCCGGGTTTGATTTCTAGCATCCCATACCCCAAGCACCGCCAGGAATAATTCCTGAGTGCAAAGCCAGGAGTAACCCCTGAGCATCGCCGGGTGTGACCCCAAATGGGCCCCCCCTAAAGAAGAAGAAAAAGAGGAACAAGAATACTGACATGCACAGGGTGAACATGTGGTAAAAGAGTCAAAAACCAGCATAAAGCATCTGTCAACCAAGAAACCACAAGGATTGCCAGTCATCACCAGAACCTAAGAAGAATTACAGAAGAATTCTTCCCTACCACATTCAGATAAAATATAATCTCCTAAAACCTTGATTTCACACTTCTAGTCTTCATAAATGTGAGACAATAGATGTTTGCTATTTTAGACTATCCTAGTAGTGGCAGCTTGTCACAGGTGCCACAGAAAACTGTTAGCTAATTAATTCCCAAGTGCATGTAGTTTACACTGACCACAATCACTGCATTAGCAACTACCCAGGAACTAACCAGAATGTCTGAAGAAGTTAGTTTAAAGAAGTTAGTTTGATATCCAACAGGTAGTCCCTGTCCTGAGAGTAGAGACTTGAGTTAAGGAAGTATAAAGTATTTATGTAGCTATGCACTTTAAAGTTGCTGAGGTCTTGGTAAGAATGGTGGTGTGCTCTGGCTGCTGAATGTAATTACAGTCACAGACTACTGAGGCAGACCTGGTCAGAATGTATTTTACAATACATGAAAGATAGTCATAGTAATTTTAAGATTTTAGCTAGAAATGTGGATGACACAATTCTCTAGCATAAGCATGAATTTCTTTCAGGTTATGAGAATGACCGAATGCCAGGGCAAGATGAAGCAAAAATAGATCTAAAGCTTAAGTTGCCAGTACTATAATTATGGAAGTGACTTTGGTCATTGGAGCTTCTGAAAAGATGGCTTCATAGTCCCGTGAGGGGAGTGTCTTTGGAATCTGGAATTCTCCCCTCAAGCTGGCATGAATTCAGTCCATCTGAGCCAGATATGATTCACAGAGCTCTCCTCATGGGCTGGATCTCAGGCCGCATGTGTTTGTTAGTTGCATGTTTCATAGAAGGTAGATTTTCCTTGGAACTGATTGCAAACTATAATCCTCATGATAGACACAGAATACAGAGTATGTCCAAATGGCTACAAAAATCTATGGATTTCAGAATTTAAACTGTTTTTACATTCAGAAAAATATACCTACCACTTGACATTATCTTGATTAAAAATGATGAACAGAAATTTCACATACTACTGCCATCTAATATGGAACATCAGCTCAGTCATTTTTTTTAATTTTTAATTTTTTTTAATTTTTTTGTAGTGAGTCACAGTGAGGGTACAGTTACAGATTCACACCTTTTCGTGCTTGTTTTTCCTTCATGCAATGTATGAGAGCCCATCCCTCCAGCAGTGTCCATTCTCCACCACCAATGAACCCAGTATTCCCATCCCCCACCCCACCTCTGTGGTGGGGCATTCCAATTTGTTCTCTCTCTCTCCTTTGGGGTGTTGTGGTTTGCAGTAGGGGCACTGAGTGGCCATTGTGTTCAGTCTCTAGTCTACTTTCAACACGCATCTCCCTCCCCATGCAGGATGTCCAATCACATTTTACTTGGTGTTCCCTTCTCTATCTGGGATGACTTACCCCCAGCGTGTGAGGCCAGCCAGCTTCCAAGCTATGAAGCCAACCTCCTGGTATTATACTACTATTCTTGGGTATTAGTCTCTTACTCTGTTGTTTTATATTCCAAGATGTCAGCTCAAAGTCTTGAACAGAATAAATACTAACTAAATCTCAGTTCTATGTGCTAAGATTGAATTATTGCCATAAAATTTGGATGAATAGTATCAATTTCTGAGAATCATATCTGCTCATCATTGCAATGCCAAAGCAGAGTTCCAGGAGTTGCTCAAAGTACGTACTGTTGCCTGCAACATCTTTAAGCCAAGATTTCTTTCTTCATATCTATCTATAAATGCACCTTCATAGAATTTTCTAACTCTGATATAATAATACCTTACAATTGACTTATAAAATCCTCTTCCAAACAGACTTACCTGACTTCAAGGATATAGTACAGAAGTCTGCTCCCATTATCTTCAGCTTTGTCCCACTGTATTGAATTTTTGCTCCCTTCTAATAATTTTGGAATGCCTGGTTTACTTGGGACTCCAGCTTTGGAAACAGAGTGTTGATTAATACATTAAAGGTACAAACATTTTCTTTATAATATCTTTTTATAGAATACATTTAAAATGAGGTCAAACATAATAAATATTCATCAACATTCACATACTTGGGCATACTTTTAAAAGAATATCTGATGCTTTTATTAGCGACAGATTATATAAATTCATAATAGATAACTATGTATCTTAGCTTGATACAAAAGAGGTGATGCAAATTTTAACTACTGTAACTGTAACTACTGTAAATTTTGGAGTAGTTCCCTGTGATTTGTATAGGCATCAACATAAAGTTATAGTGTTTTTTAGAACATTAGTTAGTTTGATACATTTGCTACATTTTTTTATTTTTAGTAACTGGGATTTGTAGTAAGTAAATAAATATTTTGATGAAGAACACTTAGCTACTTACTTCATTCTCACTGTAAATACAGCTAAACAAAAATTAGAAAATTGAAATTTTAAGTAATCTTGTTCATCTCAGGATCTTGCAAAACTAGCTCAGCCTTAGCTCCTTGATGCCGATAAAGACTCCTGGATCTTTTCTATTTCTTAGCTCAAACTCTAGGGAGAACAACTTACTCTTTTTAGAAATGTTTTGGTCTGCCAGCTTGATGAAATAACTGTTAGGAAAAGAAAATAATTTTACAGGCTATTCTGAATGTTGAATCCATCAATACACACCTTTTGTCTTAAAACTTTCTGGGATTGAGGTGCTGTTCGCTCCCGTCCTGTAAACCACCGCCACACGGATGCTGTAGGCTGTGTGAGGCTGCAGGTCTGCGATGTCACAGGCATAAGCAGGTCCCTGACTGCAAGAGCCTTCAGCCTGGTAAAACTCACTGTGCCTCCACTAGAAAAGGAAGTTTCCATTCATCTTTCTGCTTCTCATTTAAAATTTCTGGATTGAGATTTTTGTTTTTGTTTTGTTTTGTAACCACACCCTGAGGTACTCAAGGGCTTCTCTCAGCTCTGTGCTTGGAGCTCACTCCCAGCAGAGCTCGGGAAATCATGAGGTACAGGGGCTCAAACTCCAGGATCATGGATGCAATAATAGCCCTCGGTTCATTGGGCTATATCTACAGTTCTAATCTTTTTAAAGGGATATATTAATATATTAATAGATAAATTAATATGCGAATAGCAAGCAACTAAAACTCATCAGTACTGATGCCAGCATCAGTAGTTAAGATGCATGCCCAGTTTGTAACCAAGCTGGGTTTGATTCCCAGCACCACATGGAACTCCAAGCATCACATGGAGCAATCCTGGAAGTTTCCAGCACCATAAATGGCCTGAATAACTACATTCTCATGCCCTTGCATGGAACTGATGCCTGGTTGACCGAGAATTGTCAGTGCAGGCCCCCAGACTCCAGAGCACTACTTGCAGGCCCATATAAATAAATTTTCATTTTTTCTTAAAAATAAGGTCTTACTTATAAGTATTTTATCCAAAATATATACCCACATCAGAAAGTCATTTGACTTTCTTATTTTAATTTTTGTTTTGGGGCCACACCTGGCAGTGCTCAGAGCTTACTTCTCACTCTGTGTTTGGGGATCACTCCTGGCATTGCTCAAGAGATCATATGGAGTACTGAAAACTGAATTTGAGTTATCTTTGCGCAAGATAAGTGCGTCACTGACTGTACTAGCTCTCTGGACCCCTCACTTGACTTTTTATGAGAAACTACAGTTTAATGATAGTTTTTTGTTAAGTTCAAGGTGGGTCATGCACCTCTGAATGATAACATGCCATCAGGGAAGACTCAGAGACTTTCTATTATCCAAGTAGTAAACAATTAACATTAACTCAGGATGGCTAAGATGCTCATTCATAGTTGAGGTGAACATGCATCTTAACATGGTGAAGGAGCAAGACAATTGTACTTTCAATCCTACCAACTGGTTCACTTTGAAATAATAAAATGCTTACATACTTCTTTGAAGATCACAGTGATTTAAGAAATAAGATATTTAGTTTTTAATCCCCAAACACCTAACCAGAATCCCTGGTTTTATACTTGAGAAGCCAAGTTCCCTAAAAAGGAAAATGTTCACTATCACTCAGCCACTAAATAGTAAGGTTAAAAGTTAGGGGCTGGAGTAATAGTACAGTGGGTAGGGCATTTGCTTTGCATGTGGCCAATCCAGGTTCGATCCCAGGCATCCTATATGATCCCCCAGCACTGCCAGAAGTGATTCCTGAGTGCAGAGCCAGAAGTAACCCCTGAGGATCACTGGGTATGACCCAGAAAAAGCAAAAAAACAAAAGTTAAATGTAGGAAATCTTACTTTCATATTATTTAGATAGAATCTATAATTATAGGTCTTTCTTAAACTTCTTTCTTTGTGACATTGTTTTATTTTTAAAATATGTGTATTTGGACCCTTAATGCTTTCAAATGAGTTATGTTTTCCCTCTCTTGTTCTACAAATAGGAAGAGACGGAGGTTATGGCATCTTGTCAAGTGTTCTTGGTGTATTTTCCTGAGTGAAGTTTCCTAGGAAGGTCAGTTTCCATAAATAAACCTTACTTTATAACTCCTTTTTGATTGAGCACTCGAAAGATCATGCCACTTCACTGCAATAATTTTCTATGCACCTTTCAGAAATAGATCACCTTATTACAGAAATAAAGTGAAAAGTAAGAATGGAGTAGTTTTTAAAAACAGAAATGATAAAGTCAAAATGCATTCCTGATAAAGTTAAAATGTATTAATTTCGCTGATATATAAGAAACTAAAACAGTTCATTTGTATCCTTGTCTGTGTGTTCTAGTTTGTGTGTGTCAGAGAGAAGTTTTGAAGGAAGCTTTTGGATTTTGCTTCCTAATGATCTACTGAATAAATTAAGTGGCCTTATATTCCACATCATCCAGAAATTATCAATGCTACTTGAAATGTCAGGGCAATGATTGATCATGGGCACTTCTATAAAACAGTAGAATATTGGCAATAAATGTTCTAGGAGCCACCCCCAATATAACAAGGTATATGAGTTACCCAATAAATCACAAGCATAGGACCTTGCATCTCTCAGAGTGCTACCAAAAAGTGCATCAAAAAGTTCTACCACAAAGGAGTTTTCAAATTACTTGACCAGGGATGGAAGTGGATGGAATGATGCAGAATTCACTCCCTCAGAGCCTAGAACTGCAGAAATGTTGAGTCTAGTAGAGATTTTCCTGTATGCCTGGAAAAATACTACTATAAAAAAGTTTCACAAAAATAATAAAATGTCTCTCCTCAATTTTAAATAGCCCATGTTCTTTTTCTATACATAAAGAATCTAGAGCTTAGAAAGAATTTAAAGCTTAGCACTGTAGCACTATCTGCAGCACTATCTGCAGTCTTCCTGTTGTTTACCGATTTGCTCGAGCGGGCACCAGTAACATCTCCATTATGAGACTTGTTACTGTTTTTGGTATATTGAATACACCACTGGTAGCTTGCCAGGCTCTGTCATGCAGGTGGGATACTCTCGGTAGCTTGCCAGGCTCTCCAAGAGGGATGGAGGAATCAAACCCGGGTCAGCCACATGCAAGGCAAACGCCCTACCTGCTGTGCTATCGCTCCAGTCCTTAGAAAGAAAATCATTATTGTTCCCCAGTTCCTTCAATTTTACACAAAGAACTTTTGATATAATCTAGGAAGACTGAAAGTTTATCCTATTATACTGTTCATTCTAAAAGAAGCAACATATTTTTAAAAAATACATTTAAGGGCCTGAAAATAATTTTGTGACAAAGGTGCCTGCCTTGAAAAGACAAGGCCACAAGTTTCATACCCAGTCCCACCCACACATTCAAAGTGTGGCCAGGGGACTCTGAGTTTAGGAGTCCCTGTGCCATCACAGAGGGCACAGTTATGCCATCTCCAGTTTACTGCAGCCAAGTGTATGCCAACACAACACCTCCCAGAGTACAACCCTTTGTGTGGGGTGGAGAATAGGAAGAGCATGTAACAAGGCACAGGGATTATTTCCAAAAGAGTAACAAAGGGAGGGAAAGGGCCGATGAGAAGATATTTACTATCTTGACTCACCCCTCAGAGCCACACTGTGGCATCAGTCATTCCTATCATGAGTAAGATGTTAGAGTTTTCTGTTTAGATGTCACTTATCAATGCTTTCAAGACACAGCCTTCTGTCGACTAATATTTGTAGATGTACACACATGTGGAAATAACTAGGTCTCACATTTTTAGCCTTATAACTTCCTAAGTGTTGCATCTGGAATTTTTGTTAAGTGCAATAAAGGAAGAGGGTTTGTTTTTGTTTTGGGAAAGGGTGTGTGGAGGCATACCCAGTGAATCTCGGGGCTTACGCCTGACTCTACCCACAGATCATTCCTTATGAGGCTCAGAAAACTATATGTGGTGCCGTGAACTGAATGCAGGTAAACTGCATGTAAGGCTTGGTACTATTACCCATTGTATTATCTCTCCAGCCCGGAAAGGAACAAATTTTGAAACAAAAAGTGCAGCAGGAATTGCATGAGGATTGAGCCAAGCAATCTCTGCCTGCTGTCCTTCTCCCAGTCTTTAAGCAGTAGGGTAAGCAGCTGCTTACCATATTCTTTCCCTGACTAGTACCTATTACTCTTTCTCTGACTCTAATAACCAGGTGGGGTTATAGGGATGAGTCCGCCTTGGGGTGCTGGTAACTTATTGGTTCTGCCTGGGTCCCTTTGTCTTCAGTAAAATGAAAGACTAGGATCATCATCTCTAAAATCTTCCCCATTATTTATCTTTGATCTGGAAAAAGAACTTTACATCCTTTCCCTTTGACTACAAACTGAACTGCCCTAAGTTTTCTTCTTTTTTTTTCAATTTTATTGAATCACTATGAGATAGTTACAAGCTTTCATGTTTGATCATTGTGCCCTAAGTTTTCTTAAACAGGTGCTGAGGCTGGAGAGATAAGAAAGCAGGTGGGGCACTTGCCTTCGATGCAGTGATACTGATTTCAATCCCGCCAGCAATATGGTCCCCCAACTCTGCCAGGAGTAACCCCTGAGCACAGAGCCAGGACTAAGTCCTTATCACGATCCTACTGGATGTGGTCCCAAAGCAAAACAAAAATACTAATACAAAATAGATAAAAAGGTGCTAAAAAAGTCCTCCAATTTCTAAAATTTAACTACATTCCCATTGAATTCCCATTGAATATGCCAAATTGTTATGAACTTTAACCCAGAGACCCCTGACAAATGACAGGTAAACAAAGGAAGATGTCATGAAATTAGTATTCCATAACTTATTTTTTACACAACTTTTAAAGAAAATAATAAACCTCTGGAAATTCTTTGCACTAGAAATTATTCTACATGACTTACTGCTGTTCTATGCCACATGAATGAGTACACATTATCAAATTCATTGTTGATTTATATGAGAATGCTTTAGAAATAAGATAAAGGCCTAGCAATATTTTCTAGACCCTAAAACAAGGATTTGCATTAAAACTGTACAATGAGATCTACCTTCTGGAGTTCAAACCAAAATTTGATGAGGTTAACATTAGATGGAGCTTTCCAATTTAAATGCAAACTTGTGTTTTCTGGAACCAAGGCGGAAGGTCTCTCCGGTGACTCAAATGTTTCTGCAGTGACAGCAAGACTCTCAGAACACCACATTTCCTCTGAGTGGCAGGCAAGAACCTTTATTGCAAGAAAAACAGTTGCTTAACCTATTCAAACACTTGCTCTTTAGAATGGTAATAAAAATGCCCATTATACTCGTGATACCTTTAGCACATATGATTTTCCACCAGTCAGCCCAGGAAGAAGGAGAGCAAGCCTTCTATTTGGATATTCACTTTGCCTTAGAGGGGTCTCAGGAATAAGAGCCAGGTGGGAGATTGCCAGCTGATAACGGATTAACTCTTTAGGGCCATGTGGCTTGAGAGATTCCCTCCAGGATATAAATAAACTGGTGTCAGATTGTACTGTGGCGTTAATGAGTTCAACTGCCTCTGGGACTGGAACAAAAAATAACGCATAATAAGGGATGTTGTGACAGCACCAAAAGAAGGAAAGAAATAATGGGATTTTCTTAGAATAATTCTATTGTGAGGGAAACAAATAGCAGATGTTCTGAAGGAAAGAATGCTTCATATGTTGATAAAGAACTGTCTGAAAGGTTCTTCCTTATTTTGTCTGATGACTGAATCATTCTCTGACTCTAGTTCAAGGATATGACTGAGCAACAACCCAATTTGAGTTCCAAGTTTTGTGAATATCATCAGAGATGGCAGCATCTCAAAATAATCATCATCTCTTAAGCCATCATTTTAGATTCTAGAACTGATTTTTCTCTTAGGCAACACTGCTATTTTACTTTAAATTACAGTGGATTCAGCAAAATTCACATAAAGAAAAGGCTTGATCTTTGTCCCACCACATGTACAGAGACCTATGAATATATGTGAAGAGGGTGACACTGTGTGGTGAGAATGTGCTTCATAATCCAACAAAATTGATGCTAAAGCTTTGCCTTATAGTTGGATATTAGTTTTATGAAGCATTCTACATCATCTTCTGTTGTTAAGAATAAGAATCAGATTAACTACTTTTCCCCCTAAAAAATACAATTTTCTACTAAAGCTTAAAAAAGAACAAATATGATAAAAGTATATATGTTTATAACTCTATTGTAAACAACTTTGTGAATCATGGTGTTTAAATAGAAATTTTAAATAAACGCTCACATAACATAGATTATTCAGTATTCTTATAAAATGCAAATAAAGACACATATTACATATATTTCAAAATTCCATGATAAATACCAAGACCAGGCCCACAACTCACCTCCACTCTTAGTTTTTCCCCAAATCTCCTTTCCCAGTGGTAATTGTTCCAAAGGATCTGAGTAATAGTTCTTTACAGCTATCTGTATCATATATGTTGAAAATGGTTGTAAACCTTCAATAAGGGCTGTACTCTCCTGAAATTCCTGCAATTAATTTTTAGGAGTAAATATCTGGTTCTTAGTTTTTGTACAAATGGGATGAAAATATTTCATCAAGGGATGGAAATGATTAAAATACTCCCCCAAAAGTTTATTTATTTTTCAATATTGGATGATGAGAGACATAAGACCTGAGTTGTTTAAAATTTGCAAGAACTAGTGCCAAATAATTGGTAACTCCAAGGCAATTTTGTGATATTCATATCACATAAAAAACTAAATCCCCAAATTGGACTATATTGTGTTAGCATTGCATTAGAAATTCAGCAATAGAGTATAGTAAGGAGCTGATATAAAAATGTACATGATAAATATTATATTTAGCTACATTTTCTGATAATTCTTAAAAAAATTCAAGGAAGTAAAACTGACTTTTCTTAATCCAATGGTTCTCAGCTTTACTTGTACTTGGCAGTTACCTGGGAAATACTAAAAAATAACACTAATGTGTGGGTCCCATTCGCAGAGACTCTAATGAAATGAGTTCTCAGTAAGACCAGAACCCAGAGAGTGTAGAGGTTCCACTGTAAAATAAGTCAATGTTAAGAACCACTGCCTTAACACATTGATCAATGTGAGGACAATCAGATAATGAGCTTTAATAAGAGAAAAGTTCAGTTCTAAAAAACCTCCAGTCTTGATGAACCAAGAGCCGCGGCACGAGAAGCAGAGCCTCCGCGCCTACTGACTGTGATCCTGAGGTCTCCTAACCCATTTTGGCACCAGAGCAGATTCTTGCAGCCATGCATTTTGACTGTGAACTGAGCTAAAATATTAGAAACCCAAAACCGCGCGGCCGCTATCGCGGCCGCGCGGACTCAAAGTCTTCACTTTTACCAAGGAAGAGAAATTATTAGATGATGCTTATTCAGCAGGCCTGATTGTTGGGGAAAATTTCCAATCAACAATAGTGAGTTCGGTATGGAAATATGAAATGTACTCAATATATAGAGAGAATAATGGGAATATCATTAGGTACTTAGATGGGGGGTGGGGTGGGAGGGGGGTGTATTGGGGTTCTTGGTGGTGGAACGGGTGCACTGGTGAAGGGATGGTGGTTTAATCAGTATTTGACTGTGACTTAAACCTGAAAGCTTTGTATTTTTTTTCTTGTTTTCACGGTGGTTCAATAAAATATTTCTTTAAAAAATAAAAAAATAAAAAATAAAAAACCTCCAGTCTTGGTCATCAAGAGGTCCAATCTGTCTCTGAGAAAATTTCTTTTTTGAAATGTTTAAAGAAGTGTTAAAATAGAGAAAATAGAAAAATAAGAACTACGCATACTTTCCTGCAAAATATACAGTGCTTATACAAAGTACATAGATGACGGTCAATTTCAATTTTGACTTAGTTAAAAAATAAACACAGGTTCATATTAAGAAAAAATGGAAGAGGCAGAATGTCCTGACCCCATGCCAGGCTGTCTTCACTGGGGCACCTCAGAGTGGGGCAAGTTGAGTTTCCCTCCCTACCCCAAGCAGAACCCCAGCAGCTGAAAACCTCCAGAACCAATCGCCACCATACCTAAGGCCACTCTCCACACACTCGGAGGAGCCTCACCCAAAAGGGGATGAGCCTCACCCAAGATAAGATGAACCTCACTCAAGAGCTGACCAGCAGGAAAACCCAAGTATGCGGGAACCCGTGACTGAGATCTCCAAGCCCATTCAGATCGGGACTGGGCCTGCTCCCCCCAGATCCCCAGTTTTCCAGTAGCTTGGCAGTGACACCCACAAACTGCTTCCAATTACATTGATGTAATCTCATCAATGGCCAAGACCCAGAGACTATAGACTAAAGCTCCCAAAGAGAGTACCACAGCGCGGCTGCTTACACTCTATCTCACTTACTTATCAAAAGTAGCACACATTTGTTTCGTTTTAACATACCTGCTTGTATTCTCTTATATTTGGGCTTAAATAGCTCCAGAATTAAATAGAACAACCTCACACACTTCCCTCTTATTGTGGTGGGAAGGTGCTCGGTGGTGGGATTGGTGTTTGAATATTATCTCTAATGAACTATTGTGAAATACTTTCATGAAAATAAAACACACACACATATATATATGTATATATATATACATATATATATAATGGATGATTCCTAAGGCCAATGGCCAAAAAGACAACCCAACAGGTCCATGGTCAAACAGATAATCCAAAAGGTCAGAAGCTAGTCAGACTACCTGTATTATCTTTGCATTTTCTGTAAACATTCTTGTCACCTTAATGAATAAAAAAATTTCTTATTAAACACACACACACACACACACACACAAACACACTCTGAGACTTATTTAATTTAGTCTTATGCTAAGTTCCTCTCCAGCTGGGGAATTTCTTTTTCTTTCTCTGCTACTTTCCAAAAAAATTTTCTATTAGAAAAAAACATAAGCACAAAGAAAAGCATTAGATATACATATTTCTATCACAAAGATAATGGAAACATCCATGCTAAAGATGAGATAAATTGTCCCAATTCATCCTGTGAAATACCTAGTGAATGTCCATATAATGCCAAATAGACAAGGTACTATGAACGCAATGCTAAATAAAAATTGGCATAATTCCTGAAAAATAATACATTTCATAGCATAATATCAATCAATAATGAAAGAGAATGTAATGACAACTGTTATATTAGATATACACTCTGTAGGGATGAAGATGGTAATAATTTGGGGGTCAAATTCATTTCTTAACTGCTAAATCTGCAATCTGTTGGGAAGAACATTGAAACAAATCCCTCATTTTCTGGATAATTAATCAGGGAGGGCAACAAACTCAGTTCTTCCTAGACACCAGGAAACAGTTATCCTGGAATTCATCAACTGGTCAGCTTTAATATATTCCATGAAGCTTAGCATACTCCCAGACAAGAAGATCACAACACAATGTTTTCAGATAAATTATTAGCTGTAAAAAGTTGAAACATACCAAGTTTCATAGAATAAAAGAGAAAATACTTTCTATGACTGAGAATTTTTATAAAAATATCATCCATGACAAGAAAATTACTGCTAGCTCCAATCTTACCAGCATTTTATATTGCAATTTAGAGCCGTTTTTCCCTCCATTAACTTCCTGGTAATAAACCAAGTAAGTTGGAGTGGGGTTGGTGATACCATGCCACAAGAGTTTTGTTCTGGCAGGAGGTAATCCGATCATGAGACTGGTGTTAGTATTGTTAAGAATAGTTGGTTCTGCGATATCTGAAGCTAAAGACAGGAATGCCTTATCTAAAAGAAAAAGAAAAAAGATTAATTTATCAATGCATGTATATGTATGAGAGGACCAGCATATTTATCTAACAGCAAGTCAATGGCAACTTTTATTTTTATCTAACTGACATGGGTTGGAATAGTATAATATTGGAGATGTTACTCAAGACAGAAAAACAGTTCTTCCCATACATTTTGAAGATGTTATTAAATTTGTATCACCAAAAAACGGAGCAAAGTAACTGGTAATTGCTTAAAAATACCAACAGATGGAGCTAAAGTATCCTTAATAGAGTTAACAGCAGAAAAATTAAGTGAACTCATTTCAACAGAAGCAATGAAAATTGTTATATAAATTCATTGCTGCTTGTGCCCACGTGGCCGAGCATATGTGTCGCCCGAGCACATATGTTGCCCGAGCACATGTGTTGTCCGAATCTCCCCTCTTGAGATGTGTACTTTCATGCTTTCATACTTTTGTGTCTAAAGCTCAGTTATGTGTAGGGGCTTCCTCCACTCTTGGAGAAGCCCGTGTTCTCTCTTGAATGCGTTACTCTTACTTCTCTCTCTCTTTCTTATCCCTTCCTCCTATCCTCAAAAGCCTCTAAATAAAATCTGTTTACTTCAAAAAAAATTTCATTGTCACTGTCGTCCCATTGTTCGTCAATTTACTCGAGCGGGTACCAGTAATGTATCTATTCCTCCCAGCCCTGAGATTTTTAGCAGCCTCTCCTTACTCATCTTTTCCAACGATTGGAGGCTCTTTCAGGGTCAGGGGAATGAGACCTATCATTACTGTTTTTGGCATATCAAATACGCCACAAATTTTAATATTTCAGTTATAAAAACTAATGCTACTTTAGGACTTTTAATTTTTATGGATTTGCATCATGTATGTGTGGATTCATCAAACATTGCATAGACTATAAAAAATCACATTTCTCAAGGTGCAATAAAAATTATTTTACCAAAATAAAAACTGACCCCATTGATTTGCTTTTCTACCTTTTATATTTTATAATATGCATTTTATAATTCAATATCTATAACCAAAGAGTTTGTTTCATTTATTTCTGTCCTTGTTGTCTAGGAGTCATACTTAATTTACAAAAACATTGACAACTAAGTGACAAGTACAGTTTGGGAAAGGATTCAGAAACTACTTGTTATTTACTTGTTACCTATGAGACTATGTATTGTTTTGTTTGGTTTTGAGTTCGATAGGTTTAGACTTCAAACATATTTTTATTTTGTCTCTCAGTGGAAAATGCCTAGTGAGTTCTATGATAAAAAATTATCTATGATACAAAATTGCATGATAAAATGCACAGGGCTTATAGAAGAAATGGGTTTAAGTAGGGACACAAAACTGGAAAGTTTTAAAAGTGGAAAATGCAAAATAAAGCATATAAACTCAATTAAAAATAGTAACACTATATACATAAATTAAGATGGATATAAGTACAGTACCACAAATAAGTCACTTTACCTGGAATGGGAGGGCAGGAAACTTCAAGCTTTATGCTTTTTAACACCAATGAAAAGTCTAAAGTAACATCAGAGGAGAAAAAATACAGAAAGAAAAGGAAATACGGGATGGGGAAGAGGAAAAGCACAGGCAGGTAAGATGACAGTGCGAGGGTTTCCATATAAAGTTATCTGCCCTGGCTGAACAAAGCACACAGGAGAGCTGTCTAGTATCCAGGGCAAACACCAACCACATGGTACACAAATCCTTGACAGCATTTGGAGTAGTGCAGAGAGCACAGGGAGGGAAGAGGGGGATTACACCGGAGATAGAAACACTAAGAGACTTTTCTGACACTAAACAAGAGAGCAAAGTGATTAAGACTGTGACCTACTACCTGGGAAAGGCTGCACAACTGAACTGTAAGCCACGATGTGTTTACTCTGTTGGGCTGGCACCTGGGAGAGGACAGTTGCATTACTTTTTCTGGCTTGATAAATCAGTGTGCTGTTCTTTGCTGTGACAATCCAATATAGAAATTCTCCATCCACGGTTAAGCTAGCAAGTTTTTTTCCTATATTAAAAAAAAGATGGGAGGGTCTGAGCAATAGATAGTACAACAGGAAGGGTGCTTGCCTTGCACATGCTTGACTAGGGTTCAAACCCCCGAAACCCAAACCATGTCCTCTTAAGTCCTACCAGGAGTGATCTCTGAGTGCAGAGCTAGGAGTAAGTCCTGAACATTGCCAGGTGTACCCTCCTCCCAAAAAAAAGAACAAATGTTCTCTAAATAATTTATGGAAATCTTTTTCTATATCATAACTACTAATTTTGACTTTGACTTTTTTTTTTCTAGTAGAGAGCATAATACTGAATTTTGTGCCACTGGACTAAAGATTTTACAGATTTTTCTTATTTTATCTCTAAACTGGGCTAATAAGGTAAAAACTATCACAATTAGTTTTATTTTGGAGAAGTGAAAACTGAAGGTTAAAGAGGTAGCTTTCACGAGGTCACCAAGTTACTGAAGGTCATAACCAGGACTTACAAGTCAACTTTAATTTTTGTTTCATTCTATATCAAATAAGGGCAACAGGAATGGATGGAAGTATCAGATAACAGGCAAGGATCAATGGTTTGAAATGAATTAGTAGGAAACAGCAGGTAGGGCATTAGCCTTGCATGCGGCTGACCTGGGTTTGATTCCTCTGTCCCTCTCGGAGAGCTGGGCAAGCTACCAAGAGTATCCTGCCCACACGGCAAAGCCTGGCAAACTACCCGTGGTGTATCCGATATGCCCGAAACAGTAACAAGTCTCACAATGGAGACCTTACTGGTGCCTGCTCGAGCAAACTGATGAACAATGAGACAACAGTGCTACAGTGCTACATCAATATTACTGTCAGCATCAAAATGAAAATTAAAAAATATCCAACAGGATCAGAATTGAAACAACACAAACAAATGACATCCTATATTTAAGTTTAGGGTGCCTTTATAAATTAAAAAAATTAAGAAAACATGGCTTAATAACAGCATAAAATACTTCATATTTATACTGCCCATTTATACTAGTTTTTCAAATTCTGGACATTTATAAAGTGGATAACATGTTTTGTTGCAGTAAAAAAAGACCTGGGATGTTAGGGGCCCCAGGCTACTGGGAACACAATAACCAGAACACCTTGGTGGTATAGTAACACATTAGGATAATGACATTTAAGAATATATTGAGCAGCTGGAATAAAGTCACGGGAATATAATTAGGTCAAATCTAGAGCTAGAAGTCTGAAGGGTGCTTACAAATACTTGAATTTCTCCCCTCAAGGAACATTTTCTAATGTTTAGGATTAAAAAAATGTTTCACTTAAAATCTTTAAAATGAGTTGTCTCTGAACAATGGGAATCTATCTCTAAACAGTCAGAGGCCAAACAAACAGAGTGAATGAGAAGACCTGGAAAAAATTTTTGAAAAATTACTATTCATAACAGATCTCATTATAAGGTATAGTTTTAATAAATAAGTTTCATTAAAACTTATTTTATTTAAAAATCTGTTTTTATAGAGGGGGTTTCTTCAAGTATCGTGTTAACCAAGTGATACGTAAGGAACACTTATGTTCTAATTTTCTAGTCTCAGAATTATGGATTTCAATTACAGATTAATGTGAAACTAGCTAATTATAGGCACTGGAGAATTTCTGGTACTCCATTGGGTCCCCAAGCACAGGAGGGCAGAGCCAGAGCCCTGGATGCTCTGGGTGTCCTCCATCCTCAACAAAAAAGAAAGGAGGGTTCAGAGGAGTCAAACTAAAGTTTAATTAAAAAAAAATTCACACACTGGGGCCGGAGCGATAGCACAGCGGGTAGGGCGTTTGCCTTGCACGCGGCCGACCCGGGTTCAATCCCCGGCATCCCATATGGTCCCCCAAGCACCGCCAGGAGTAATTCCTGAGTGCAGAGCCAGGAGTAACCCCTGAGCATCGCTGGGTGTGACCCAAAAAGCAAAATAAAATAAAATAAAATAAAATAATCAATATAGAAAAAAAAAATTCACACACTGTTCTTGTGTGAATTTAATAGAATCAGGTAATTTTCCTAATAAGTTTAAATATTTACTTTTTATTCCCACAGATAATAGATCTTATTTCTAAAGATTCTGGATCATATATTAACAAAGTCAAATGCTCAGCTATAACATATAGAAAAATTTATAATTTTAAGACTTCACTATACGACCAGAGAGGCTCAATATCAATTTTGATAATAAAAATATCTTGTATATGTTGTCCATTATCATGGTCATTTGCCACTTTAAGTGATTTTTCCACCTCAAAAATTTGGTAGTATGAGGGCATAATTAATGTTGTAGTGTATCTAATCTTATTTAATTTAAACTTAAATCACCATTGTGATTATCATGTACTATACTGAACAATAAAGTATGGACTCAAGATATATATAGTCAGGTAGAAATTTTTTTCTATTAATTAAAACTAGTTATGAGGCCCCAATAGTTTTATATATTTAAATATTTTCTCCTCAATTATGTTGATTTCAACTGTGAAACTTCCCAACTATTGACTATTTATGCTGAGTATAAGTCAATATGGGTTTATTGATTTGTTCGGGCGGGCACCAGTAACATCTCTCATTGAGAGACTTATTGTTACTGTTTTTGGCATATTCAATACGCATGGGTAGCTTGCCAGGCTCTGCTGGGCGGGCTCGATACTCTCAGTAGCTTGCTGGGCTCTCCGAGAGGGGTGGAGGAATCAAACTTGGGTCGGCTGTATGAAAGTCGAACACCCAACCGCTGTGCTATAATGAATATATAACTTGAGGGTCATTAAAACGGTAGTCAAGTAGAGTGGTAGGAATTAGAACAAGGATATTGTAGTAGGTTCAGTTTAAAAGTAAAGCTTTGGGGCTAGAGAGATAGTACAGTGATTGGGGTATGTGACCAACCCGGTTTCGATCCTCAGCACCCCATGAGGTCTCCTGAACCCCACCAGAGGTGATCCTTGAGCACAGGATCAGGAGTTAGCCCTGAGGACCACCAGCTGAGTCTCCCAAACAAACAAAAATATATGTACTCCTAAAATATGTTAAGCTAGGACAAGTAAGTTCAAAACTGAAGAAAGACATGAAATAAAAAATATAGCACTAGCTTGTCAAAAAAAAAGTACAGCTACTCTACTTAATAATTGTGGATGTTTGAACAAGTTACCTTTCTCAGTATGTTTTCTCACCTTCTAAATAGGAATATTATATCTACCTTATTAAGATGTTATGAAGATTAAATGAGGCAATGCAGTTAGCATAGTGATTAGAATATATAGTCAACTCCATTTATTGTACATTTATGTTTTGTTCTGTTTTTTGTTTTTGATAAGTGCAGAGCTTTCTCTTGGCTCTGTGCTCAGGGATCACTCCTGGAAATGCTCAGATCAAATGCTCAGGGTGCTGGGAATCAAACCTGGGTCAGCCATGCACGTAAATGTCCAACCCGCTATACTATCTCTTTGGTACACCTTTACTGTTAATTACAAAATAGAAATTAAATTAAAAATCTTCACAAAAATTTTCACAAAAGAAAGTAATGCAAATGCCTACATATAATTTGCTTAAAAACCACTTGACTTTAATTATACAAGTATATATGGCATGGTCCATAGCTAGTACCATGGATATTTTTCCAAAAACATTTGGAATATAAACCCTCTTTATAGATCCTGGGGAGCTTCAATTACTAGTAATGACCTATAAACACAAATGGATGTCTTACCAAGCAAATCAGGCATTAGGATAATGTGCTGACACTGACATCCTTCCAGATCTGTGGCCCAGATCTCTTGCCCTTTGATAAAGTATATCTGTGGTTTCTTTAAGTCAGAGGTATCAACAGTCATTATTCCACTTAATTCATGTTCAGTTACACTGCAAGAACATTGGCTTCTTTTACTTGACTGATCAGTGGCCGTGGGTTGCAGAATGCGGTGCAAGGTCCGGTTGATCATACAGCAGTAGAACATCTGAGAGCCCAAATTGGAAACTTCTGTCCAATAAAGGCGACTAGAGGGCAAAATATAATAAATAGCAATCTATGATAAAGGGCAAGCGCAGTCTTTGAAAAGAAATGTGCACGAGCGTCCAATAAACTTCTGAGATGGGGGAAACTACAGAGCCTAGTTTGTAGCATTTTCCAAATATTTCTCAGTAAATTTGTTTACAATTTAATCCTTGAACCATAATAGTCTTATTTAATGACTCATGAAAGACTGTGAATGTGAAAAATAGTTTTATACATTTTATCAACATCCTCTTTCTCTCATTTGTCTCTGCCTCTTACTACTGGTTAACAATTTAGTTTCAAAATGAACTATGATCAAACTTAGAATGTAAAACTTATCTTTCCAACCTAAGAATCTGATTTTCAGATAGAATTGTTAAATGAAGCCCTTAAACTCCATCTGATGAAGAAAATAAAGATGAATAAACTCAGAAAAGCCATTTCTGTGCAGAACGTGCTGCCCATCCACTACCTGCTCATCTCCTCCCATTGTCTCATCCTTACTAAGTGATGATACAATTAAAGTCAGTGGTTTAAAAATCGATTTTGTTTGCCTGGTAGTAATTAACCTACTTTTAGCTTAGTTCAACTGCCAACATGGATTGTTTATTTGGAAAATGTGAGCCTATAATTCATATGAAGGAGTAATTATAATGAGCTAATATAGTAAGCAGAGTACTCAAATATCTTATTTTCCTCATCTTTGACGTCTAATATTAAACCAATGAGAATATATTAAAGATACCAATGTTTAAAAAGATATCTATGTCTATTTCATCACAGCTATATAAACAAAATACTCACACTTCACATACCTTAAAAAGGGATATACAGAAAAAGAGATTATTGATGAATTTCTGTTGCAAAAGTTCAGCTTCCTAGGATATTTCACCTTGTGTTCA
This sequence comes from Sorex araneus, assembly GCF_027595985.1. NCBI lineage: Eukaryota > Metazoa > Chordata > Mammalia > Eulipotyphla > Soricidae > Sorex > Sorex araneus. Next base: position 143,401,320 of record NC_073305.1, read on the forward strand.
AGATCAACATCAAATATTTGCATTCCATTTTTTGATTCTTTCAGTACAAAGAAGAGATGTCTTGAAATCCAATCAATTGTAATAATAGTGATATCAAAAACTAGGGCATTTCGGAAAATCTTAATAGGTAGAATAAAACACAGTTGAGAAATTTTTATTCAAATTTGAGGACATTTCTGCAATAACTCATTTACTTATTTATTAGGATTCTTTTATAGCAATACAAACCTCAATAACTCTGGATTGGGGACAACTCTACCATTGGTTCTTTTCTCACATTGTATATTTTCCTGGTAAATTTCTACCACCTCAGTTTCAACTATGATCAGTGTTACAAAGCCATGCATTTAGTCAAAAATCACCCGTTGAGTTACTGATTCAAATAGTAAACTGCCTACTGACTAGCTCTACATGAATGATTTCAGAAAACAGAAATCATGATTTTATTCCCAAAACTTCTTTAGCACTTGTATTTTGTATTTTTTTATGAATTCCTAATATTCACCTAAGAAGCAATCCCAACAAATATGGCTCATTATTGACTTTTTCCTCCCTTCACTACTAGACTGAATTAGTCACACTTCATCTTCCCAACTTCCTATCTCTTTCTCACCTTATTGCTTCTCATATCCTACCTCACACATCCTGTCTAGATTTCTGTCATAGTTTCAAAATGATCTCAGACTTAATATTTTCTAAGTCATTATTCACCTTGCTAACAGAGGATTCTTTTAAAAGCAAAACTTATCCATCTTATGACCCACTAAATTTCCTAAATGGTTTGATGTTGGCTTCAATACTGGCATTTGACTCCTTAGCACAGGAAAGTAAACCTATTATATTTAGGCTCCTGACTACCTCTTCAGATTAGCCCCTTGACCTTGACTTTATCTTCATCACCAATTTCATTCCCAACTCCCTCTATTTATAGCTCCCTGGGCATAGTTCCAGCTTTCTTGCTTTTCTGTCTTTGAATTTACTACTCCCTCCATTTCCCTCCACCTAACCCTGGTTCATTTTCTTTGTAGTCAAAATGTCTTTCCAAGTCTGTTACCACAAACCAACCACCCTGGATTGAACATCCATTCAGTCTCTATTATTCTACTGCTTTCTGCCTGCAGTACAGCACCTTAATGGTTTTTTCCTATATGTTCTACTAACATTCAGTGATTGCATACCATATGCCAGGCATTGTGCTACATGCCTTGAGTGGATTATCTCATTAATCTTCATAGGAGCCCTATCAAAAGTCAGTATAGAACTACAGCAGTGCAGAAACTAGCTAATGGCCACAGATCTAATAAGTGATGGAATCAGAGGTAAACCCTAGGTTTCAGAGTCCAATGATCAGTCTCTTAATCACTTCGCAATACTGTCTTCCTAGTGTTCGACTAAGATTGTTTGCTCGAGGAGCGTGATTTTTTTCTTACTCTAATCCCTAGATCTAACATGGAGCTTTAAGTGTATCACTTTTTGCTAGATTAATCCTAAGTTATATTTGCTTAAAACCTAATCTGAATCTGTGATTAAATATACATCTGTTCTTTTCAGTCATTCTAATCGTAATGGCTCCACCACTGACCAGTTGTTTTAATTCTATGGTAGGATTAGATGCATGTGTTGCATTTTTTTACTTTAGAAAATAATACATAGTCAAATACCTCAGAACTGGACTGATTGTGCATGTTCAGAAGGAAGAGTGAGTCTCCTTGAGCATAGTAGCCCATTGCATTATCAGCTGTGTAGCTCATGGCATTGATTTCTCTTTCTGCCACAAATGTCCACAATACTTGATTTTGATCCATATCTAATAAAAGGATCCTGTTACCCATAAGAGTTATGAGATATGGAAATGGGTGTATTTCTGAAAGTGAGAAAGCAAGTTGACATTATACATGAGAAAAATAACTTTAGCAGAATTTCTTGATTCAGTATCAGAACATTTTAAAATCAGCAATTTTAAAATTATTTTAAATTATTTTAAAACTCTTGGGGTTAAAGTGTTAAACCTAGTCTCAACTAAAAATGTCAACCTTGGGGCTGGAGAGATAGTACAGTGGGTAGGGTGTTTGTTTTGCACACAGCTGACCGTGTTCAATCTCTGGCATCCCATATGATCCCCGAGCACCACGAGGGGTAATTCCTGAGTGCAAGATCCAGGAGTAATCCTCTGTATGAGGATTGTCAGATGTGATCCAAAAAGGGCAAAAAAAAAAAAAGGAAAAAAAATGGTATAAGCTTAATTCTGTCAATTATGTTGGGTAGTGACAAAACTTGATTACTTTATTTATTTATTTATTATTGGTTTGGGGGCCACACCTGGAAATGAATGCTAAGGGTAGGTAACTCCTGGCTCTGCACTCCGGAATTACTCCTGGTGGTGTTCAGGGACCATGTGGGATGCTAGAGATGGAACCCGGGTTGGGCACATGCAAGGCAAGCACCCTACATGGAATACAATCTCTCAGCTCCCAAACTGGCTGCTTATTTAACTTAAACTTCATCTAACGACAATACTCATATCTTCGAGAAAACTGAAGAGAATGGCGCTGGTCAAATTATTTTAAACATAAATAGCAATTGGCAAAGATGTCAGATAATAAATACCTGATGTCTTGGACTTTACTATATCTGAAAATGGTCCTGGTCCTTTGAATGTGAAGACTCTAACCTAAAGAACAAAAAGTACAAAGAAATTACATGTGCATCAGGTAAAGTAATTAAATTCTCAGACTAATTGTTGGAAGATATATTTCACACTCCTATTCAGTCTAGTAATTGTTTCAAATGGCAATTTCCATCTAATTATATAGCAATGAATTGCAAAGAAAAAATTATTTTCCATATTCATGATGGTGTGTAGTTTTCTTGTTGTTGTTGTTTTGTCCGCGTCTAGAAAGTACAAAGGAATGCCTGAAAGCTCTACTGAAATAAAACTAAATTTCTAAAAAGTTTTAATTATTTCCAAAATTAACTTATATGAGTATCTAAGAGAAAAAAACAATTCTACACATTAGAATACACTTAAGTTACCATGAAATATACAACTAAAGTCACTTCTTTATAGCAAAAATATTTATAAAAATATTAAATTAAACCTGGTATTTGGATATGTATTGTGTATTCTAAACTGCTATGTACATTCCGCTCTTTTAATCCTCCCAATTGCTACAAGTGGAAAATGGACATGGATTCACAAACACCTGTCACAAAAACTTCAGAAAAACAAGTCTTCTGAAGTCAGCATATTTTTTCCTCCTGCAGTGTACGATAACACAACATAATAGCAAAGTATTTTTAATATTGTATTTCACTGATAAATAAAATATGTAAAAAATAACTTCTATTTCCAAATCTTGCATAGGAATAAAGAAAATTGACATCCATAATAATGATCTAATGAAGTAACTCCTCAACATTTAAGGAGTTTAGCTTTGTTTAACTACATGAGTGTGTGTTATTTCCCCCACAATAAATTTTTTTAAAGGATCATCTCTTATGATCATCCCTTATCTTTTAAAGGATCATCTCTTTTTAAAGGTTCCATCTCAGGCTGGAGCGAGAGCACAGCGGGTAGGGCGTTTGCCTTGTACGCGGCCAACCCGGGTTTGATTCCCAGCATCCCATATGGTCCCCTGAGCACTTCCAGGAGTAATTCCTGAGTGCAAAGCCAGGAGTAACCCCTGAGCATCGCCGGGTGTGACCCAAAAAGCAAATAAATAAATAAATAAATAAAGGAGCCATCTTTTATGTGGTACACAGAGAGATAGTCAGTCATCATAATTGGAGATTTTGTCTATAGAACTGAACTTACATCAGAGAAGGTGAGATTGGCTGATGGGGGCTCTTGGAACACTGGTAGAGAGAGTCATAGATCTATGCTAAGGGAATCACCCCTGATGGTGCTCGGGGGACCACATGTGATTCCAGGAATTAAACTGGAATTGGCCATGTGCAAAATAAGCAACTGACTGACTAACCGTACTATCTCTCTGGTGTGTCACTTCATGGTGTTTCACTTAACCTATTTGTACTCTTCTTCATCTTTGATTTCAATTTCATACCTGGAAGGCAACAGTGTACCCAGGACTCATCCCCTTAAGTTGAAAAGCCATCACTGAGGGAGTGACATTGACAGCAATCCAGTCTTCCAAGGTTATATTTGTGTCATTTTGGTTGGATATTTGATACAAAATTTCAAATTTTGTTAACACACCATTTTCATGCTTAGGTTTATTCCACCTAAATTCGACCACAACTTCATTCTTGGTGCTATGTTTTTCATTTGGTAATATAAAAATTCTAGGATTCTCTGGTGCTGATGGAACTAAAAAGAGAACACAGATAAGGCAGGAAAAAATGTAAAATTGACTTTTTTAACAAGGTGTAGAGCAATTTAGTATTCAGTAGTTCTCATCCTAGGCATTTTAGATATAGTTATATTGTTCATAAAGACCTTCAGGAGAGAAAATTGAATATGTCTTCAGAAATTTGTCTTGCTATATCTTCCCTGCGTTCAATGGAAATCTTTTTTCTATATTAGCATAGATTTGACAGGAAGGAAGGAAGGGAGAGAGGGAGAAAGGGAGGGAGGAAGGGAGGAAGGAAGGAAGGAAGGAAGGAAGGAAGGAAGGAAGGAAGGAAGGAAGGAAGGAAGGAAGGAAGGAAGGAAGGAAGGAAGGAAGGAAGGAAGGAGGAAGGAAGGAAGGAAGGAAGGAAGGAAGGAAGGAAGGAAGGAAGGAAGGAAGGAGGAAGGAAGAAGGAAGGAAGGAAGGAAGGAAGGAAGGAAGGAAGGAAGGAAGGAAGGAAGGAAGGAAGGAAGGAAAAAGGAAGGAAGGGAGGGAGGGAGGGAGGGAGGGAGGAAGGGAGGAAGGAAGGAAAAAGGAAGGAAGGAAGGAAGGAAGGAAGGAAGGAAGGAAGGAAGGAAGAGAGGGAGGGAGGGAAGGAAGAGAGGGAGGGAGGGAGGGAGGGAGGGAGGAAGGAAGGAAGGAAGGAAGGAAGGAAGGAAGGAAGGAAGGAAGGAGGGAGGGAGGAAGGAAGGAAGGAAGGAAGGAAGGAAGGAAGGAAGGAAGGAAGGAAGGAAGGAAGGAAGAAGGAAGGAAGGAAGGAAGGAAGGAAGGAAGGAAGGAAGGAAGGAAGGAAGGAAGGAAGGAAGGAAGGAAGGAAGGAAGGAAGGAAGGAAAAAGGAAGGAAGGGAGGGAGGGAGGGAGGGAGGGAGGAAGGGAGGAAGGAAGGAAAAAGGAAGGAAGGAAGGAAGGAAGAAAGGAAGGAAGGAAGGAAGGAAGGAAGGAAGGAAGGAAGGAAGGAAGGAAGGAAGGAAGGAAGGAAGGAAGGAAGGAAGGAAGGAAGAGAGGGAGGGAGGGAAGGAAGAGAGGGAGGGAGGGAGGGAGGGAGGAAGGAAGGAAGGAAGGAAGGAAGGAAGGAAGGAAGGAAGGAAGGAAGGAAGGAAGGAAGGAAGGGAGGAAGGAAGGGAGGAAGGGAGGAAGGGAGGAAGGGAGGGAGAGAGGGAGGGAGGGAGGGAGAGAGGGAGGGAGGGAGGGAGGGGGAGGGGGAGGGAAGGAAACAAACAAGCAAGGCAGGAAGCAAGCAAGGAAGGAAGGAAAGGAAAGCACTAATTCTATACAGCCTTAACCAGTTCCAGGTGAAAATAATAGCAACAATAATTCAGGCCTTGGCCGGAGAATCCTCCGGACCCGAACCGGGGCCAGCAACACCGGGGATCCAGACAGAGGAGGTGCAGCCACCACACCTCCAGATGGAGCCCTGGCGACACTGAGCAGCAACTAACACGGCTCTGGGATGCGGGACTGGGACACATCCGAACCGCGCAGCTGCTAATGCGGCCGCGCCATCTTTTCTAAAAACTGAAAACATACAATCTTTTAATGGAAAACTAATTATCAAATGCTTCCTTAGTAAGGCTGTCTTTTTTGGGTGGAAACTCCCACAGCAATAGTGAGTTTTGTGTTGAAATATGGAACGTAATCAAGGTAAAGAGAAAATGAAGTGAAATTCATCAGTTATACAGTTGGGGGTGGGGGGCAGGGGCGGGGGGTATACTGGGGATTTTGGTAGTGGAATATGGGCACTGGTGAAGGGATGGTGTTTGAATATTGTATAACTGAGACATAAACCTGAGAACTTTGTAACTTTCCACATGGTGATAAAATAAAAATTTTTTTTTAAATGTTAAAAAAAAATTCAGGCCTTCTTTTTTCACCTTGAACACCTCTAGGAGGTGGAAAGTACTGCCAAAATATGCGTCCCACATCTCATGCCATGTAAGCTCATCTACTGACCTTGTTCCAGATACTCATAAGTAAATCTCAAAAGAGATCAGCTAGCCACAAAAATTTCTCAGATACTTGGTCCCAACTGAGACCTCCAGGTGATCTTGAGAGGAGGCCGGGCCAAGTCCCCACCCTCTCAGAGCACAGGCAGTCTCATTCACTCCCCAGCAGCTATCATAGTGCCTCCAGCCAGACTGGACAGTTAAATATTCTGAATTTTCCAGAGCAATATCTTCAAACTTTACAATATTAACATTCCAGTAGGAACATACCTGATTGGATGGGAACTAGCAAGAACATTAACACAGAAAGCTTACTTGCAACAACAGCTTAGTAAACCCTTAATGGTATGATGCAATTTTTATAAATTTTATTTTCCTGAAATACTTTTCGCTCATTCCGTAAGTCATTTTAGTAACAAAGAGTATAAAAATAATTATTTTGAGCCTACTACAGGGAAAAGCTTAAGAGGTGGTTGGGAAGATGGAGACTGGTGAAGGGAAGGTGACAGTGGTGATGAGATTGGTGTTGGAATACTAATGTCTGTAACATAAACAATTATGTTAACCACAGTCTTTAAATAAAGTGGGGGAAAATATGGGTATGTGTATCCTCTTTTATTCTACATACAAACAAAACAATTGTGTCTTTCTCAAACACATAACCAACTACTTTCTCAACTTTATTTGAGGCACCATGATTTCCAATACTCAGCGGTAGGGTGTTTGCCTTTCACACAGCCGACCCGGGTTTGATTCCTCTGCCCCTCTTGGAGAACCCGGCAAGCTACCGAGAGTATCTCGCCCGCATGGCAGAGCCTGGCAAACTCCCCATGGTGTATTTGATATGCCAAAAATAGTAACAAGTCTCATGATGGAGACGTCACTGGTGCCTGCTCAAGCAAATCGATGAGCAACGGGATGACAGTGACAGTGACAGTTTATGATAGTGTTTTATGCATAGAATATCCAGGTCTAGAAAATACTTCCACCAAAATTAGAAAGTACACAAAAAAATATAGGTTTTGGTATCCTCTTTTATTGTAGAGCCAAACTAAGCAAGCAATTGAGTCTCAAATACCTAACCAACATCTCTCTCTTTCTCTCTATCTCAATTTTATTAGAAGCATCATGATTTAAAATTTACAATCATCATAATGTTTTATGCATGTTTTACCCAACACCACAGCTGCCATCAGAACATCTGCTTTCCTCCACCATTATTTCGTGCACTCCATCCCCAGTTCTTCATAATCCTGCCTCATGGTAAGCTCGTTTTTGTATGTAGCACACAAGGCTTAGTCTAAAGATAACTAATTCTGTCACACAAAAATTACTATCTTAGATACAGAAGACTGGTAGAGACCTTACAGTAACCCACACACAAAAAAAGATCTGGTGAAGATACATATAGAAGGGGGAAAATTATAAAACTGAGAGAACAGCCAGGTAAACTGTAAAAAAAACATTTTAAGACAAGTAGAAAAAGAAGTACAGAAACAATTGATGAAAAAAAGGCCAGAATGGTAATTCAAATCTCAGTAATCACAGTTCAGAATGTCAAGTGTCTAAACTCACCAATCTAAAAAACAGTGACTTGATGGATTTTTTAAAAACATAGTTCATCAATATTTATCAATAATTTATGATATTGTTTAATATAAGAGTTTTTATAGCAAAGTCCTATATCAGACTATAATGAACAGGAACAGAATAAAAGGCTAGAGAGCAAGGTATTCCAATCAATGAAGCAAAGTAAAGGGCTCTAATACTATTCTTATAACTAATAAAATAGACTTTCAACCGGAAACAGTAAAAAGAGAAAAAAGATATTGATCAAAAATATTGATCAAGAGTCAAACAAGTCAAGAGCATGTTTCAGTTTTCAATATTTATGCGCCCAATGCACAAGTATCCAAATCAGACATAGAATTAGCAAAAGAAATATGGCAATAAATGGGCTAATGAATGAGATGGAATTGAAAGGCATATGGAAATTACCCTCTCCCAAGAAAATAAATACACATTTTTTCACAAGTGTGCACAAAACATTCTCTAGAATATGTCATATGTTGGAACACAAAAAAGTGTTTACAAATATGTGAAGTTGAAATTACATCAAGCATCTTTTCTGCTTGCTTCTCCAACCCTCCAGGTGCTGTTAACCTGCTGGCTCACATTCCAAAATCCCCAGGGCCCTTTTATTTTTTATTTTTTTGGTTTTTGGGTCACACCTGGCGATGCACAGGGGTCACTCCTGGCTCTGCACTCAGGAATCACTCCTGGAGGTGCTCAGGGGACCATATGGGACGCTGGGATTTGAACCCGGGTCGGCCACATGCAAGGCAAATGCCCTACCCACTATGCTATCACTCCAGCCCCCCAGGGCCCTTTTAATCTGGTAACAGATTCCACTTTCTTCCAGCTGAATCCCAGCAGCCTCCAGGTCCAACTCCCTATGCCATCTTCTCAGCAAGCCCACCTCCACATTTCTTGAACCTGACAACTCTACTCATCACAGATCACAATGATCATACTTATACTTCCTGTCTGTGTGAAAATAGCTAAGGAAAAGAGCACCACAGCCTAATACCACAGAGCCTCCCAGAGGGTTTAACTGCAAAGATTCATCCCCAGCACAGCAGGTGCACAGCAGGAACACAGCAAACACAATAGAGAAGATTTAGAGAAGCCCACCAAGCTTAATGAGGGAAAATAACTCAAAAGGTCCTGCTAATACCAACCAGTTCTGTAAACTTTCAGAGAGTGACCTTAGTGACACTACATTGAGATTATCTAATGAGCTTAAAGAAATAATGGGACAGGTAATCAACAACATGCAGAAAATATCAGAAACATAAAAAAGATCTGGTGGAGATACATATATAAGGGGGAAAATTATAAAACTGAGAGAACAGCCAGGTAAACTGTAATCCGGGAGTGGTAGAAATGAGTATATGTGGTGATGTGGAAAAAAATAATAGATTCTGAAAGTCAGGGTGATATTACAGTGGGTAGGGTGCTTGTCTTACATGAAAACAACCCATTTGATCCTCGACATCCCATTATGGTTCCTGGAGCACTGGAAGGAATGATCCCTGAGTGCATGACTAGGAATAAGCCCTGAGCACCATCAGGTGTGACCCAAAAACAAAGAAACACAATAGAATATCTGAATAACAAAAATAATAGCAGCTGAGCAAAAAATTAAGAAGCTTCAAGATGAGGAAGAAACTACTAGGAAACAGCATAAGGTGGATAATAGCCTGAAAAAATAATAAACAGCATGGCAGAAAAAAATTATTGGAGTCTGTGAAGAACAGGAAGGCAAAATTGATGAAAAACAGTTGAAGAAGTCATCTATGAATTTCCCAGAGTCAAGAGGGAGAGATAGTACGGTGGGTATGGCACATGCCTTGCACGTGGTTGACTCAGGCTCAATCTCCAGCACCCCACATGGTCCCCTGAACCCACCAGGAATAACTCCTGAGCAACACCGTGCGTGGACCACAGCCCTCAAAATAAAAGTTCCCATAGTTGGGGATTACAGGGACCAAGATTCAAGAAGACCAAAGAATTCCAGGAAAATTGACTCTACAAAGAAAACTCCAGGACACACTGTACTTGGAAACAAAAACCAAATATAGAGACGGAATATTGAAGCAGCAAGATCACAAAAGGAACTTACATGCAAAGAAAAGCCCATAAGATTTACAGCAGATCTATCGAATGATATTCCACAAGTCAAAAGAGAATGGAGGAATATAGTAAAACAAACAAACAAACAAAAACTTAACAAAGTGAACACCTCACCAAGAATACTCTATCCAGCTAGTGTATCTTTCAAATTTCAAGGAATGATACAGAATGACACAGAGCATTATGAACAGGCAATAGCTTAGGGAAGGAATTTTTAGCCTTGAACCCAATTTTGCAAGAAGTATTAAAAGACCTTCTTTAAAGGAGCTTCTTTAAAGGATAAACTTCCCAACACGAGACTCTGATTATGATACTCACTAACAGTGCATATGATTATCTGCTATTAGAAGAAGAAAGGTATATTTACTTTTAGCTTGCTAAGAGATTTTACACATTTTCAATAATGAATTAACATCTCATTTCTATTAATGGTTCTATGTCAGATCAATTTTTTATCGAGAAATTTTATTGCAATATTTTACTTTAGCAATATTTTTAATGTAATTCACTCTTCCTCTTGCTAAATTTAACATTTGTAGATTTTGCCTGTTTCATAGCAACTCTAATATATATAAACACAGAATACTTTTTAAATTATTACAGAGAAAATGTGATAATTATAACATCCAAGTTAAAAAATTTTAATACAATATACTTTAGATGCCATAGTTGAAAACTCAGTTATGTAAATGACAAAACTCAGTTATGTAAATGACTGAGGCAATACACTATATTGGATTAAATGATTTTAATTTATTTACGTTGGTTAAAAATTTATTTACGCTGGTTAAAACCATATAGCAAGCAATCCTCACAAATTGACTTTTACTGATTTATTTTCTCATAATTCCATTTACTACTTTATTAAGTTTTGTTGGAGCAAGTAATTAAGATAAATGTGTTATATGCTTGCCAAGGAGCATATTACAGGCTTGGGGAGATTGGTGGTAGGATTGGTGTTGGAACACTGTTTACCTGCAACGACTCTATTGTGAACAACTTTGTAAATCACAGTATGTTAGTAAAAGTAAAAAGAATTTTTTTGAAGAGAGAAAATCATAATGAAAAGAATCTGAAATAAAAGGGAGGAAGTTAGAACTGATACTGAACAAATATAAAAGATCATAAGAGAATACAAAGAATGCCTATATGCAAACAAACTTGACAGCCCAGATAAAATAAATAAAGCTTTATTTGTTTTTTATTTATTTTTTATTTAAGCACTATGATTTACAAAGTTGTTCAAAATACAGTTGTTACCAACTTTTATTGTTGTTCCAATACAAATCCCACATTAAAGTGACATTCTCTCCACTATTGTATCAATTTTCCCAACCATTCCCCTTAGCAGGCACACAATAACTCATTTATAGTGCTTGTCACAACTAAGTGGCTAGTGGAATTATCAAAAATACTTTTAAAAAGTATTGGGACTGGAGCAATAGCACAGAGGGCAGGGCATTTGCCTTGCATGCAGCCGACCCATGTTTGATTCCTCCATCCCTCTCAGAGAGTCCGGCAAGCTACTGAGAATATCCCACCCGGATGGCAGAGCTTGGCAAGCTACCCATGGCGTATTCGATGTGCCAAAACCAGTAACAACAAGTTTCACAATGGAGACATTACTGGTGCCTGCTCAAGCAAATCCATGAACAAGGGACGACAGTGCTACAGTGCTACTTTAATAAAAGAAATCACAGTCATCTATCACTATCATCCTGTTGATCCTCGATTTGCTCGAGTGGGCCCAGTAATGTCTCCATTCATCCTGATATTTTAGCAGCCTCTCTATTTGTTCTTCCCAACAGTGCCGCATTAGAGGCTCTTTCAGGGTCAGGAGAATGAGACCCATCATTGTTACTGTATTTGTCATATGAATACAACACAGGGAGCTTGCCAGGCTCTCCCGGTGGGCATAGATATGCAATTAAATTAGTAAGTATATATCTGCTTTTTGACATTTTTCTGGCACATATTTGGTAGAGTCGGTTATTATTAAGATTTTAACTTTTAAATGCAGTTGAGAAAGGGACAAGAAATTTGATGACATATATAATAGTCATAATATTTATTGACCCTGAGATTTAAGCAGGCTAAAATTTAAATATCAAAGAGGTAGAAAAGGGGAAGAGGGATAGGAAAATTGTGTCTTCAGATTAAGGAGATGGCTGAAAGAGATGGGGCATAGGTTTTGTATGAGGGAGCCCTGTACTCAATGCCCAGTACCACCTATACCCCAAGAAGTGCTAGAGAGAAAATCCCAAACACTACCAGGTGTGACCCAAAATGAAAAAAGGAAAAAAAAGAAAAGAAATGTATTGTTTCTGGTCTGTGTATAGTTGAAGAAAGATGACTATTGGTAAGAGTGGTCTGACATTCTCATCTGGAATGAGATGAGAGAGTAGAAGTCTTACCAATTTTAAGTTTTGGCATACAAATGGCTGAGCTAAGAGTAAATAATTATAAAGGGAAGTTAAAAGAAGAAAGAAGTTGAAATGCCGAAATAATTACTAAAAGAAAATTTGTGAAAATTGTTATATCTCACCATGGGGTTGTTAAGTCTTTGTCTTCAGGTTTACTAAGCTGTTTGTTGCTAGTTAAGCCTTCTGTGATAGCTTTGCTAAATTTAGTTGGCTTCTATGTTACTTTCTCATGTAATTTGGTGTGCTTCTACTGGGATATCAGTATTGTGGAAATTGGAGGTGCTGCATGGTGCATATGCAGCTGAGCCCTCTAGAGACTTTAGGATCTGTAGAACTGAGTCAATAAATGACAGCATGGTGGCAGCTATGGGACGTAGGCATGGCTGCCAAGCTTCCAAAAGTACGGGTGGAAAGGAGGAAGGACTTTTTCCTGCCTGCACTTCATGAAGGTCTCAGAATTCTCAGCCTGAAGAATCACATGACTAAATCTCCAAGATCTCTCTCAGACAGCCCAGAAAGCTGCCGAGAGTATCTCTCTTGCACGGCAGAGCCTGGCAAATTACCCATGGCATATTTGATTTGCCAAAAATAGTAACAGCAAGTCTCACAATAGAGATGTTACTGGCGCCTGCTCGAGCAAATCAATGAGCAAGGGGATGATAATGATGGAACTCTAGTGAAAAATATGCATTAAATCCCAACCCTGCTTACATCTACACAATGGAATACTATGCAGCTGTTAGAAAAGATGAAGTCGTGAACTTTGCATATAAGTAGGTCAGCATGGAAAGTATCATGCTAAGTGAAATGAGTCAGAAAGAGAGAGACAGACATAGAAATATTGCACTCATCTGCAGAATATAAAATAACAGAATGGGAGACTAACACCCAAGAATAGTAGAAGTAAGTACCAGGAGGTCTGCTCCACAGCTTGGAAGCTGGCCTCACATGCTGGGGGGAAAGGCAGCTCGAACAGAGAAGGGAACACCAAGTAAAGTGTGGTTGGAGGACCTGCTCGGGTTGGGAGATGCATGCTGAAAATAGACTATAGATTGAACATGATGGCCATTCAATACCTCTATTGCAAACCACAACACCCAAAAGGAGAGAGAGAAAAAAAGGGAATGCCCTATCACAAAGGCAGGGTAGGGGGGGAGATGAAGTGGGGGGTGGGAGGGATACTGAGATCATCGGTGGTGGAGAATGGGCACTGGTGAAGGGATGGTACTCGAGCATTGTATGACTGAAACACAAGCAGGAAAATACGTAAATCTGTAACTGTACCTTCACGGTAATTCACTGATAAAAAAATAATAAATTTTAAAATAATAATAAAATAAATAAATAAATCCCAACCCTGCCCCTTACAATTTACTTTATATCGGATAACAAATGGGCTTCTATAAGATTTTCATGTGCATAAGCAAAATAACAAAATCTGTCCTATCTTTCCCAGTGCTATGTGGGAATCTAATGAAATGTTTCTAACACTTAATAAGTAAGTAAACAATGTTCAATAAAAAAAAGATACACATAGGTGTGTTTAGTATACATGTAGAGATGCAACTAGTGTTTTTAAAATATATATTCCAAAGAAAAGCATTTAGGTATTAATTAACCACTTACAGAAGATTCTTAGCTACCCTACGTGAGACCATGTTTCTGTCTAGCTTTCATGAAAGTGTTTGTTTTAAAATATCTATCTATATCGCTTCTCAGACTTTTGGCTAAGGTCAAGTATAAAATGCCCACTCTCCTTATAAAGCATTTCACAAAATCACCTGAAATATGCTTCTGCTTCTTCTATTTCATTACAATCAAGTACAAAAATCTTTAAGAAATCTTTGAAGTACTGGGGGCCAGAGGTGATAGCACAGCAGGGAGAGTGCTGGCCTTGCATGCAGTGGACCTTGGTTGAATGCCCCACATCCCTTACATCCCCAGCAGTAATTGAATAATTTCTGAGTACAGAGCCAGGAGTAAGCCTTGAGCACCACCAGGTGTGGCCCCAAAACAAAACAAACAAAACCTTATTTAAAAATAAATGAGGGTGGGAGGGACACTGGGTTTACGGGTGGTGGAGAATGGGCACTGGTGAAGGGATGGGTTCCCAAACTTTGTATGAGGGAAGTGTGAGCACAGAAGTGTATAAATCTGTAACTGTACCCTCACGGTGATTCTCTAATTAAAAATAAATAAATTAAAAAAAAAATAAAAAAAATAAAAATAAATGAAAGAAATCTTTGAACTTTTATTTTGGAATAGGCTATGCAAATTTATTTTTAATGATGCTATTATAATCTTGAAAGAATACTGAATCAAAGCACATCTACAAAGTTGAAGGCTGTTTTAGAAGATTATTAACTATCCATTCCAGGTCAAGCAAAGCAAGAGTCTGCCTTGATTTTTAAAAGATTTTAACCCCTGTACCCATACCTGTTTCTGGTGCTCGAAGTAATAGAGATGTTTTGGGGCCCTTTCCCCAGTAGGTATAAGGAATGACGGAAAGATTAAATAAGGCATAGGGCTCCAGTCCTTCCACAACAAATACAGGCAAAGACTGTCGTTCATTAGCCAGAAACTAAAATGCAAGCACAAAAAATTTTTCTTAGAGAATCACAAAATCTTTTATGCCTAATTAAAATCTCCAAACTTTGCATCACAGGTGAAGATTTGCTATTTTGTAAATAATTATGTTGGTTAAGTTTCATGTTATACCACAAAGACTAAAGTGTACCATACCTGACAGCAGTTAAGCGAAGCAGAGATTGCCAGTGGACAAGAATTCTCACAAACAAATGAATTAACATACATCACTAGAACAAAGAAATGAGTTTGCTAAATAATGAATTACAACAGAGTGGCAGGGTTGCAGTAGCAGTGCAGTTGATACAAAAGAAATAAAATTACTAGAACCAACACCATACCTTAGAATGAGACCTAAGTTCCACACTGTAGAAAGTTGTACCCCAGTCTACAGCTGGAGGAGCATCCCACTGGATTTGAAATTTTGAAGCAGTTCCTTCAATCCTAAACGAAGACTCTTTAACAGAATCTGGAATAACCTTGGGGGTAAAGGAAAAGTTTCCTGTGAATGAAAAAATGGAAGAAAGATTTAGAGTTATCACTTATCAGAGAAAACCTGGACACACTAAAAATTATAAACAACTAATATACCCCAATAAATATTTTCTTTTATTGTAACATCCTGATAATATTTTTTGTATTGTCCCAGGTTGTAAATTCAGGTTAATATTAAACTGACAAATGAAAGCCACCAGAAACTATGGAACCATTTTTCTCATTAAAATGGAATATTTAGGGAAAATTTCCAACCCAAACATTATTTAGCAGAAGGTGTAAAAAGGAGAGAAGATATGCAGAAATAAACTATTGTACCTGGCAGAGGCTTAAGGGATGTCTGAATAATTGTAAACAGTTTAATTTTATCTGGTTCCAAAACAGACACACTTGTTCTCTGATCTATTTCCTGGGCAGTGATAATCCTGAAGCCATTGATCCAGAAGAGCCGACCACTATAGTACATAAGCGCATTCTGGGAAATTTCAGAAGTACTCCAAGCTGCAAATTCTGTGATGGTGGTATTGCCTGTGCTGCTAAAACATGGCACCCATTAGTGTGTGTTTGGAGGTGTGGAAAAAGCTAGTACAATCCAAGTACCAAATGGAATGTGTATTCAGGAGTGTTGTTATATGGCTGTGAATATAAAAACAAAGAAATATGTTGTGACAATATTTTTCATTATTCCTAATTTCATGTTAAGTAAGGTAATTTTTTACATTATGTATTTTTCCTTTATCTTTTCTTTTAATTTTTTTAATTTTTAATTGAATCACCTTGAGGTAGACCATCACAAAGCTCTTCATGACTGAGTTTCAGTCATACAATGTTCCAACACCCATCCACCCACTAGTGTACATTTCCCACCATCAATGTCTCCAGTTTCCCAACCACCACCCTCCTAACAATCCCCAACCCCCTGCCTGCCTCTATGGCTGGCACTTTCTCTCTCTCTCTCTCTCTCTCTCTCTCTCTCTCTCTCTCTCTCTCTCTCTCTCTCTCTCTCTCTCTCTCTCTCTCTCCCTCTCCTTTTGGGCATTATGTTTTGCAATATAGGTATTAAGAGGTCATCATGTTTGCTCAGGGAGCTCAGTATTTTTTTATTGGTAAGATACAGCTGGAATAGCTTTTTTTTTAACTGGGTGGTGGCTTTGGGGTGTTGACATGACTGCCAATGCTTCCCAAAGTCTAGGGAGGTGGAGGAGGGAGGTAGCCCATCCTGACCTTGAGAAAGCCTGGAGATTTCAGTCACAAAACCCACATTCCCGAATTTTCAGCAGATTAATATCTCAGTGAGGTTCATCCCCAGATGGTTGAATCCAGCCAGGGACATAGTGGTGATTTTGGATTGTGGGAGAAAGCAGCTGCAAGGTGCTCAGTTTGGGCAGGCACTGGGCTGGGCTAACACACACCCCTCCAATGTGCTCCAGTCTATTCAGTCTTTCGTGAGTCTGAGATTAACTGCGGCTTTTGATCTCTTTCAAGATTTATTTATGGGGGTCTCTGAAGCAGGGCTGATTAATGAACTTGTATGGCTGAGCCAGAGGTGGTTTGTGGGCATGGCTCTCACATACCTAATTTTTGGCTGTTTAATTTCTTGGGAAACTTGGTCCTAAGCTGTTGGAGTCCTGCTCAAGACACAGAGGCAATTTTAGGGTGTCAGAAAGCCCAAACGCACCATCAGATTCTGATGCACTCACCTGTTGCTCCAAGTTGACCTATTGGCAGTGCTCTGCCCCTGAGCCCCAGTGGTGATGAAAGCAGTGGTCCCAGCAGGGACCAGGACCAGGGCTAGGGCTGCTGCTGTTGGTGGCTTGGCCTCTCTGGACAAGCTGCTGTCACCAGTCCAACAAAGCCTGACCAGGGGCCACATGCCCCATCCTCGTTCTCCAGAAAGGGAGGTTTTCCTCCTATCCCATATTATTATTTCCATTATATCCCACAGGTGACGCAGACTGATCTGGAGAAGAAATGGTGGCAGGGCTACCCCACCGGTGGCAAATGACTAGGTCGTCATGGTAGGAACCCAGGGCGCCCCCTCAACTGCAGGACCCATGATACCCCATGGTGCAGAGTTGGACCCAAAGAGCCCTATTCAGACACGTTAAAATTCTGCTGCCACCCATTGCACTGAGAGCTGTTTAAGCTCCACCAGCTTTTGGCTACAATGCTGCCATCCTCAAGAGCCCCATTTTGGATTGGTGCTCCATAGCAGGCAACGTCGTTCTTCCTGAGACAGAATATCTAAGGGGCACCCATATTCACTCACACAGGAATTTTATTACCACATCGTCTGTTCAAAGCGCTGAGAGCTGCAATCCCTCTGCCAAGGAAGTAAAGTATCTTTTATACACAAAGCATTGCAAAAATTTCTTATTTGAATTTAAATAATATGATTAAAACAGGCATTATTGGGGCTGGAGCGATAGCACAGTGGGTAGGGCATTTGCCTTCCACGTGGCCAACCTGGGTTCAATCCCCAGCATCCCATATGGTGGGTCCCCTGAGCACCACCAGGCGTAATTCCTGAGTGCAGACCAGGAGTGACCCCTGTGCATCGCCGAGTGTGACCCAAAAAGCAAAACAAACAAACGTGATCTCAATTCCAATAACTTCATTGTCAAAGACATCAAATCTCTGGCTTATTCTACATATTGAGATCACATTTGATGTAAAATATAAGCAAAGATAGATAAGAAAACCTGCTTAACTCTTGCGATTGCAAATTTACATTAATATGAAAAGCCCCTAATAATGCCTATTTGTTGTTTGCTTGTTTTGCAAGCATGACAGAAATATGTAGAATAAACAAAAGAAATACATGAGGTTGTATATTACCTATACTTAGAAATAAAGCTAAAATTCAAAAATTATTGCAGGAGGTATGAACAAGCATTAGTATGCAAAGTTCAAAAATAGTCTGAAGTATAAAGCAGAAGGATTTTGAAGCCAAGCAAGGACCATACAGTAAGTCACAGACTTCAGGATACTAGTATAATTACAAAGGGGGAATTAAGGGAGGTAATTTCATTATATCTAAAGAATTTGAAGAAAGGAAGGAGGAAGCTGAAGTTACGGGAAGGGATGAGTAAGAAAGAAAGAGGTAGGTAGAAAGGAGAATAGCAAGAACTCATAGCATTTATTCAAAATTGACAAGCAATATTTTTGTTTGTGGTGCTCATTAAGACTTGAGTCTCTAGAGACAGAGAATAGCATATGTTCTGAATAGCACTGTCATAGATAGTCATAGACAGACAATTGAAATGTATTTTTCAGGTGATTCCTCAACCATTCTGCAAGGAACTACCTAATTTCATTTCTCTGATGCTGTGAAATTAAGCCTACATAATCACACAAATTATTTTTGTTCTTAAGAGACTTTGCTTTACTGTAAACTTTTATGAAGATTACCTCTTGATAAATTTGAAGCCTAGAGTATACTTCAGAAATGGATAGAAATGTATAGAACGCTCCACTCAGACAATTATGACTCATATGATTTAAAAAAGAAATGTCAGTCCTCTTTTATCTGTAATGTGGATAAGAGAATACCAGCAATTCTGCATCTGGGTGAGGCTGATCTAATCTCATATGGTTTTTCTCAGTAAAGGAAATGATAGGTTTCAGAACAACAGCCATCACTTCATTCTAACAAGTAGGCATAACAAATGAACAGTTAAAATTTATCTAGAAGGCAGCTGCTATTGAATGGCTTCTCTTCCTCGAGTCATACCTCCCCCTATTCATTTTATTTACATGTCAGTCCATTACCTGGCAAGATTGGACTGTCATTTTCACAGTTCAAAACTGAGACCTTAATAATGACTATTAATTTCTGTAGCTTAGCCAAAATATTTTTTTAGATGAGGAAATCCAAGTAAAAAATTATTGTTTATCTGCTTTTAGAGCTCTTGATCATAGTTATTTCTATTTTAAAATCTTGCTTGCTTGTTGATAAAATTATTTGGTTGATATTACTCAATAAAGACAATTTCAATGATTCTCAGTCTTTGGAACAATGGCAATTTAATTTTTTATGATTCTCTAGATCTTCTTATGTGTTACCATACTTCCATGTAGCATAAAACATGTTTTTAAATTTTATATACTGCACATTTTTAAGCTTTTTCTGAAAATTATATAATACCTCCTTGAGAAAAATGAAACAACAAGGACCACAGCATGGAATTGTGAATTTTGTAGAGAAATTTACACACTAGTATTATTCTGTAGACTCATCTCTAGCCAGATACTATTTTCTCATACTACTCAACTGTAATGATATAATCTGATTTACCTTTGGCTTTCATTTTGTTTTACTCATTTGTCTAATTTTTACTTTGTCATTGCCACTTTGCTTTATCATTTCCCAATAATTTTGTGAGATTTATAAAATTAATGTTCAGATATGGGCTGGAGCCATAGCACAGTGGTAGGGCATTTGCCTTGCATGTGGCCGACCAGGGTTCGATTCCTCCACCCCTCTCGGAGAACCCAGCAAGCTACTGAGAGTATCTTGCCCACATGGCAGAGCCTGGCAAGCTACCTGTGGCATAATCAATATGCCAAAAACAGTAACAAGTCTCAAAATGGAGATGTTACTACTACCTGCTCCAGCAAATCGATGAGCAACAGGATGACAGTGACAGTGACAATGTTCAGATAGAATGAAGTTCACCAAGGAGATACTTGGCCCTGAAAGACTGGCCCTTCTGGAGCTCCTCCAGAGCTGCTACCTCCCTGCCCTGAGCAGAGCCCCAGCAGCTGAAGACCTCTGGAACCCAGCCACAGCCATGCTCAAGGCCACCTTCCACACACTCAGACGAGCCTCATGCATGAAGGAACTGGCAGAGGAACCCAGGTCTTCGAGACCCAGGGCTGAGATCTCCAAGCCTGCTAGGATTGGGACTGGGCGTCTTTCACCCAGATCCCCCATTTGCTAGGTGGTCACACCCAGAAACTGCCCCCAGCGCCATGTAATCCCATCAACAGCCAACATCCAGAGACTATAAAACCAAGCTCTTAGAACCACGCAGCTGCTTTGTGGCTGTTTGACATCTTATAGCCTAGTTCTCTCTCTTGGAGAACCTGGCAAGCTACCAAGAGTTTTCTGCCCGCACAGGAGAGCCTGGCAAGCTCCCAGAGGCATATTCATATACCAAAAACAGTAACAATGATGTGTCTTGTTCCCCTGACTCTGAAAGAGCCTCTAATGGGGCACTGCTGAGAAGGACAAGTAAAGAGAGGCTGCTTAAATCTCAGGGCTAGGAGGAATGGAGATGTTACTAGGCCCACTTGAGCAAATCAACGATCAATGGGATGACAGTGGTAGTGATAGAAAAGTTAAAGTATTTGGGAGAAAAATACTCTTGAAGAAATTTCTCCTTTGTCTCCAGTGTACTCTCTTTATATACCCCATCACATAATTTACTGTCTTCTACTATATACCTACTTGTTCACACACACATATCTTTCTCACAAGTACAAAGTCTGCAATAAAATAATAATACATGTTCATTTAAAGAATAGACTAAATCTTATGTATAACCATTTATAACTGAGTAACAATTTATTCTCTTACTCTACTCAATTTCTTCCCAGATGTATTATTGCTTGGTAAAAAGAAAAGAAAAATAATCATTTACCTCTGCCCTCGAAGAATAGCTGTATACAGGTGAATACACTCACTATCTTGAACTAGCCAATATAGTAGCTCATCACTGAGATCTAAAGTTAGAGCAATGACCTAAATAGAAAATAAGTTAAGATAAAGAATCAAAAGTATTTTAAAGCATACCTTCATGAGTTCATACTTTGACTATTCATATTAAGCACAAACATATTATTATAACTATAGTTATATTTATTGTTATTAAATGGTGAAAGTTTCCATATTTCATATTACCTTTTTCCCAGAAAACCAAGACTGTGCTTGTAGCATGAAATGACTTTCCCCATTTAGCCTGGTGCTTTCAACTGAGTATAGTGTGGTCCAATAGAGATATCCACCAACTGAATCCACCACCATGTCATTAACTAACAATTTCACATGAATCACAATATCTGTATGTCCTGTTAACAAAGATTGTCTTTGAATCTGTAAAACATAACAGTATGATCAGTTTATTACTTTGAAATTACATTATTATTTCTAAATAGCTTATCATAATCAATAGTAATTTGCTGAATTAATTCAGTTATTCATTCCACAAAAATTATGTATCATCCTTGTATGTTTAAGTATACTATGCCTTATAAACATTAAAAAGCCAGGTATCTTCTCTCCTGAATATATTTCCCTTCATGTCTCTAATGAGTATGGTGGTAAATGCATTATTTTTAGAAGTATCATTGGTTTACAAGGCTATATGTTTTAGGAGTACAGTTTCATATCTCTTGAAATATTTTAATGTCTCCCTTCCACTTAAATACCAGTATTCCTCCATCAAAATTCACTGGACCCCTTCCATCTTTTTTGTCAACATTTCTTCATTTCTTGTAACCTCAGTTTTGGGGTTAGAATTCAAAGATTTGTCTGAGTTTGGCTTTACCAATTTCCTTGTTGTTTCTTTATATTCTACATGAGTAAAATCACTCTGTATTTGTTTGTGGTGGAAGATGTCCAGTTTTATTCTTTTACATGCAGCTGTTCAGTTTACCTCTCATCAGTTGATGAAGAGATTTTCCTATCTCCATTGTATGCTCTTGGTTTCTTTGTCATGTATTAACTTCCCAAACCAGTATGGATTTACTTCTGTACTATCAATTTTATTCCACTGACACATGTATCTGTTTTTTATCTCAATGTGGAGAGAGATGTATATTTTGTTGGAATAAAATATTTGCTCTTTATAATATATTCAGACAATTGGAACACTGTTAAATAATATATTTCATTATACTATTTTAAATATCTCTATTTGCTCTTGTCCATCAGAACATTTCCCTAATATTACTTATTGGTGCCTATAAATATTGGGTACTGATTGTATGCAAGTTATGCTATTTTTATCTTTAAAATATTAATATAGTTCTGTAATCCTGATAGTAAATCTATGATAGACTTCTGTTCCCTACTTTTCAAAAAATTTATGACTTTAAGGAGTTGATGTAACTTTTCCTGGAGTTAATTAGTTTTCTAAGACAGAACATATACTTGAAACTGGTATTTATGTTCATTCTTCTCCTTTCTTATTCATAATTATCTAAAATTAACCTGTTTTAAACCATGAAATATGATCAACATAATTGGTAATTGAGGAGGCTAGGGAAGAGCAGAGGAGGGAGGTGTGGGACAATGGTGGAGGTATCTGAAAACACTTGTAGAAGAAGTAGTGTAAAAATTTCGATCAAAATAGATTAAATACCTCAATGTCAGACCTGAGTTTATAAGATACCTGGGGAAAAATGTAGGCAGAACCATCCATCACATAGAAGGTAATGGCAACTTTAAAGATGAAACACCACTGACCAAGCAAGTGATCAAAAAAAAGATGGAGGGAGAAATGAGCAGAAAGTTTCTCTTCTTTTTTTCTTTTTGGATCACACCTGGCAATGCACAGGGGTTACTCCTGGCTCTGCACTCAGGAATCATCCCTGGCAGTGCACAGAGGACCATATGGGATGCTGGGAATTGAACCCGGGTCGGCCGTGTGCAAGGCAAACGCTCTACCCGCTGTACTATTGCTCCATCCCCGAGCAGAAACTTTCTCAAAGAAATACAAATGGACAAAAGGCACGTGAAAAAATGCTCTACATCACTAATCATCAGGGATACTCAAATCAAAACAATGATGAGATATCATCTTAGACCACAGAGATTGACATACATCAAAAAGAATAAGAACAACCAGTACTGTGCGGATGGAGGAGAAAGGGATTCTCTTTCATTGCTGGTGGGAATGCTGACTTTTTCAACTCTTTTGGAAAACAATATGGGCATTTATCAAAAAAACAGATATTGACCTTCTATATGACTCAGCAATACCACTTCTGGGAATATACACATGGGGTGCAAAAACACACAGCAGAAATGACATCTGAACTTGTATGTTCATTGCACCACCGTTCACTATAGCCAGAATCTGGAAACAACTTGAGTTCCCAAGAACAGATGACTTATTAAAAGGAACTATGGCACATCTGCACAATGGAACACTATACAGTTGTTCGACAAATGAAATCATGAAATTCCCTTACAAATGTATGGACATGCAGAGTATCATGCTAAGTGAAATAAGCCCAAAGGAGGACAGACACAGAATAACTACACTCATTTGTGGGATATGTGTGTATATACAAACATAGTATGAGACTAACACCCAAGGAGAGTAGAAACCAGGGTCAGGACAAATGGTTCATGGTTGGAAACCTGCCTCAAGGAATGGAGGATAGGGCAGTTAGGATAGAGAAGGGACCATTTTGACAATCATGATTGGAAGGGATCTCTCTTTGTTTTTGTTTGTTTGTTTGTTTTGCTTTTTGAGTCACACCCAGCAATGCACAGGGGTTACTCCTGGCTCTGCACTCAGGAATTATCCCTGGTTGTGCTCAGGGGACCATATGGGATGCTAGGAATCAAACCCGGGTCGGCCGCGTGCAAGGCAAACACCCTACCTGCTGTGCTATCGCTCCAGCCCCAGGATCTCTCTTGATGAGAGATGTGTGCTGAAAGTGGGCAAAGGACGAAACATGATGGCCTCTCAGAAAACCATCATGCCCCAAAAAGAGAGAGAGACAGACAAAGACAGAGAGTGACTGTCACAGAGGCAGGCTGGAGGGGGGGAGGGTGAGAGAAGGGATACGAGGAATATTGCTGGAGGGAAATATACACTGGTGGGGAGATGGTGTTGGAAAAATGTATGGCTGAAAGTCAATCATGAAAGCTTTGTGACTGTATCTCACGGAGATTCAATTAATAAAAAGTAGTGTAGAAGTTCTATAATTTTAAACCCATAATTTCAATGGTGCTATAGTAATAGTATAATAAACTATTTGAAACATTATATTTGAGATGAATAGACCTCAAAAATACCCAACTTCAAAATAAATATATAAATAACTTAATAATTTTTTTTAAAAAAACCTAATCTGTTTTAGTGGTCATTCTCTGGTTAAATCCATCCAAGTCCTTGGAATTCTAACCTGCCATTGAAATTCTTTAATTCAACTACAGCACATTACTAAAAATACTCGTTTTTATTGCATCCTATTGGTCTATGTATATGTTTCATATCATCAAAAGGATAAGGACAAGTGAAGATAATTTTACAACACAGAGAATACTAAAATTCACAGTATTTAATACAATAAAAAATGTGATTTTTTTCAGGGGCTGGAGTGATAGCACAGTGGGTAGGGCTTTTGCCTTGCACGAAGCCGACCCGGATTTGATTCCCAGCATCCCATATGGTCCTCTGAGCACCACCAGGGGTAATTCCTGAGTGCAGAGCTAGAAGTAACCCCTGTGCATCGCCAGGTGTGACCCAAAAAAAGCAAAAAAAAAAGTGATTTTTATATATTAATTATATCTCAATAAAACTGGTTTTTATCACAAGACAAAACTGACATTTTTATCAGAGTAAATATATGCCTAGTAATTATGTTCCCTTTAATACCTAGTCTCAAGACTCCCTGCATATTTGCAATAGATTACTGTTGAACAAAGAAAAAAATAAACAAATGTCTTTCTGATTAGAAGATAATTTCAGTGCCCTATTTCTTGATGTTTCTTATACCAGTGTTTCTTATTAATTATACTTCCCTTGTTAGAACATTGTGTAAGTGAAATCCAATCAAGATCAACTTTGTAACTTTGTTTCTCAGAGTGATTCAATTAAAAAAAAAAGATTAAGTGTCTCATGATACAGAGGTGCATGTGCCTTTACTCAGCCTCCTGGTATGAGTACATCTCTACATCTCTAGGCTATTCTAGACTCTCAGAGTCTGACCTCTACACATTGCATCAACTGGCTCTCTAACTCTCTTGCTTCAGAGAGATTCAATTAACAGAAGTGCTAGGAGATTGAAGAGCAGAAGAAATGAAGGTTTGAGGCACTTATCTCACTAGATCACCCCTTCTTAGACCAGACGCTTTGGCAGAGACTATTTTATTTCAGTAACTCATCGAGACAGCCTTCGTCTATTTGTCCCTTTATACCTGGAGATAATTTTATCTTCCCATACTTCTAACAAAAAACACATTTCACCATCCTTTGATTTTCCTTCACCCTGTCCACATCTTTGAGATAGTCACTTCACTTAGTTTCCTCTCATCATAACTTTGGTATGTACCATTTTGCTTCAAAACATTGATCCCACAAATGGACACTTTATTGATCTTAAGGCATTGTTGAAACATATAGTTAACACACTAAAGAGTAATGAAGTTTTTTGTACACATAAAAGCATTTAATTGTAAAGTGAATAGATTTTTGAGACAAATAGTAAATAAATAGCATAAGTCCTACATACGTACTTAAAAAATCATAAAATGAGACATAAGTCATTGAGGTTAGTGGACAATGTTCTCAGCATCCAAAATGCTGAGCTTTCACTTACCACATACTTCTTCCCAGCCCAGTAGAGATAATGACCCAGCCATTCAAAAGCCACTGCCACTGCTCCTGCAATGTTGGGTATGTGATAGCTCTCTGAGGTATCTTTTCCATTCAGCAGCCACATGTAAACATCACCTTTTGTGTCACTATAGTAGAGGCTGTTGTTATACCAATCCATGTCTCAAAACAAAGTGAATTGGTATCAGTTACTTTTATGCATGATAGCAAAGACAAGCAAGTCAACAAGTCATGCGGGTACTTTAATTATCAGTTTTAAAGCATCTACTAACATAGATATTCCCTATTAATCTAAAGATCTACTGAGAATACATTTTTCAGTAATGTATTCTAAAACCTTGGAGCTAGGAAATAGAACAAAACTCGAATATCTCTTCTTTGTCAAACATTGTTCTAGGCACTTTTCTATGTTTCACTGAACAAAGCAAATATATAAAGTGGAAATTATCCAAAATTTGAAAATGGTAAACCTAAGACCCCTGCAGATTCCTTTATTTAAATTTTCTCAAAGATGGCAAAAGAGGGTCCCAGGCTCAAGATTTCCAGGGAATCATTTTTTTCATTAAGATCACTACCTCCTAATTCCAATAATATGTTAGTCAGAAATTCTGCTATACTTTTAATGGCTAAGTAAATCAATAAAATAATTGTATAATTATAAAAGATGTCATCTTTAGTCAACATTACTATTACCATCTTAGAATAAAGACTTTCTTCATTCCAGCATCTTCTGAGCAAAATTATTCACTTATTTCTTAACACTCTCCTTTGTCAAGGTAATTTTTTTCATTTTCTTTAGAACTTCCTGCAGCCATTTCTTACTCCAGTCTTATATCAAATTAATAATAAGTTACTTAAGTATAACTGTCCAGGTGGAACAAGATAAGCTTTTACTGTGAAGTGACATTGATGAATTAAAATAGTACATGATATAATATCAAAGCTGTCCTTAGATGGGCACAGAGCAATAAATAACCTCACACTGTGTAATAAATAACACTCCCATTTGTGAACTGACACTTTCTTAATAGTATCACTGTTAGCAGAGTTCAGTCAATATTTTTCTTTTCACTATTGAGTCAATACCCAACACTCTATTCTTCTGAATTATTGAATAGCTTAGGGAGTCTTGTGAGTAAAAACCTCTCATTCATGTAAACAAGGGATTTGGTATTTACCTGACACATTTCCTATTTCAGAGGATAAGAATTCTCCTGGACCAAAGTTATTCAATGGTTTGCTCCATAACCCATCTTCTTTCACAGCTATGACAAATGGTGGCTCTGTAGCTATGTGGTAAAAAGAAATGTTTTTAAAGTATGTACTTTTTTGGTTGTTTTTGTTTGTTTGTTTATTTGGGCCCTTAGAAATGCTCAGGACTTACTCCTGGTTCTGAGCTCAAGGATCAGTCCTATCAGGTTTGCAGGGGGCATATAAAGGACTGGGGATCAAATCCAGATCAACTGCCTGCAAGGCAAATACCCTACCTACTGTACTATCACTCCAGCCCCAGAAAGCACATTTCTTAAAGTACCTGTCTTCAAACTTAAGGTCACCCTTATTAAGTAAAAGAATACAAACAGTTTGGGAAATATTGTGAAAGAATATCAATAGTAGAATTTACTATTGTATGAAATACTTTATAATTTATACATAAATATTTGGAATTGAATATCAAGTGTGTGGTTATGTGGTAGGTTGTTCTTTTATTTTGTTAATTTTTTTATGTTGATTGTCCTCATACCAGTGTACCCACAGGAACTGTGATAACATTTGTATAAATTGCAAAATCATCTCTCTATTTTTTTTTTAGTCAAGAGGATAGAACTCAGCCAAATTTATAGCATCATTTCAACTTCCCTCACCAAGACCTTCAAAATTCTGGAGTGATAGCACAGCGAGTAGGGTGTTTGCCTTGCATGCACTCGACCCAGGTTCAGTTCCCAGCATCCCATATGGTCCCCTGAGCATCGCCAGGGCAATTCCTGAGTGTAGAGCCAGGAGTGACCCCTGTGCATTGCCGGGTGCTACCCAAAGAGAAAAACAAAACAAAACATTGTAAGACCTTCAAAATTCAGAAATTCCTATTGCTTAACAAAACATGAAAAATAAAAGACATGGAAATATAATTAAATTAAAATTAAATTAAAATAGAATTATTTTAATGTATCTTGTAAAATTTTAAGTATTTTTAAGTATTTCGTAATATTTAATTTAAGAAGTAAAATTAAATTCAAATAAAATGAATTATTTTTAAAGTATCTTATAAAAATTTTAAGTAGCAGTCTTTTATAGGCATAAATTAAATATTACTCAGTACCTCATTTGCTTTCCTAATCTCAAATAATAAACTTACTCAAGAAGTCAATGCATCCTCATTTTAAGTTTCTTTACCACATTGGATGTAAGAAGTTTTAAAAGACATAAAGAACAAACCTTTGGGGGCTAGAGCAATGGTCTAAGGGTAAGGTAAGGCACTTGCCTTGCACACTGTCACCTGTATTTGATCTCTAGCATCCCATATGGCCCCCTGAGCACCGCCAGCAGTGATCCCTGAACACAAAGCCTGGAGTAACCCTTGAGCATTGGCAGGTGTGGCCCTCAAAAATAAAACAAAAAGCCTTTTTTGTTGTTATTCCAGAATCACTCCATAAATCAAGAACATTTCCTTACCTGGCACCAGGGTAGTACCCACCAAGGGTTCTGACCAAGGGCCTGGCCCCTTGGGAGAACTTGCTCTCACAGAAACTTTGTACTTTGTAGCACTCTGTAGCTGAGATATGTTGAGCATGGTCTCACTTATGTTAGAGAAAACATGAGTGATTTCAGGAAGGTGTTGGTTTAAAACTTTCACCTCATAAGTCCAGTTCTGCCATGAAGAAGTGCCTAACCAAAAGAATTAAACAATAATTCTGACTAGGATTAACATTTGCTAGGGCAAAGTATTGTCAACAAATTTATCTATAATCTCTTTTTGAATGGAAAGTTAATGGGGCAGTGATGCCTCTTAACCCCTATTAATTATCAGGGTTAGTTTAACAATATGAATAGCACAAAACCCATTCCACCTATGTCTCTTATTCCACTCCATCAAAGAGGCATTATTCATAGAAAAGGACACTGTTCTTCAGTTAAAGCTATATGTTTGAATGCCTAGAATTTAGAGGGGTTCTCTACAACACCAGATGTGACTAGTCTCCTAATGAAAGCTTAACTGGAGGGTAGTACAGCAGGCAGGGCATTTATCTTGCATGGGGTCAATCAGGGGTTCAATCTCTAGTATCCCATTTGATCCCCTGACCATTGCCAGGGGTGATCCCCAAGCACAAAGCCAGTAGTAAGCCCTGAGTACCACTGAGTATGGCCCCAAAACAAAAATAAATAAATAAATAAACCAACAAAATCTTAATTATAAATTATAATTCCCACTGTTTGTAAACCACGTTTTTCCTAGTAGTCCAAATGCTAATAAAAAACCTAGTAACTTTAAACCATCTTTAGATATATAGCAAATAATCATACACAACTCTGACTTAAAGTAAAAAATAGCCTGTTTTTCTTTGGGGGGCGGGTTGCTTTTTCGGTTACACCGAGAGATGCACAGGTGTTACTCCTGGCTCTGCACTCAGGAATTACTCCTGGCAGTGCTCAGGGAACAATATGGGATTCTGGGAATCGAACCCAGGTTGGCCGAGTACAAGGCAAACACCCTACCCACTGTACTATTGCTCCAGCCCCAAAACAGCCTGTTTTTTAAAGATATTTTAGGAAGCAGGGGCTGGCTAATTATATACCATGCACTATAAATAGACCTTCCTGTTTTTTTTAAATTAGTTGCACAAGAATTTAACCTCAGTTGCTGACTTAAATATTATCTGTGACTGTTCACATACAACAATGGCAGAGTCGAGTAACTATAACAAAACTCACATAACCCACAAAGTTGAAAATCTTTTTTATCTATTTCTCTCTCTTTAGAAAAAGTTTGTCAACCTCTGTACGATCGCTCTGGTCTGTCATTCTGCTAATCAATAGCAATATTAGCCTTTGAGTCCATGCAGGCTGGAGCAAAGAATACTTGCTCACTCACCATAAAAACTGTCCCTCCAGAGAGAGAAGTTCAATTTAAAGAGTTTTTAAGCTTGTAAGAAATTGTTTAAATTCCTACAAGATCACAATGGCCACAAAATCTCAATTCAACCAGTCAATCTCTCTCTTAAATACAGTCGCAAAGGTTACAATGTCAACTCCTGGCTCCTTGTAGACACTCAACTAGTTTCATGGGCTATACACAGGAAACAGATTCACCTAAGGCAAAACTAATAAAGACAGAGCAAATGTAGAAGAGCTTTTGTCAAAACTAAATATCATTCCTGTCTGATGTCTGAGGAATCACGTGTGAGGCTCAAAATTCCAGCAAGGACAATGATCACACTTTAACAGGACACTCACTGACTCCGATGGGCAGTGCAGGTGGCTTCCACTGAAGGAAGGCCTTGTTGGAGCCAAAGAGCACTGAGAGCTTCTGTGGGCTGCCAGGCAGGGGGTACGGCTGGCTGTACGAGCCAAAGATGACCAAGTTACCAAACCCAAATTCCTCTATATGATTCAGGTCACATCCCACGATAAACTCATTGAAAGACATGGAGTCCTGTTGGAAAACCGCCTTGCCATCTGTGACAAGGAAGTTGTTGCTTTCACAAGCAAAGCTCTTCACATCCGCAGCAAAGGAGGCATGAGGTAGGACAAGATGAGTAGCAGAGCCGTCTAGAAATGTTGACATGAAGACCCGGGCAGTGTCATTGAAGTAAATGATTCGCTTAGACTGTGACTTTACTGCAAAGTCCTTTAATGTGTGACTCTCAACAATTCGCACAGCTTCAGAATCTCGACCAGGTGGCATGGAGATATTGACTCTATAAATGCCATCTCTCAGAAGATAAAAGACATACCTGACACAGGAACAAAAGGAATTCGGTGTGATTCAATGCAGGGGTGGATGAGTAACCACCTCAGCTCATAGCTTTATCCTGTTTCCCAATCAGAACCATATATCTCCAGAGTCACTTAGTACAGGATTTCTCAAGGTGCAAAAGGGTAATGATGTTTATTAAAGATATGATCCATTCATCAAAGTTGGAACACTGGAAATTCTCAGCATCAATTATAATGGTTTGCTCCTAATTACTAAATATGACTTTTAAAGAAAACATAAGAATAAAAACGTAGATCTTTCTAGATTTTCTAATGAAGTTACTGTTACAGAAAAAAAATGTAGAATATGAACATTATAGGTCCATATGCTGTCTTTGATGCTCAAGCACATTTGTCATCCACATCTCTCATCTTGAGAAGTATAGTTTCATATGTAATGCTATGATTTTTATTGGGGCTCTCTCTCCAGTCTAGAGAAGCCCTCTCTCTCTCTCTCTCTCTCTCTCTCTCTCTGTGTGTGTGTGTGTGTGTGTCTTCCTAAAGCTTCCTAATATAACCTGTTTTAACTTTTTGTTTTTCTTTTTTAGGTCACATCCAGCAATGCTCAGGGGTTACTCCTGGCTCTGCACTCAGAAATACTCCTGGCGGTGCTCAGGGGACCATAGAAGATGCTGGGAATCGAACCCAGGTCAGCCATGTGCAAGGCAAACGCCCTACCTGCTATACTATCGCTCTGGCCCCATTTTAACTTTTATAGAAGAATTTTAACATTGTGTGGCTAAGTGTGTTATATACCATAAAACACTTTTCTCAAAAATAAACAAATTTTAACCATGATTTATAAATAAATTTGCCCTAAATTATGAATAATAAAATGAAAGAAAAGGTATTTACCTATTTATTTTTCAAAGGGCACAACCATTTAGCTATAAATATCAAAGATAACCACTTTGACTGCACTCATCTATGGTATATAGAATATCAGAGTGGGAGACTAATACCCAAGAACCGTAGAAATAAGTACCAGGAGGTTGACCCCATGGCTTCGCGGCTGGCCTCACGTTCCGGGGAAAGGGCAACTCAGAGAAGCGATCACCAACTACATTGTAGTTGAAGGCCATGTGGGGGAAGGGAGTTGCGGGCTGAATGAGGGCTAGAGACTGAGCACAGCGGCCACTCAACACCTTTATTGCAAACCACAACAGCTAATTAGAGAGAGAGAACAGAAGGGAATGCCCAGCCACAGTGGCAGGGTGGGGTGGGGGGGAGATGGGAGTGGGGAGGGCGGGAGGGACGCCGGGTTTACGGGTGGTGGAGAATGGGCACTGGTGAAGGGATGGGTTCCCGAACTTTGTATGAGGGAAGTATAAGCACAAAAGTGTATAAATTTGTAACTGTACCCTCACGGTGATTCTCTAATTAAAAATAAATAAATTATAAAAAGAAAAAAAAAAGATAACCACTTTGTAAATTTTTCCTTTAATATTAACAATTGAGTGAAGTAATAGGGTTATCATTTTGTGAGTTATAAAGAAATGCGATAGCACAGCAGTTGAGTGTTCACCTTTCATGCGGCTGACCCACGTTTGATTCCTCTGCCCCTCTCGGAGAGCCTGGCAAGCTACCCAGAGTATGGAGCCCGCATGGCAGAGCCTGGCAAGCTACCCGTGCGTGTTGGATATGCCAAAAACAGTAACAATAAGTCTCTCAATGAGAGACGTCACTGGTGCCTGCTCGAACAAATCGATGAGCAAAGGGATGACTGTGACCCCACAGATGAGCAAAGAAATTGGGAAGGACCACGCAGTAATCACAAGGAAAAAGTGCAATAAAAGAACTAAACGGACACTTCACCCAGAGTCAAACATCATGGTAATGGTTTGGATCAATTTTTAATAATGATACAAAACACTGCCCACACCAAATCTGTAAACTGAATTTTAGCAAAAATGCTAAACTGTTAGTTCAGATATAACTAATTTCGAATCTGCAATCACAGACTTAGATGCTAACAAAAGTATACTTTTGATCAGTTAATATTTATTTGTAGGGGAGGCAACCAATTGTAGGGGAAGTGCTCAGGTGTCTGGGGTAGGGGGTCCTTCCACGGATTCTTGACAAAAAGTTGAATACAAAGGTCCAAGGAGGCAAAACTGCTCAGGCTATACAACACTAAGGATCCCCCAGGCCAGCACAGCAATAGAGGCTTCCAGGGCTGCTTGAGAGATGTGACATGGCCCTGTGGTGTCAGGAATTGAACTATCTCCAGGCCAAGCAAGTATTTCTTATCACAATTCCTCGACTGGTAAGATTTCAAGTTCTTATTACAACTGTCAACTTATTTTACTAGTCATCTTACTCCAGTTTTCCATGGTGACTATTCTAGTTCTTTATGAATGTGCTCCAAATTCCCATGTTAGAATAATAACCTGAGATTTTTGACAGTATAAGAATGTAAGTTGTTTCATAGGAAAAATGTTACAAACAGTATCACTGTATCACTGTCATCCCTTTGTTCATTGATTTACTTGAGCGGGTGTCAGTAACATCTCCATTCATCACAGCCCTTAGATTTTAGCAGCTTCTTCTTACTCGTCTTTCCCAACGATTTCTTTCAGGGTCAGGGGAAGGAGACCTGTTATTGTTACTGTTTTGGACATATCAAATACACCACGGGGAGTTTTCCAGGCTCTGCCCTGGGACAAAGAGTAGATACAGCTTTTTTCTAAATCCCTATCATCTCTCAAATTAAAAACTATAAAGGAATAGATTTCAGAAAAGACAAAAGAGGAACAGCCTATGATAAAGATTATAATTCTGGGGGTGTAGTGACATTTCAGCAAGTAGAGTGATTTCCTTGACCGGATTTGTTCCCTGGCACTTCATATGGCCCCTTGAGTTTTGATAGAAGTTATCCTTGAGGGCAGAGCCAGGAGTAAGCCCTGAGCTGAATATGACCCAAAAGCCAAAAAATAAAGAGACTGCAAATCTTAGGTTGAGGG
Organism: Sorex araneus; assembly: GCF_027595985.1. Taxonomy (NCBI): domain Eukaryota; kingdom Metazoa; phylum Chordata; class Mammalia; order Eulipotyphla; family Soricidae; genus Sorex; species Sorex araneus. Next base: position 143,435,326 of record NC_073305.1, read on the forward strand.
AGGGAGAGGCATTTAATCCTTCTCTAAGGAAAAAATAAAAGGAAAGTGAGGAGAGTGGGTTGGAGGAAAAGAAACAGTAGGAAGAGAGAATGGAAAAAGTTTATGGTAAGTACAGACTTAGTGAGTTTAATAATACAAAATAGAAACGTGAAGGAAATTATATTTGAATTCCAAAAAAAATACATCTGGAATTTTTAGGGCCATATACAAAGTGCTGTTAAAAATTACATGCTAATTTTAGTAGAAACTCTACCATTGTTTGGATAGAGGATTAGAAATCAGACCCTAGGGCTGGAGCAATAGCATAGCGGGTAGGACGTTTGCCTTGTACGCGGCCGACCCGGGTTAGATTCCCAGCATCCCATATGGTCCCCTGAGCACCTCCAGGAGTAATTCCTGAGTGCACAGCCTGGAGTAACCCCTGTGCATCGCCAGGTGTGACCCAAAAAACAAAATAATAATAATAATTAAATAAATAAATAAAAATTCTAAAAAAAATCAGACCCTAGCGCAAGAGTTCAAACACTAACTTCATCATAAAACAGTTGTGGTTAATGCTATTGTAACCATGTTAACTAAGTTACCATAATTTTTAAAAGGAAAGAAAACTTATACAATGAAATAATGAAATAAAGGCAGGAATATCTTCTCACAGGGCTGTACTGCAGAGACAGTCAGCACCTGACTCATGCCATAAAATAGTGACCAGCCCAGTACCTCGGCTCCAAACTCTCAGGCTTGAGGTATTTCCCACATCCTGACATTTTACTCTTAAAAAGAAGGGGAAAAAACTACTGTACTGGAGGAATTGTATGTTAAGTTTGAAAGAACTGTACTTCTAGCTCTACATAATTTAAACAGTGCCTTGATTTAATTAATTTCAAAGCAAGATATGCAGATTGGTTCATCTGGTACTATTGTAATTAATTAGCAAGCAGGTTTCCCAGAGGTTATTACCAATAGGATTCATATTTAAGTAGAAAATGTTTACCCATTATATGAGTCAGCCACAATTTTTTGAGGTGCGGTAAATGAGTGAGGAGTAATTTCTTCAATGTTTGAGCAGTTCTCTAAGTCACAGACCCATACCTAGAGAATAAAAAACACATCAGAAGGATTAGTAGCTGTATTCAGTTAAGTCAATAGTATTTCTTGAATGTTTGTTTTGTACATAATAGTGCTCTCTGAACACTTATAAAAATAATTTTATAGTCCAGAAAAGTTAGTTTTATAGAGCTGGAGATATAGTACCATGGGTGGGGCTATCAGGTCCCAGATCTGCCTATGGATCCCTGAGTCCTGTGAGGAATGATCCCTGAGAGTAGAGTCAGGAGTAAGGCCTGAGCACTGCTTATTGTGCTACAAAAAAACAAACAACAAAAAGTTGGTTTTACATCCTATCTCCTAATGAATTTCTATTCTATCAGTACCAATGAAATACAAGTGCCTATTTTCCTGTTTGATTAAGGCAGCTAACTACGTTAAATATTTTTACTACGTCCAAGCTTATAGGAACCCAGAATAGTGATAGTCTGCCCAAAAATTCCTTTCGAAGAAGAAAACCTAAAATGCATCAAAATTGTGCCTTCTTAAAGATGTAAGATGTAATTTTGATGCAGTTCTATTAAAGTTACCAGCTTAAAACTCCTGCAGCTAATTTTGATGATGCCTGGTAGTAATATCAGAGATACCACTTGCCACCTTCAGGAAGGTAAATTATGATTATTATAAGCACATGGCTATAAAAAACATGAATAAAGAGGATTTAATGAAGACTTGAACTAGTATGAGTAACATCTAAACCCTATTGTAGAGCTTATCTATGATTCATTGCTTATCTAGTGATTAAACAGCAAATATTCAATAAGTATAAAATGACAATGTAGTATTTACTTGCAAATATGCCCAAATGTGCTTATGAATGTCAATATTCTTTCTTTAGGGAGCAGAGCACAACCTGTCATGCTCAGGGCTTACTCCTGTCTGTGCTCAGAAATCAGTCCTGATGGCTTGGTGAATCATATGTAGTACCGAAGGTAGAACCCAGTTGGCCTGTACTCTCTCTTCAGCCCCCACTATCTATTCATTTTAAATTATCAGACTAACCAGCTCATCCATGATGAAATATATTCTTTGATTAAGCCAGTCTGTAGAGATGGAAGAAATTAATCCTGAACCTCTGTAAAAGATTCTCAGATCAGATACATCAGACATGTTGGCAGCCTGCTTTACCCATATGAGAGTTCCTTCCGAGAAATAAACAACTTGCTGGTGAACATTAATGGATATTCCTAGAAGAGCCATGCAAATATATTAGGTTATATAATTAGACAAAATCTTATCGTCTAGGTTTTTATATTTACATATATACATGTACAGAAATATAAAAATATGTCCCTCTCAGAGAGCCCGCAATCTACCAAGAGTATCCCACCAGCACGGCAGACCCTGGCAAGCTCCCCTTGGTGTATTCAATGTGCCAAAAATAGTAACAACAAGTCTCACATTGGAGACGTCACTGGTGCCGCTCGAGCAAATCAATGAACAACGGGATGACAGTGCTACAGTGCTTAACTAATAGAGAATTCATTTTTTTAAATTTCAATAATGACTTTTAAAAAGAAGTCAACTCAGGAGACATTTCTATTGTATCAACCTGTAATATTATGGTGAATGGCATCTGACTGGAGGCAAAGTGCTTCATCTACCCAGTGTTTTAATGATCGCTTTCTTAGAGAGGTTCTTCTGGATAAAAATAGCCACTGTTCCTCTTCTTGAACTGAAAAACAAGATTTAAGACAGATCATTTGCACATCTATACAAAGGGAACTATCACTTGAAAGATTTTGGACAGTTTTTTTTTTCTGAAGACACTATGGCATTCATCTGTGGTATACATCACATTATTGTATAATTGGGAATAAGAAGTACAATTTCAGTCAAGTAGGATTTATGGAAATGCTCCCATTATAGCCCAACAATAGCAGTTATATGGCATCACCACTCTTAAAGATATTGCCCAACTAGGAGCACAGCTCACTGACCTTAACCATGAGAATCTGATTTTGTGGAGGTAGCCTAACCCAGGCCAGAGTAGGTTGCTGCATAACACACACATATAGACACATGAATATATAAAGACACTGGCTGTCTTCATTTTATCTTAAATATTACTCCCTTTAAGATGAGAGAAATAGAGATCCGGAGCAGTCACACACGACATGGCCCCTCTTCTCCTTAAAGACTATGATCCGGGAGGTCTACTAACCCATTTTGTTACTCAAAGACTTATAGAAATGCATCTAGACTGTGAGCTAAGCTACGACCCCATGCCGCCCGGGGAGGGGGAAGGATTTTCTCTCCCAACGCTTTCTTTCTACAGGGAAGATAGCAGCAGCGGCAGCAGCAGTGCCCACGTTGCGTCTGCCATTCTCTAGGACTCACAACCCAGAGTATGAGCTTGTAGTCACGTGGAGCGCAAGAGATCACGGGATGAGGGTGTTACCGGACGCTTTCCGCCCAGATGAGATCCGGAGCAGCTGCGCACAACACGGCCCCTCTGCTCCTTAAAGACTATGATCTGGGAGGTCTATTAACCCATTTTGGCACCCAGAGACTTATAGAAATGCATCTAGACTGTAAACTGAGCTAAAACAACAGAAATCCAAAACTACACGAGAGCTCCTATTCCTGCTTCATTTTCAGCAATGGAAAACAAACTAGCAAATGATGCCTTTTCAGCAGGTTTGATTGTTGGGGGGAAATTCCAAATAATAATAGTCAGTTCTCTGTTGAAATATTGAATGTATCCAAAGTATAGAGAGAATAAAGTGAAGATTATTGGCCACTCAGGTGCAGGGTGTGTGGGTGGGAGGGGGGTATATTGGGGTTCTTGGTGGGGGAACAGGTGCACTGGTGAAGGGATGGGGGTTTGATCATTATATGACTGAGACTTAAATCTGAAAGCTTTGTAACTGTTGTCACAGTGATTCAATAAAATAAAAAATTAATTAATTAATTAATTAGCTAGTTAGTTAGTTAATTAATTAAACTTTTTAAAAAATATGGGGGAAACTCCCTTAGAAGATTTGTGGGTTTTCAAATTCTGTTTGCCCTTCCATCAATACAGACTGATGGAGTATGTGTTGTTGAACACTTTCAGGACCATTAATAAGTGTTGTGTAACAATCACAGGGATAACAACCTTAAGCTTTCCCTATATTTAGACTCTCCTTTGGACATGGTTCTTGAGCCTAACAAAAATACCTCTCCTTTCCTAGAATCTCACAAACAGCCAAAAACTAAATGCAAGTGATAAATATTTGACATTCAATTCCTTCTGGCATAGTCTATGCAGATCAGGGACACAGGGGCTCGGAGCCAGCAAATGGGGTTCCAATGAAAGCAAACGACAAACTTCCAAAATTCTGAATCTTTTCGTGTCATTCAAAATTCTTTTATGAGCTTCCCTAAAAACATTTACAGTACTTCTTAGAAAGCATTTTATTTAATTTTGTTTATATAGGTATTAATCAATATGTGTTAAGTCTTTCAAGGAATATGTTAAAATGCCAAAGACCCCAAAAAAATTATTTTTAAAGCAATTTACAAAGCTAATTTGGTAGGATGAATATTTAAAATGATAAGGACCCCCAAATACTACTCCCAGAACCTTCATATTGGCCCCAGAAATCTCATACCCAAGGGTACAACTCCATGCCTTGCACCTTTGCATTGAATTATTAATTGATTAATAGAATCATCAGGAGGGGTTCCTACGCCTCCTGAGCATCATTTGGATGATGCCCCTCCCAATGATGATAAGTAAATTATTAATTCCAGGTACATAAAAAAAACCTCCAAGAGACTAGCGAAAAAAGCATATAACATAACAAAAAAAAGCAGAGGTTAGACCAAACGGTTTTATATATGCCATAAGTGCCTAAATATATTATAATCACTAGTAATGTCCACCAAAACTAAGGACTTATTTGAGATCATAGTATATATTTTATACTTACACCGCAATTTTTTTTGGGTTTGGGAGACACCTGGAGATTCTCAGGGATCACTCCTGGCTCTGGACTCAGGAATCACTCTTGGAGGGGCTAGATTGATAGCACAGCTGGTAGGGTGTTTGCCTTGCATGCAGCCAACCCGGGTTCAATTCCCAGGATCCCATATGATTCCCCAGCACTGCCACGAGTAATTCCTGAGTGCAAAGCCAGGAGTAACCCCTGTGCATCGCCGGGTGTGACCCGAAAAGCAAAAAATAATAATAATAAATAAATAAATAAATCACTCGGCAGTTTCGGGGAAACATGGGATGTTGGGGATCATTATAGGTTGAGTATATGCAAGGCAAGCATCTTGCCTGCTACTATATCTCTTCAGCCTCTGTATTTCATTATTTTTAAATTTTTACATCAAAAATGAAATTTTTTATCTAATAACTTATTTCTATGTCTCAAATGTGGGTCTCACTTAAAATTGAAAACTTACCAAGTACCCAAAGACAATGCCCCTTTGTGCAAAAAGAAGTTCACTGCGGTCCATCAGATGATGCAAGAGCTCTGAGACCTGAGTCCACCCTTGCCACCTCCTCAGTTCCCATGTGCCAGAAGCTCCCTGAGCCATACCTGCGGAGGATGAAGTAGTAATACTAGATTCTGCTTCTGGCCCCTCACCAACTTCATTTACTGCTGCAATGGAAAACCTATTACAAAAATAATTTGGAAAGATGTGTTTCACATGGCATGGTGTGAACAAAAGATTAAAATAGAAAGAGTCATAATGTTTCTATTTAAAGAACATGAATGTATCTGATTACTTGGTGTCACTGCTCAGCACTAAAATGATCATCAATCACATCCTTGTTTGCACTCTCCATTGAATACTTCAGGGTCACCGAGGTCAAAAACTGAACTCTGCTATCTGCCTGACCCCCATTCTCACCCTTATTTAAAGAAGCTTTAGTAAATGTAGAAAAACTAACAATAATAAAATAATTCCCAGCGGTAAATAAAAAAATACTATTAAGAGAATTTCACACCCTTACTTTTGATACATTGGCTCAAATGAATAAGTTATAGTCATGGTATTTATGAGGTCATCTTTAGACTATTTTTATAAGAATTCTCTAAATATAATAGGAATACTTTAAAATACATTTTGCTTCTAAGGATGTAACATCACAAACATGCATACATGTAATATAATAAATATACAATAACTTCTACCCAACTGCAAAGTCAAAGGGAGTCTCAAAATATGTTTAATGTCATTTTTACCCTATTTCTTAAATGTTTTATGCCTGCAGCCATGCTAGTTACACTTTTCTTGTGCAGCTTATTATTGTCTTACCTGTATGTGGTATTTGGTAGAGTAGAGTAAAACTGGAAACTGGTTCTCTGTGTTCCTGAATGAAATTTTTGAGTTTCACTCATCAGTCTTAAATTGTAACCCAAAATAAGTCCACCTGGGAATTGGGGTGGAACCCAACTGATTTCCACAGTATCAGGACTTGAGCTTTCAATGTTACTAATGAAAGGAGCCGTTTCAGGTACTAGAAGATATAATCATGACATTGTAAGCAGAACATTACAGAATTTGTATTTATAAACAGAATAGGGGAAATGTCTTATTTTTTTGAGACATCAACATAAATAAAAATTTTTAATTTGTACTCTAAGTAATAGAAGATTTCTATGAGTTGCAGCTCTATATACCTAAGTGATACCAGATAGGAAATCTTTCCTCATAACTGATCTATGAAGTAACAGGTAAAATACAAAAATTGAAAAAGGTCCTAGGGAGAAAAATGGTACATCTCCAGAGACCTAAATAAATTGAAACATAGAATAGAACTAGTATAGGAAAAAGAGTATTTGAAACAAAACAGGAGTCAATAATTAACTGACTTGCAAGAACTAAGAGGTGGGGCCTCTTTGGTCCCTAGAGTGCTGTGGCCTGACTAGTTCCTGTTGAAGATATGGTTCAGATAAGCCTGAATTAGAACTGTCTGCTTTACTTTTACAGGCATAACTCTCTGATCCGGACTATTTCCTCCTTACCCCAGCTCCCTGGGCACCCTGGGATCCAGATGGACTTTATATTTTAGCAGTATCTCTTTCCTCAAAAGATTATACCTCCCATGCCCTAAAATCATACTCTTACTTTTCCTTTTTATGCAAATACATACCTTTGGCTTTGAGTATACTTCTTTTCCCTCTTAAAAACTTTTGATGAATGCGCTGTTTGACCTGACTCATTAAAGTTGGCAGAAATAAGAGAGCTCAGTCCTCATACTAGATGAGTTTTTAAAGGATCTCTTAATTAATCTCTCAGCCTTCTTCTTTTACAATCCTTGCCCAATCTACAGATTTATCTTTGGTGAACACAAACATCATTACATTGCTTCTCTACTAATTAGAATAAGGAAAAACCTAACTCATTAGGGTCAATGCCCAGACATGGGTCGTTCTACTTCAAGCCAATTGGATGCCACCTACAAAAGGTGATCATTGTTCAAATTCCCACACACAGGCACATTATCCCTGAAAGACTGTTCAGGTTAAGTAAAGTATTCTTCCCTGAATAATCATTCCAGTCCATTAATAAATTAGCTTCCTTAGAGCCCAGTAAAAAGGCAACAATAGCATATAAAATTATATGTTTCCAATAATTAAAATAGAATAAGGCAATGAGGCAGTGGAATAACATATAGATAGCATCAAATTTTTATGTGAAGGAAAAATGAAAGGAAATTGAAGCATGAGATACCATCCAGGGGAAGGACACTCACTGAAGTGTTTAGGACAACTTCAGGGTATGGGAACTTGCAGGTCCAGGGAAAGGCCCAGAAATGGAAAGCACAATTTTCCTTCTTCATTAAGGGCCCTGGACAATGGTATTTCTCTAGCACTGGAAAAATGTTCCAGCACTTGAAGTACGTAAAACATTGTTTTGAACAAATGAGAACCCTTGTATTCGTATCTGGAATATTTTAAACCTGAACATAGGCTAGTATCTGACCTGAGGTTCTAAGGATCATCAGAAAATAACCAACAGGGTGGCCACACCTACCCTAACACTGAACAAGCAAGAAGAAGACATTGCTGGCTCTCTGCTGAGATGTGACCCCAGTGCCACACGTGTGTGTCCTCTTCGAGCTGAACAAGAATGATCCCAGAGGCCAGCTAAGCTACTTTTGGCACTGGCAGCTTCTTGCAGAAATGTCTTTAGACTATGAACTAAGCCGTGGTCCCATGTCTGCCCAGGAGAGGAAAGGTTTTTCTCTCTCACCTTTTCCTTGCCGGGGGCGAAGGGCGCGGCGACCGCCAGCTTATAAGGACCACTAATGAGAGGAACAAGCTTTCAATGATCCAATTTCTGCTACAAATTTCCCTGTACTTAGTAAAATTCAGAAATCCAAAACCACATGGCTGCTATCGCAGCCAGCGACCTCATATCTCTTCAGGTCTGATTCTAGGGAGGAAACTCCAAACAATAATAGTGAGTTTTTTGTTGAAATATTGAATGTAACCAAAGTAAAGAGAAAGTAAAGTGAAATTTATCAGTTACACAGGCGCGGTGGGGGGTACTGGGGAAGCTGGAGGGGTGGGAGATATACTGGGGCTTTTTGGTGGTGGAATATGTGCACTGGTGAAGGGATGGTTGCTTGAGCATTGTAAAACTGAGACTTATGCCTGAAAGCTTTGTAATTTTCCACATGGTGACTCAATAAAAACTTTAAAAAAAAGAAGACATTTATGAGAGAAGACAGAAAAGATCTTACATGGCTCATCAGTCACCCAGCTATCATTAGGTACAAAGCCCACTTCAATTGGAGGATCTCAGAAGACAGCTGAATCTCCAGAACAAAAGGCAGGTTAAGCAAGGTATTCTTCTCTGAATTGCTCTGACCTAGAGCAATCCTTCTAGATTTTCTCAGCTAACTATAAGGACTAGAGCACCAGTGAACTCTCCCCCACTGTCAGGCCCAAACTCAGTGCCTTAAAATTTGAATGTGGGGCCAGAGTGATAGTACAGTGGGTAGAGTGTTTGCTTTGCACTCAGCTGACCCAGGTTCAATCCCCGGCATCCCATATGGTCCCCCAAGCACAGCCAGGAGTAATTCCTGAGTGCAGAACCAGAAATAACCCCTGAGCATTGCCAGGTGTGACCCAAAAAATAAATAAAGAAGATAAAACTTTATTTTAAAAAATAAATAGTTTAAAAATAATAAAATATAAAATTTTTAAAAATTTGAATACTTTTCCTCATATGAAAGTAACTTCTTCAATAGAAATATGAAAATGCTTCCATATGCATGATATTTTTAATTATGCCTGAGAAAAACATTAATACAATAACCTCCCAATTGTTCTTTCTACTTCTGTACTTCCAATTTTTCATTCCCTCAACCTAGCAACTCATTTAAGAGAGGTTAGATTCCAAACATTATGTAGTGTTTGACTTTATTCTTTAAATTCTATAAAAATTACAACTAATTTAATGTTTCTCACTTTGCTTCAGTTTTTATTATGATAAAATACACTGCTGTCAAATGTATCTTTTGAAGGAGTATGCAAAACATTATTTCTCCCATAAATTTTACCTGCTTATTGAAATTTGTTCACATCATTTAATTTAATACATCCTAACTCTCTTTCCTCTGGACTTCCCATTTCCAATTCCCAAAAAGGCAGACCCTTATCAAAGAAATTTTCTTTACCTGCTCATTTATAATGCTCTTTTATTTATTGTGTTTAGTACTGTAAGTTTTTCTCTTCCATCAAAATGTGTGTCCTTAAGAACACGTATTTTTGTTTTGATCACAAAGGTATAGTGAGAACATAGAACACTACTTGACATATAATCAGATCTCGATTGTTTAAGGTATCAATTAATCACTGTCATCACTGTCATCCCATTGTTCATCGATTTACTCGAGCGGGCACTAGTAACGTCTCCATTCGTCCCAGCCCTGAGGTTTTAGCAGCCTCTCCTTACTCATCTTTCCCAACGATTGGAGGTTCTTTCAGGGTCAGGGGCTTGCCAGAATCTGCCATGCGGGCGAGATACTCTTGGGAGCTTGCCGGACTCTCCAAGAGGCATATATATATATTTCCATAGATATGGGTTTTTTTCTTCCAGATGGTATACTTTTATTTTCTATGACATGATATTGGCTTATTTATTGTATATATAAGTGGTTAAGAGGACAAAGAACCTCCGGCTCCAGGCACATCTTTTCAACTCCACCATTCTTCCTGCACTAACATACGCCTCAGAGACCTGGGCCCTACACAAACAGGATGAGAACACTATTCGGATATCCCAAAGGGAAATCGAAAGAGCCATACTAGGAGTATCACATCTCACTCAAGTGAGAAAAGGAATTCAGAGTCCCGACCTCCGTTGATGGTCAAGAATCAGATGCTGTCTCGTTTGCCAAGGCATCAAAAATCAGATGGGCCAGACACATAATGCGATTCAGAGAAGATCGCTGGACTAGAGCTGTTACCGACTGGATTCCACGGAATGTCAAAAGACCTCGTGGCCACCCACCAACGAGATGGTCAAACTTCTTCATCAAAACCCTGAATGAATGTTTTGAGTCTCTTCCTGTTCCTGGAGCGAGCAGATACCATTGGGCTACACTAGCACTCGACAGGGATGAATGGAGACGTTACTGGCGTCCGCTCGAGCAAATCAAAGATCAAAGGGATGACAAGTGATACAAGTGATTGTATATATTTTAGGGTAACAATATTTTATCTTTTAAAAGTTTATCTTAACAGATTTCATTGTTTAAAATTAAACCAAAGCTTTACAAAATAAAATAAATTAAAAATAAAATTAAACCATAGCTATTTTTTTTCATAAGCAATGTGTACACACGATACCTCCATAAGGATGTGTCCTGTAACTGGGACTTGGTTGAGAATAGAGTTGCAGCTGGGCTGTGAAAATCCAAACCACACGAAAAACATATTCAGTGAAGGGATGTAGGTCCTTTACTACATAGGAGAGATTGGACACTGCCTAGACCAAAGAGAGAACAATAACTGACATGTATAGAATAACTGCCAAATCATGACTCAGGAACACAGATTGATGTGTTGTAGAAAATGGATGATCTTTTGGATTTTTGGATAGCTTTAAAAATCTTGCCAGACCAGATTAAATGAAAGCCTGGAACGGATCTGGAATGCTCAGAACAGTCAGGTTGCATAATTCATGCAGAAATCCCTTTCTTCTTCGAACTGCAAATTATGAAGCAATTACTCCACATGTACTTCAGAACTTTAATTTGCCTATACTAAAATACTTGGTGTCTTGAAACTATTTTACTCAGAACTCATTCATGGTTTCCTAAATAGGATAATCCTGGATGATCACTCTAAAAAGTCACAGTACATTACAGCAACCCGCTGAAAGAATTTTCTCACTACATTTCAACCAAATTGAAATTATTTTAAGAGGGTGAGCAGATATTGGCTATAACATGGTTGGTGATGCCATGATGAATAAATAATATACATGCCCAATGACAAATATTCATTATAAAATAAGGATCTGAAAAATAAATGACTGATGGCAGGGGCAGTGAGGGATAGGTCAGGGAAGGGAACACTGTGACAATGGTGGGGGAAGCAGTCACTTTGGAGGAGTACAGGGTGCTGAATAGAGGTAAAGTGGTATGCATGATACCCTATCAGTAGCAGTATTGTAAAAGATAGTGCCAAAATATGGGGGAAAAGGAAGGAAAGAGGCAGGCAGTAGGCAGCAGGTGAGGGAACTGCAAGAGGGAAAGTGGGAACATTCGTGGTGGAAGTGCACTCTAGTGTAGCGATTGGTATTTGGAACATTGTATTGCTGAAACTCAGTCATGAATAATGTTGTGATTTTCTATTTCACAGTGATTCCATTTTTTTAAAAGGAGGATATTGAATAAGAGGTTGAAAATAAGGACTTGAATTTTCTCTAGAACATACGTTTATAAAAATGTGGAGTAATTTGGCACTTTTGAAAACTTGGGGAGAAACATGTTTAGTTACATGGGCTGCTTTGTGTACCTCAGTATACTTCCAACTTCCCAGAAGTTGTGTATATTTCCACTGGATGATGTATTTTACTCCAGAAATATTGGCAGATTTCCATCGTAATGTCACATGATGAGTTCCGATGGAAGAAGCAAAAGGTGCTAAGGGGAGACCTGCATTTTCTGGAGAAAAGAGAAGAGCTTGACATGAAAATGTACATATAAAACCCAAAATACTACACAAAAAAATCTCATAGAACAATGTAGCAAAGTAGCAGCCTATACATCAGCACATAAAAACCAGTGCCAGACTAGCAATAATTTAAGGACACTGGTCTTGGACATTTTTGAGATTTAGAGGTGAGGTACCTGTGTACATCAAAACCATGAGTCAACACTGTGATAATTATGTGACACAAACTATAATAAGTATTATTTCAAGTTAGCTTTCTAAGGAGGCAGAGTGGAGCATCATTAGTGGAGGGCTATAAACATCTGTGGTGGGTTTTGGATAACTCCGAGCTTGCCAGACCAGATTAAATGGAAGCCTGGAATAGAGCTAAGACTTTCAGACCAGTGAGCCGGGGGCCCGTGCTCGGCTCAGGCCGGCCGGGTTTTCGGCCCGGGTGCCCTTGCCTCTGCAGAGCCGGTGGATGTGGAACAAGCGGGAACCAGAGACAGCTTTAGGAATTGGGGTTCCAGCAAGTGCTTGCACCCATGTATGGAGACTGTGAACTAAGCTTTTGCCCCACGCTGGCTAACGGAGGAAATAACCTTCCTTCTTGGTCTCTCTCCCCTCCAGGAGAAGGCGTGGTGTCCGACATTTTGTGGGTCCGTTGAGAAGGTATGAACTTGTGGCGCGAAAAAAAAAAAAAAATGTGTGCTTTGAACTTGAAACAGCCGCGGTTACGGGGCCAGCCCCAGCCGGGGCCCGTGCTCGGCTCCGGCTGGCCGGGTTTTCGGCCCGGGTGCCCATGCCTCTGCAGAGCCGGTGGAAGTGGAACAAGCGGGAACCAGAGACAGCTTTAGGAATTGGGGTTCCAGCAAGTGCTTGCACCCATGTATGGAGACTGTGAACTAACTTTGGCTATATGCTGTTCCAGGAAGGGAAATGATTCATTTTCAAACCTAAATCTTCGCGGACTTAATTACTATAATACAGAAATTGTAAACCGCGCGGCTGCGCGACATTTTATCTCTTCATTCTTGTCAATGGAAAACTTATTATCAAATATTTCCCTGTTAATAGAGCTGTATTCTTAGGGGATAAATTCCAACAAAAATAGTGAGTCTGTTTTGATTTTTTTTTTCTTTTTGGGTCACACCTGGCGATGCACAGGGGCTACTCCTGGCTCTGCACTCAGGAATTACTCCTGGCGGTGCTCAGGGGACCATATGGGATGCTGGGATTCGAACTTGGGTCAGCCACGTGCAAGGCAAACGCCCTACCCGCTGTGCTATCGCTCCAGCCCCATGTTTTGAATCTCTAACAACAATAGTGAGTTATGTGTTGAAATCTGGAATGTAATCAAGGTAAAGAGAAAAGGAAGTGAAATTATCACTCACATATGGGGTGGGTTGGGGGGTGAGGGGTGAGATGTATACTTTTTGTTTGTTTGTTTGTTTGTTTTGTTTTTGCTTTTGTTTTTGTTTTTATTGGTGGTGGAATATGGGCACTGGTGAAGGGATGGGTGTTTGAGCATTGTGTAACTGAGATATAAGCCTGAGAACTTTGTAACTTTCCACTTGGTGATTCAATAAAATAAATTAAAAAAAAAAAGACTTTCAGACCAGTCAAGATGCATAATTCACATGGAAATTCCTTTCTTCTTCAGCACTGCAAATTTCTGAAGAACCGTAGTTCTTTTTTGTTTCATTTTGTTGTTTTTTGTTTTTCTTAAGAGGTGGGTTTGGATTTAGAACACTGAATGCCTGAAACTCCATAAAAACTTTGTAAATCACAATGTCTAAATTTAAATAATTAGTGCTCATAAGCATCAAGTGCTTAGGAATCAATTTGACAAATGATATGGAAAGAACTGCATATCAAAAACTATGAGTCATCATTTAAAAATTAAGTAATAAGAGACACCAGAAAATGGGAAAAAATATTCTATGTTCATGGACTGGAAGAATTAACACTGTTAAAGTGGTCATCATCCCACCCAAAGCACTATACAGATTCAATGCACTCTTCATTAAAATACCCATGATATTCTTCAAGAATTTAGAATAAACACTACTAAAATTTGTATGAAATCATAAAACTACCCCAAAGGGCCAAAGAAGCTCTGAGAAAAAAGATAAGATTCCCTGATTTTAAATAATACTGTAAAGCTAGTGTAATCAAAAAAATTGATAATGGAAAAGAAAGATTTTCAGGTGAATTAAATAGAATTGATAGTCCAATGATAAACTCTGAAATATATCACGATCATGATCACAAAATCTTGTTGATTGTCGAGTTGCTCGAGCGGTCTCAGTAACCTCTAAATTCGTCCTATCCCTGAAATTTTAAAAGCCTCTCTCTTCTCGGCCTTCCCAACGATGCCGCATTGGAGGCTCTTTCAGGGTTAGGGGAATGAGATTCAGCTGGTTACTGGTTTTGGCATATAGATACACCATGGGAAGCTTGCAAGGCTGTCCCATGTGGGCAGGAAGCTCTCAGTAGCTTGCGAGTTTCTCCCAGAAGGAAAAGTAGGTTATAAGATATATCTGAAATATATGGTTATATCTTATATCTGAAATATATGGCTAGCTAAATATCAAAGGAGTTGTGTGGCATTGAGTGGAGTAAGGATAGCACTGTCTGTAGCACTGATGTCCCGTTGTTCATCGATTTGCTCGAGCTGGCACCAGTAACGTTTCCATTGTGAGATTTGTTACTGCTTTTGGCATATCAAATACGAGACTGGTAGCTTGCCAGGCTCTGCCGTGTGGACGGGATACTCTTGGTAGCTTGCCAGGCTTTCCAAGAGGAATGGTTGGCTGTATGCAAGGCAAATGCCCTACCCGCTGTGCTATCGCTCCAGTCCAGAGTAAGGAAAAACTTCAACAAATTGGTCTGAAAGCACTGGATGGTCACAGGTCAAACAAAAATGAAACTTTTCTTCTAAGAGTTTTATCATTTGAAGTCTTATTGGGGCATGGGACCATTTTCTAAAATTAATTTTTATGATGCTCTGTAAGGATTCAATTACATTAATTTACATGCAGGCATTTCATTTTCTGAATACTATTTCCTGTCATTTTTTTTTTTTTAGTCCTTCGTTTTGGCAGTCTAGTTCGTCCCTGAAATTTTATCAGCCTCTCCTTGCTCATCCTTCTTAACACTGCCATACTGGGGGCTCTCAGTGTCAGGCGAATGAAGCCCATTGTTGTTACTGTCTTTGACATATCGAATAAGCCACGGATAGCTTGCCAGGCTCTGCCATGCGGGTGGGGTACTCTGGGTAGTTTGCCGGGCTCTCTGAGAGGGATGGAAGCTTTTAGGGTGGCCTCTAATTGCCCTTACAGGTGTTCCTATGGTTCACATCATATCTGAATCCCATCAAATATGGTGCGGAAATTAAGGAAAATGGGTATTAAGTGTCCTATGGTGTGGAAAAGTGGCCTGGAGTGTGGCGGTGGCTGGGTAGTGGAGGTAGTGGAGGTCGGCCAATGAAGTATTTATCTGGTGCGGGTAGGGTGGGGCTTCTGGGTTTGATCCCTGGAGCACTGGAGATTGGAGGAGGCAGACAGAGGATCTTGTTTCTGGGTCTCGTTGAGCCTGGAGTCCAAGGTCACAAAGTTCTGCTTTACCTGGTTCTGTGGGGCTTCACTCGTATTTGAGGTTCGGCCCAAGTGTCCGGAAAGCAGCTTGGAGCATGGCGGTGGCTAGGTAGTGGAGCAAGCAGATACCACTGGCTACACTAGCACGCAACAGGAATGAATGGAGACATTATTGGCACCCACTCAAGCAAATCAAAGATCAACGGGATGACAAATGATACAATACTATTTTCTGAAAGACTATCTCCTCCCCCCACCCTATTAAATGATGCTGTCACCCTCATTGAAATCTAATTACGGCATGTGTACAGATTTATTTTGCGCTAAACTCTGGCACATTGTCTGTCTTCATGCCCGTTGTAATTGTCTATCTTTATGCCAGTTTTGTGAGCTGTTTTGATTATAGTGGCCATGTAATAAATTTGCAACCAAGAAGTGTTATTTCTCTAGTTTTATCCTCCCTCCCAAGATTTAAGGTCTCACACACACACACACACACACACACACACACACACACACACTCACACACACACACACACACACACATATAGCACAGCAGGTAGGGCATTTGCCTTGCATGCGGCCAACCCAGGTTCGATTCCTCTGTCCCTCTCGGAGAGTCCAGCAAGGTACCGAGAGTACCCCACCAGCATGGCAGACCCTGGCAAGCTACCCGTGGCGTATTCGATATGCCCAAAACGGTAACAACAAGTTTCACAAAGGAGACATTACTGGTGCCCGCTCGAGCAAATCGATGAACAATAGGAGAACAATACTACAGTGCTATTTCTTGGTAGGGGGAAACTTTGGATTGTGCTAAATCTACATCTCAATTAGTTTATATCAATAACTTAATAATGTCTTTCCATCCACAAAGGCGCCGGTGCCAGGTACAGCCCCAAATCCAAATAAACAAAGAGGGGAAAAAAAGAAAAAAACATTAAATAAAATATTTCTATCTTTAAATTTATTAGGGCAGTGGCATTTCCTGATACAAATCTTACTCTGGGCTCATGCTGATCACTCTCATTAAGATAGAAGTGACAGCATTTATTGAACTTGTGGGCAAATCTCAAATTCCATATATTCACCCTGTACTGACTTTCCTTTATTCTGCACTGAAAGAAGAGTCGTGCTGGGTCTCTGGCTCTAGAAATGATGGCTACATTTCAAACAATTGAGTGATATATAGGTATAGAATGGATTAGATATATCTGATATCTATCTATATATGTATAGATAAACCTATATATCTATTGATATTAATATTTGGAATCAAAGCTATATCTATATATCTGTATGTACGTGTGTGCATATATATGCATATATATATCATATTGATATCCTATATAACCATCAGTGTGGCCCTTACTCCTGACATAAGTCCAAGTCCATGGAGCAGATTAGATGATTTATAGATTTCTGGTCTGCTTACCCAGCACTTCCTCCTCATATGCACCTTCTGCACCACTGCAGCCGACCTCACAGGATTCTCGCTGTGGAGACAAGGACCATTCCACTCAGAGCACTGCAACTGAGTTTTGAAATCTGAATGTCTCATATATTAACATATAGATCACTTCAGCTGTCAATCTTACAGTCACCGTCTGTTAGTGGCTGTCGTCAGATAAGCACCTTCAGAGGCAGCAAAAAATAATCACACTTTTCAGATCTCTGTGCTCCAGCAGTTACTTCAGCTTCACCGCTGTTTCTTGTATTTGTGAAAACAGTATTTTCTCACATGATTGCTTTCACCTGGCTGTCTGATGATGGAGCCTGAACATGGACATCACCTATTTCACCATCAGGATGGTATCAGCCCCCAGTGATAAACATTTGTCTTGCATGAACTAAAAGAAATATTTTCTAAATATACAAATATGTCTATATGGGTAAATGTCATACATACGTGTACATATAAATATAAACAAAGCTAAATAGAAAGCTAGACTACTTAAGAAGTGTACATATACTAAATGTATGACCCCATATGAAGAGCGACACTCTAACACCTACCTCTAAGCGATACTTCTGTTACCATGACAGTTTGACTGAACTATATTGTTTTTACATATTTTATTTACTGTAGATAAAAATAAAAATATATTTTATTTACTTAACATTTATGCTATTTATATGGGCCTAGAAAAATACAATTGATTATATCATTTGATCCAATTGAAGCATCCTAGTTTCTTTTGCTAATATTGTGGAAGTTAATATTTTAATTAATATTTAATTAATACTTTGCTAGATTTTTTACTTTGCCAATTAAAATGGTTAATGAATTTCTTTTTATTAATATTTCAAAAACATATTGAGTGGCTTTGCCAATTAAAATAATAATTAATAGGGTACATACAGATCTAGTGTTATGAAAAGTTGTACACAATGAAATCCAGGACTGACATCCTTGCAAAAATTTGTGTATATACAACAAACTACTGAAAAATATTAAATTACAAACATAGGTGAAAGGAATGAAGAGATAATACAATGTGTAGGGTGCTTGCCTTGCACACAGCCATCCCGGATTCAATCCCTAGCACCCCAAGCACTGCCAGGAGTAAACCCTGTGTAACACTAAGTGTGACCCAGTAACAAAGAACAAAAAAAGTAAGTGAAAAGCTCAGATAAAATGACAAAGATGAATCAGAAATAAAATGATCATAACCTGCTTCCAGTGCTGCTGTGTGTCAACTGCCCTGTGCAGTAAGGAAAGCCACTTCCCTAGGGTTTCACTAAGAACAATGTTTTGGGGGAAAGTACTTTAAAACTAAAAAAAAAAAAATTACTCTTTTTTGGTAATATATATAGAGAGAGACATTGATGTATAATGATGCATACATGAAACTTATACAATGTTATAATACAGGGTTGTTTCAATAAATGTATTTTTAAAGAATAAAAATGAAAATGAAGCATACAGCTCAAGTATATTTCTAAAATCATGTAATCAGTCCCACAGTCTAACTTTGGAGTCTTTTCATCATTCCAAAAGAAAATGCTCTCCCTGAAATGAAATCTTATAATTTCTATTCTGTTCAATTTTATTTCTTTATTTTGACTCATGATTCAATAAATTTATTTTATGCCCCTGTAATGATGATACACTAGAGAAGTGTTTCTCAAAGGGAGCCTATCAGATTTCCTGTGGGCCTCAGGATATTCTAAGGTGGCCACAGGTGAAAATTATGTTTATTTTATTTTATGTTTTTGTCCACACTTGGCAGTGCTCAGGTCTTACTACTGGCTCTGAATTTAGGGATTACTCCTGGTTCTCTTGAGGACCATATTGATACTGGCTGTGGCCGAAAAATAAAAGAAATAAAAATGCCAAGGAGAAGTAAAATTATCATGGTATATGGGGTTTTTTCCAGTTTAAAAAATATTGGAGATGAAAAAAGGAGCTAGAATAACATGCATTAGGAAATCAAGCTAGTCTTGTCTATCAGGACATTGTGGAACTACTTTTTCTTCATTTTACCCCAGTGGAGATATGTAATAAAATTCTGATCTGACGTGGGAACATTGGTGGTGGATAATGGGCACTGGTGGAGGGATAGGTACTCGGTCATTTCATGACTGAAACATAATCACAAAAGTTTGTAACTCTATAACTGTATTTCACAGGGATTCATTTTTTAAAATAATAAGAAAATAAAGTAAAAATTCTAATCTGCCTATCTATTTTAATATTTTTATTTTGATTACTTTTAGAAAGCTTGTATTTTCCCAACTTATTGATATTAATTTGCTTATAATATAGTGTGAGTTTGAAGCATTCAACATGTTGATTTAGCACAATTATATATTGCAAAATAATTACCACTAAAGCATTAGCTAATATGTCTATCTCAGTACATAATAACTCTTCTTTTATGTGGTGATAAATTTAATATCAATTTTTTTCAGCAATGTTCAGCTACATAATACAGTTTATTAACTATAATCACTAAGTTGTACATTATATACCCACAGACTTGGAAAGTTGTTTTAGGAGTTTAAATGACACTGCAGTTGGAATCAAAGCTTAGAGTTAATATGGTTTAATATGCGCTCTCTCTCTCTCTCTCTCTCTCTCTCTCTCTCTCTCTCTCTCTCTCTCCTCTAGCATTGGACTTCTAATAAATCTATCCAGTGTTGGGGGCCGGAGTGATAGCACAGCAGGTAGGGCGTTTGCCTTGCACGCGGCCAACCCGGGTTCGATCCCCGGCATCCCATATGGTCCCCCAAGCACTGCCAGGAGTAATTCCTGAGTGCAAAGCCAGGAGTAACCCCTGAGCATCACTGGATGTGACCCAAAAAGCAAAAATAAATAAATAAATAAATAAATAAATAAAGCTATCCAGTGTTTCTCAAGCTCAAGGTACCATGAGAGAATATTAAGTTTCTTAGACCTAACAAATTCACAAAATCTAAACCTTCTGGAGAGAGCATTTATGCTGTAAATTCCAGCCTAAAGAACTGCCATTTCTATCAGAGAGATCACATACATGCTTTCTAGGTCTGTATCAGTTTGCTCTTTCTGTTCCCTTCCATAATGCCATTTTCCCAATAGTAACAAGATCAGCTATATCATCATCCTTTTTGCTTTTCCTCTAATATAAGAGGGACATACCCAACAACTGTACTGCAATTCCCCTTGTGCAAATTAAATATGACTTTATTTCCTTTAAAAAAAATTAGTCATAAATAGGGCTGGAGCAATAGCACAGTGGATGGGGTGTTTGCCTTGCATGCGGCCCACGCAGGTTCGATTCCCAGCATCCCATATAGTCCCCTGAGTGCAGAGCCAGGAGTAACCCCCTGTGCATCACCAGGTGTGACCCAAAAAGCAAAAAAAAAAAAAATTAAAAATCAGTTCTAAATAAATAAATAGTTAACTTGGGGCTGAAGTGATAGTACAGGGAGTAGAGCATTTGCCTTGCACTCAGCCGACCTGGGTTCGATCCCCAGCATCCCATATGGGTCCCCAAGCACCACTAGGAGTAATTTCTGAGTGCAGAGCCAGGAGTAACCCCTGAGCATAGCTGGATGTGACCCAAAAACAAAAACAAAAACAAATTAGTTAACTTAAGAACTAGTGTAACCATGGGGTGAGGGGGATGGAGTTGGGGGGGGAGGGACACTGGGATCACTGGGGGTGGAGAATGGGTACTGGGGGAGGAATGTGTACTCGAGCATTGTATGACTGAAACACAAGCACAAAAATTTGTAAGATCTGTAACTGTACCTCACAGTAATTCACTAATAAAAAAAATTTTTTTAATAATAAAATAAAATGTTTCCAAATATACTAAAAAGCAAAAAAGGAAAGAAATACTTTAACCTTGTATGTGCTAAGCACTCTTTTAGGCTCTAGAAATATGACAGCTGGATAGGTATGTTCCTTGCCTTTACAGAATTTACATCCTCATAGGTGGGAATAGCCAATAAAAATTTTTAAACATTTTTATTAATAGAAAGTATTCAGGCAATGAAAAGTATAAAGAAAATAAAACAAGTCAAATGCATGAGGCATTACTAGGCAACAATGTGACTAGACAATGTAATAAGGCTCATGTAGTGGCACACTCCAGTCCAGCTCAAAGTAGTTCAAAGAAGCTGGTTTGGCAAAGATATGAACAAAGACAAAATCCAAGAGACAGATATGTGCTTGCTATACTCACAGAAGAGCAGCAGGCATACATGATCAGCACAGAGAAAGGCGGGGGAGGGGGGCTGGGGGCAGTAAGATGAAAGATGAAGCAGTAACCAGCAAACCTAGCTTGATTTTTTTCTCAGTTGCCTCTGAAAAGACCATAGAAAGTTCTTATTTCTGTTTAAAATTATCATGGATAAGTCTTCTGACTAACTTCAGTGTTCAAATTAAATTTTGTAAGGCCATCACTTACAAGTTTACAGTACTTAATCTTTGATAATGAAGCAAGAAATATGAGGTGGAGCAAGGAACGCTTTTTCAACAAGTGATTCTGGAAAAACTGGACAGCTACATGTTAAAATATAAACTCATCTCTATCTAACTCCATGCACAAAAGTCAGATCAAAATGGATTAAAAACCTCAACATCAGATCTGGGTCCATAAGGTACATGAAAGAAAACGTAGAAAAACCCTCCATGACATTGAAGCTAAAGGCATCTTCAAAAATGAAACACTACTAACCAAGCAAGTGGAAGCAAAGATTAACAAATGGAACTATGTTAAACTAAGATTCTGTGCCTCAAAAGAAACAATGACTGGGGCTGGAGCAATAGTACAGCGGGTATGGGGATGTGGGGAGAAAGGGACTCCATTCATTGCTAGTGGGAATGCTGACTGGTCCAGACTTTTGGAAAACAATATGGACATTCCTCAAAAAACTAGAAACTGAGCTTTCACTTGACCCAGCAATATCACTTCTGGGAATAGATGTTGGAGGTTCAAAAACACAAAGTAGAAAGAGCATCTGCACTTGATGTCCATTGCAGCACTATTCACAATAGTCAGAATCTGGAAACAATCTGAGTGTTCAAGAACAGACAACTAGATAAAGAAACTATGGTATATCTACATAATGGAATACTACACAGTTGATAGGAAATATGAAGTTATGGAATTTGCCTACAAATGAATGGACATGGAGAATATTATGCTGAGTGAAATGAGTCAGAAGGAGAGGGACTGGAGTTGGAGAGATAGCACAGCGGGTAGGGCGTTTGCCTTGCACGTGGCCAACCTGGGTTCAATTTCCAGCATCCCATATGGTTTCCCAAGCACCGCCAGGAGTAATTCCTGAGTGCATAAGCCAGGAGTAACCCCTGTGCATCGCTGGGTGTGACCCAAAAAGCAAAAAAAAAAAAAAAAAAAAAAACAAAGAAGGAAAGGGACAGATAATAGAGTAACTGCATTCATTTGTGGGATATAAAATAAAATAATATGAAACTGACATCCACGGCTAGGGTAAACAGAGGCCAGGAGGACTGGTCAAAGGTTGGAAATTACTACAACTGTGTTGGGGGTAGAGAGTAGTTAAGATAGAGGAGGGTCCATCACGACAACATTAGTTGGAAATGATCACTCTGGATAAGAACTGAGTGTTAAAGTAGGTAAAGGGATATACGTGATAACCTTTCAGCATGTATTACAAACTATAATGCCAAAAATGAGAGAGAGAAAAAGAAAGAGAGAGAAGAGAGGCTCCCTGCCATAGAGGCAGGCAGGGGTCAGGACAACTTGGGGGCCGGGGGGAGATGAGAAGTAAACTGGAGACATTGGTCCTGGGAAATTACACTGGTGAAGGAATGAGTGTTGGAACATTGTATGACTGAAACCAATCATAAACAGCTTTGTAATGCTCTACCTCACAGTGAGTCAATAAAAAAATTAAAATTTGGAAAAGAATCATAGCCCTTAAAGTCAGATTAAAATAATATAAAGGCATATATATGAAGGTGTGTGCATGTATATACACGTGTATATATGTATTATATGCACACAGATATATAAAACCCAGGACAATTTACATAAAAATAAAATTACATATTCATTGTTATATCCAAAGTCATATAGCACTTCTAGAAAGAATGTTTTTGTGGGGCTGGAGTGATAGCACAGAGGGTAGGGCATTTGCCTTGCACGTGGCCGACATGGGTTCGATTCCCAGCATACCAGATGGTCCCCCAAGCACCGCCAGGAGTAATTTCTGAGTGCAGAGCCAGGAGTAACCACTGTGCATCACCAGTTGTGACCCAAAAAGAAAAAAGAAAGAGAATACTTTTGTGCACTAGATTCAGACATCTTCATTAGCCTTTAGCCATAGAGAACAACAGCTTTGTTGTAAATGATTGCCAACTCACCTCACCAACAGTGGCATAGGTCTCATTCTGCATAGAAAAAAAAGGGGGGGAAAGGAAATTAAAATTCTTAATGTTGTAGGTCATTTTAATGACACTTAGCTATACGGTTCATGCAAATTAATTCCTAGCCCCACCATTAACCAACAACCAATAAAAGAGCAAAAATGCCCAGACCTGACTCATTTGTCAGTCAGGCCACAGAAGGAACAGCCATAAAATAGATTCTTGCTTCACTAGAAAAACAGAGGAGTCTGATGTCACCTCAAAAATCCCAGTTTACTAGAAGGCAACCTATTATGGACCAGGCTAGTGAAGAGGGGACTGTTTATAGATGCCCTGAGGAAGATAGAATCTGAAATAAAAACCAAGAGTGGCTCTGGAGAGCCAAGACCAGCATGCTCCTCCGCCCAGCCTGGCTGCACCAGCATCCACTCTTCTTCCTGGACTGTTGCTGTCTACTAACTCTGTGTTCCATTCATTCACTGGCAGAGCTTTCTGAGCATTGTTGTGTGCGCCTCACTGTGCTCAGTGCAGGGTATACCATATGCAGAAGGTGGCTAGCATTCTTCCCCCGTTACGTTTACATGTGAGAGCAAAATATATTAAATACAAAATTAGACAAATAATAATTTAAATTGCAATGTATTAAAAGTGCTACTAAAGAGAGATTAAAGTGTTTATAGAGGGCAGAATGGTTCTAATGTCCAGGCAACACCTGCTGTAACTTTGGGCACATGCCATTCTTTGAGGCCCTCAGAGTCACATACACAGCTTGGATGTCAGCCACTCCGACGGTGGAGATCTCTGAGGACATACTATTCAAGAGAAGGTGCAAGGAGAGGTAAATTTCCTTATTTCAGTCTCAATGCAGTTATTGAAATTGTTCATAGAAAATAGATGACTCAAAGTTACCATATTCTTTACTGATTTCAACTCTCACTTGAATAACCTGAACAAAACATTCCAGTTTTAAGTGACAAAACTCTTATCCATAAGGTCAGAGTATTTACAATGTACATTTTACATAGGATATTCATATTTTCTGAATAGGGAAAGTTCCTTAACAATGCCACATACTAAGCAGTGAAGTCAAATTAAATTATAAGTAAAATCAAAGTTTGGAGGGACATATTCATATATAAGGAGCAGTAAACTAAGGTGTTTGTATGAATTTAATCACTACCATGTTTCTTGTAGGGAAACTCAAAATATTTGAGTAACCTGAGACCCTATTAACCAGTGTGTAATCCAGAGTTAACAGCACTGTAATACCCGAGCACTTGTTTCGAGTATGGAAACTCAGATCTAACCCCTGACCTAGTAAATCAGAATATGTGTTCTATAAGATTTCCAGATAAACACACTAGAACTTAAGAAGTGCAGAACTAGGAGATTTAACAAATACCTAACATCCTACCTACTAAAAGGTCTTCAAAGTTTAAAGCAATTGGGACTCCCTAGTATGCATTAAGCTCCATTGGTCTCCAACTGCACTAATGTAATCTCAATTTTTTCCCACTTTACATATGATGCAGACTACCATGATTTTTATTTTAAGAATCAAAGGAAACTAATTGAAAACCAGTGGAAATTCAAGTAGACTCCTCTTTGACCATATTTCTTTTGAAGAAACATTAGTATTAAGACAGAAACACGGAGGGGCTAGAGCAATAGCACAGCAGGTAGGGTGTTTGCCTTGCACGCGGCCAACCCGGGTTTGATTCCCAGCATCCCATATGCTCTCATGAGCACCTCCAGGAGTAATTCCTGAGTGCAGAGGCAGGAGTAACCCTTGTGCATTGCCAGGTGTGGCCCAAAAAGAAAAAAAAAAGACAGAAACATGGGGATCTAGAGTGATAGTATAGCAGGTGCAGCATTTACTTTGCATGTGACCAATCTTAGTTCTATCCTGACACCCCGTACGATATCCCAAGCACTGCCAGGAATGACCCTGAGTGAAGAGCCAGGAGTAAGCCCAGAGTATTGCTGGATATGGCCCCAAAACAAAATAAAACAAAAAATATAGTACTTACACACTTCAGAGCACAGTTTTCTCGACCTACAGATTTCCAAAAGTGGCACCCTTGCATGCACTACAAGAGACAATAAGAGAAATTGTGGAGGCAGAAGTATAACTTTTTCCTTTCCATCTGATACTGAAATACCATAATAAAGTGATTTGGAAATAGAAAACTGCCAAGGAATCTGCAGCTTGAAGGAATATGAATCTTAGGGATTTTAAGCAGAGCTGTCATGCCTAGAGACAGAACAGGGTTTAGCTGGATTCTACCCAGGCATTCAGTCTGGATGCCTTAAGCGGGGGTGTGGTGCTGGACTCTGTTCTGCATGAAACCCTATCATTAACAGTATTGTAAACTGTGGTGCCTAAAATAAAATAATAAATTTTAAAATATTTACCCCAAAGCTACCCTTAAAACCCCGCACACTGCAGTAGCTTCCAATACGCCACATCCTATTCATTTCTCCTGAACTTACTTGATTTTTCTGTGACTGTAATTGTGCTGGTCATTCCTTCCTTAAGCCATGGTAACCCCCACCTCACCTTCTTCTTTCCCACAGTTCCTTCTCTTTTTGCCGTCTTTTTCCTTCTCCTGGGCCTGTAGGTTTTATTTCTAGCCTCAGCTTGATCAATTCTCACTCTTTAAGTTCTCCAGACTTGAGTTCATCCACAGGCTCTTCCATTATCTAATAATTCCCAAGTTGTGCTTTGGTACAAAGGTCTTCCTCTTGAATTATATCTTTCCCCTCTAGCCCTTCTCGAAAAGCTCTTCATCTTTTTGGTTTTCAATTGAAAGCCATTCAGACAAATGAAGCTGTTTTACATTCTCATTGTCTCTCAGATTCCTTGCTATTCTGACTCTCTTGTGGCTGCCTGGGCATGATTTTATAAATGCTTCTGTTTCTCCTACTAGGTTGAGAGTCCTTTAAAACAGGACAACTCGATTTCACTGATTCTTAAGTCTCTAGTGCTTAGCACAATTCACACTGACACTTGGAGTCACTAAATAACTGGATAAATGGATATGGTGTGGAAAAGTAGTAAAGTCATAAACAAAATGGCTAGAAGAAACATTGAACACTAATCCAGCCCTCTTAGAAGACACAAAATAGAACTAAATCCCATTAATTTTGTGTAATTTGTCCAAATTCACGCTGCCATGCGGAACCAAAATCATAGGCTTGGATTTTAGTCCTACACTCTTCTCTATACAAACAAACACATCTTTCCTTGACTTGACTTTTAAATATTCTTTAATGGGGACAGAGATGCTCAAAGAGCTGGAGTGCATGTTTTGCATACAGAAGGTCCAGGTTCAATCCTAGCCACTGAATGTAATTCCCTGAGCATTACTGGGAGTGACCTCTGAGCACAGAGCCAGGAGTAGTCCTTAAGCACACTTGGTGGCCCAGAAATCAAAATTCTTTTATTAGGATTGCAAGCTCTTTTTGTTCACTTTTCTCTGTCAGGGATAAGTAAATGAGGTGTTTGTTTGTTTGTTATTTGAGTCAGAACTAGCAGTATTTCAAGGCCACACCTGTCTCTGTGCTCAGGGACCACTTCTGACAGTGCCAAGATTTGAACTATTGTCAGGCACATGTGTCTGAACCTCTATACTATCTCTCTAGCCTTAAATGTGATTAACTTTGGAATTATTCTCTTTTTCTATTCTTTCCTTTTCTTTTATTTGCCAGGGCCTCTTGCAATAACGGGTTTGAAGGACCTGAGGTCCCTTGCAGTGGTAACTCAGCCCTTGGAGCAGCCTGGCCACATTCAAGTGCTCAGTCATGCTGCCCAGGTCTGCAGCACAGGGAGTCACCAGGACCACACCCAGTGGGGCTACTATGGGGCATGCAGAGAATTAAACTTGGGGTTTTGCACTTGCAGATGGTAGGAATGAGCAACGCATGTGTACAGCCACTTAGCTACCTCCCAGCCCCAGGAATTATTTTTATTATAATAAAACCATTGTCCTTTCTCTTATTAGTGCAAACACTGTTAAATTCCTGGCAATACAAGCATTACTCACCACTTCACTAAGATTATATGGTGCGCCAACATCAAGCTGCTGGCCCTGAAAGGAAGGAGGTAATAAACATCAGTTGTCAATACTGTGCTGTGTGACTACCACACCTTCTTAAAAGGAACTTCCTGGAGCAGTGTTTCCTCCGTGACATTTTCTAATGATACAGCTTACTGTATTTTGTATCCTTAGAGCAAAACATTTTAAAGTCATAAATCAATCAGGAAAGTAGACAAAATATCACTGCAGCTTATATGGCTTATACGGTGTCATTCCTCTGATTTCTGCAGGATTGATAATGGCAGGAGGCATGGGGGGGGCGGGGAGGGCTCATTCAAAGGAATATTTAAGAACAGTCGAGTCTCACACATATTAGAAAAGACTGTGGCACTAGTCAACCAAGTTTTTAAAATTCTGGATTCAAGATCAATTATTTCCAGTTTTTACTTTTTTTATTTGTTCGTTGGTTTCAGGGGTGGGGGGTGCACATCCAGCTGTGCTCAGAGTCTATTCCTGTCTCTGTGCTCAGGAATCACTCCTGATGGGGCTTGGGGGACCATATGCTATGATAGGAATTGAACCTGGACTGGGGCCCACTGTACAATCTCTCCAGCAGACAAGGAAATGATCCCTGTTTCCCTTCCTAACAAGGAAGAACAGGGCCCTTTTTCCCCCATCCCCAACATATGCAACCAAGCAGTCAGAGAAAAATAGAGGTTGCCAAAATCAAAGTGCTATGCCTGAACTATACGGCTTCTGTGAATCAACATTGAAATAATCCAAAGTGTCCTTGAGGTGGTCATGACTTTGCTTTGCAAATTTGGAGATTTTTGTTTTATTTCCCTACCAGCTGCCCAGATGTCCCACCGACCACCCCGCCTCCCAATTTGTAGCTGAGGCATTTTTTTCAGAACCCAGTTCTGGAATACAAGCCCAACCCGGTCTGCTAGCATAATAAACTGAGCCTTTCACTTCTTGTTTGTTTTTTTGCTGGCTTTGATGAGAATTTCTGCAACATGGTCACTTCAGCTTTTTCTATGAAAATAGAAAATAACACTAACTCAAAACTATGTACAGGCCAATACCAGATTATTCTGTGTATTTCTAACATTTTCACAAAACTTCAGACTTTTTTTGTGCTAAGGGAAAATAAAAGAAATTATTGCTGTTGTGGAAAGCCTACAAATTGCTCATCCTCTCACTGATCATTATTTGAGCAGAATTTGTCACCAACAGAAGGATTTGGCGTTAGTAGCCCTATGATAATAAAACATGTCCTGGAACAGTATGCCATGGGTCTAATTATCAAACTGTTGTCTGGATTGACAGAAGTTTAGGCAGAGGAGGACAACCTGAATATTTCTAATTACTTTGAATGATGTTGTCCACCTATAAGTTGCAGGATTCGAAGCATTAAATTGGATAAGCGTTCGACCCGAGTTTGATTCCTCCTCCCCTCTCGGAGAGCCCTGCAAGATTCCGAGAGTATGGAGCCCGTGTGCCAGAGCCTGGCAAGCTACCCGTGCATATTGGATATGCCAAAAACAGTAACAATAAGTTTCTCAATGAGAGACGTTACTGGTGCCTGCTCGAACAAATCGACGAGCAACGGGATGACAGTGACAGTGACAGGTTTATCCAGCAAGGGACAGGCATCTCTTTCTAGCTGACACAGCAATACAAGCAAAATATGTCCCAGGAGAAAACAGAAGATCCAAAAGGAGCTTAGGGGGTGACTTAAGCATCTGTTGTGGCCTTCTGAACAGCCCATGCTTTTCAGAGGAAAGACATTCTTCAACAGCCTTATTGAACACACTGAAGACTCCTTTTCCTTCCAAGTAAGCAGCATCAATTTTGTTCTTCACTTTATCCCCAACACCTAAAACAGTGCATAAGGGATACCAGGTGCTCAGCAAACAAGCTGGGGAATAAATCATGTATTCAAGATGATCTATTATTTAGGAATGTTCCATTAGTCCTGTCTCTTGTGGAATCATCATCTAGTGTTGAGCTGGAGAAATAATCAGTAGGTAAGGCACTTGCCTTACTTGTGGCTGACATAGGGACCAGAGTGATACACAGCAGATAGGGTGCTTGCCTTGCATGTGACTGACCTGGGTTCAATCAAGGGTATTCCATATGGTTCCCAGATCCCGCCAGGAGTAATGCCTGAGTGCAGATCCAGGAGTAACCCCTGAGCATCACAGGGTGTACTCCCCCAAAAAACATGTGGCTGACCCAATTTAATCCTTAGCACCACATATGGTTCCCAATCATAACCTGTAGTGACACCAGAGCACAGAGTCAAGAGTAGCTCGTAAGCACCAACAGGTGTAACTCAAATGATCTCCTCACCCCAAAAATTATACAGTACTCTAGCATAGGGAGATTTGCTTTAAAAATGATCAAACACAAAAACAAAGGAATACAAGTTACCCATTCTTTGTTTTTCTTTCATTTGATTTGTGGACAGAGTCAACTAATCTCCATTCCCCAATCTCTTATATTTGCAGGGAAAAGAGAAGAGCTCTTAATATGTTTTTTTTTAATTTGTTGTTGTTGTTCCTGGATCAAACCTCACACTGGCAAGTCATGCAAGTGTGTCCTCTACCACACTGAGTCACACTCCAGTCCTAATATGTTTTTGTTTGTTGATAGTAAATATAGAAAATAATATTTTCCTTAATTGTGCAATTAGATGCTTGTTAGTAATTATCCCATGATTTTATTCCAAATGAAGCTTTCAGAGTCCCCATTCTGTGACATAATCACAAATATATCTGCAATTGAATTTTTTTTTACCCCTTCAGAACTGATGTTTGGCCATAAAAGCAAACTGTTGGTGCAAATAGTAGTTTTAGTGTAACCTTTCAAACAGTGGGGCAATAGAAATGTGTCTCAATAAGAACAACACCACACTATACCAAATATCGATTATTTCTGATGGCAAGTCAGTGAATACCACCAGTTTATACAGGTATATATATTATATGTATATACACATATATATAAAATATATATAAGCACACATATGTAGATAGATAAATAGATAAATACATAGATATGAAATACGCATGCTCAAGCATAGAACTCAGACTCACACCCTTTTGAAAGGCAATTCTAAGTACTCCTTTATATAAGTTTTTAGTAACTTTATTTTTGTTTTTGTTTGGGGCTGCATCCAGTGATGCTCAAGATTCATTTCTCATTCTGTCTTGGGGCTCACTCCTGGCAGTGCTAAGGTGAAGCTGGAGATCTTCCTGGAGTTAGCCACAAGCAAGGCAAGCACCTGAATCCAACTCTCTACTATCTCTCTGGCCCCTATAAATCTATTTTGAAAGAAAAGATACCTCAAAATGAAGAACCACACAAGTCAAAGCTGACCTTTAAAGACTACCAAAATATGGAACAAAAAAAACCCCAGAAAGTAGAAAATTGTTGTCCACTTAACAGGATTTCCCTGATCCAGTTATATTTCTTGTTCAGTCTCCTAGCTATTGGCCCTCCAGCCCTCATGTGGGAGGCCCAGATGGAGAACATTTATTACAATCACTAGTCAAACTAGCAGACCATGTCTCCTGCTACCACATTAGCTGGGCCTTTCTCTGTAGGTGGTAAACAACAAAGGAAGAAATTTCTGCTCCTCCTGCCAAACCCTGAAATTAAGGATCCCACACAGAAAGATAAGACAAACTAGACTTCATCAAAATAAGCTAAAATAAAATGAAAATTGCAATCCTGGAAGCAAACATCAGTTTTGATAATATGAAAATTAACAAAAAATATGCTGGAATACTTTATCAAAGAACATATTTCCCTGAAATTTTCTAATTATGGGGGAAACTTACAACATAATGTTATATGAAAAAAATCACAATAAAATGTTAGATGGAAAAAATTGTGCTCAACTGTGTGCAAAGTTTAGAGGGGTGTACTGGGAGAAAATGTAATCAGAGGTAATAGTGGTAATAGTATAGTTTCTTCCCTTTATCTATATTTTCTATCTTATATTTTATAATAATTCTCATTATAATCAAAGAATAAATTTTAATTTTTAATAAAGACAGCATTAATAGCAGCATTTAACAGCATTCAAATATTTTCTCATTTGAAATTATAAATATTCAAACTTAAAACTATACAATTATACATTAGTGGTAGTAAAGTCTTCAGCAATGATTTATATAAAATACCAAATATTTTTAAAGTGCCATTATCCATAGTAAGTCTAAGTGTTTTGGGCTATAGTTTAAATTAAATTAAAAGAATGTAATGCAAGAACAATTATATTTAGACTTTTTATAGTCTTCCTTCTCTACTACTTTAGTACAGTGAATACTATACTTTATATTTTTCATTGTTTTTAAAAATATGCACAATGCTATAAAAGTATTTCTTTTGTCTTTGGATAAGAAGAGTATATGCTTAATATATTTGGCTTTTCAGAGTTTCCTGTGACTGTCTTAAGTTTAATTCATTGTAATGACTGAAAAGGCATGATACAATTTGCATACAAAGAATGACACTAAAAAATGACTAAGAAACCACATATTTACATATTAAAGAAAAGCTCATTATTGAAAAAATTACAAATGTATAGATATAAATAAAGCAATTTACATATAATTCCTGTCTTTAAAGCTAAATATCATTCTATAAGGCATCTACATCTTCTCTCTAGGTTAGTACAATCAGACATTCACAATAAATATGCAATATAAATGTAAATGCAATACATTTATTGCATTTATAAAAATGCTTTCTGCAATAAGAAGTCACTGTGTTGTGACCAAACCTATTTCATTCATGCCTTAAGATAAATGTAAACAATTTTGTGACAAATAAGCCTAAATTGATATAGTTAAAACACGCTAAATTGATTCCATTTAAGCCTCCTTTACTCAAATCCTGTGTTCTCCCAAATCTACAGATTTTTTTTTTTTAAAAAAAGCACCACCTTGTATCTGTAATTATGTTTCATAATGTTTTCTGGAAAAAAAACAATCTTTCTTGTTTGCCACCATTTTTCATGAGAAAGATCTATAAAACGAAACCAATTCAGTTCCTACAAGTTCAGTTCTAATGTTTTCTTACCTGCAAAGGTAAGTATTAGGCTAATAAAACTTACCAGACTAGTTACACATGACTTTAGGCAGTTGTTTAAAACTGTACACTGTACCACAGAAATCCAGAGGTAGCCAAGAGTTGCAAAATTAAAAGGATTCAGAATAAGCCAGTAAATGTTCTTCATCACTTCACCAATGGCGATTTCTAGATAACCATTCTTCTCATTTTCCTCATTTCGTTATAAGGATTCATTGGGCTTCCTCACAGCAGTTGAAAGAGTGGCTGTTGCTTTTTTGCTTTTGTTTTGACATGTTAGGCTATGCCTTTCAAAATAATAGACCTTTTAGTTTAGACTTTTGAGTCCTAAATAGCTTGTAACACTCACATCATAGCTATTTCATAACTGAGCTTCCTTATACTCCCATAAAGAAAGTTACCCACTGACTAAAGGTTAGATTCTAGAAGAGCATTTCACATGGAAAGTAAACAAAGTGAAAAGCACAAATTGCAATTCAAGCAATCATGTGACATATGCACAGTCTGAAACTGGAACCCTTCAGCGGATCATCCACTTCACTTCTCTGAGGTTAGTTCAGCTATGCAGGAAATTGGGTCTTGACCATCTTTGTGGGACAAACAGTAACACTATTATAATAAAGAATTCTGAAAAAACATGGAAGAATTTTAACCAAATGATGCTGCAGAAAAGAACAACAGGACCATTTTAAACCAAATATATATTTTAAAAACTGAAAAAGGCAAACAAAGCTGAAATTAATAGATAAATATCCGAGGGTGATTTCCAGACAAGGAAGTTTGTTAAATCACTTTCAAAACTTTACTACATATTAACTAAAATACTGCCTTATCAGGTCTATTATGACAGGAAGCAGAAACCAACACCAAAGAAACCTAAGGTATGTACAAGTGCAGCTGCCTTAGAAAGAAAATCATGAGCAGAATTTAAACTAGCCTAGCATCAAGATAAGGTTATGCTTTAAAAAGGTGGGGGGAGGATATTTTTTTTAATTGAATCAACATGAGACACATAGTTACAAAGTTGTTCATGATTGGGTTTCAGTCATACAATGTTCCAAC
The DNA here is from genome assembly GCF_027595985.1 of Sorex araneus. Taxonomy (NCBI): domain Eukaryota; kingdom Metazoa; phylum Chordata; class Mammalia; order Eulipotyphla; family Soricidae; genus Sorex; species Sorex araneus. The sequence continues at coordinate 143,469,194 of NC_073305.1, forward strand.
ACCCATCCCTTAACCAGTGTACATTTCCCACCACCAGTGTCCTCAGTTTCCCTCCTGTCTCTCCCCCACCTTCCACCACCCCCCAGCCTGCCACTCTGGCAGGTACTCTCTCTCTCTCTCTCTCTCTCTCTCTCTCTCTCTCTCTCTCTCTCTCTCTCACTCTCTTTTTTCTTTTGGACATTATGGTTTGCGGTACAGATACTGAAAGGCTCATAGATTTGTTTGAGCGGCACCAGTAATGTCTCTCATTGAGAGACTTATTGTTACTGTTTTTGGCATATCCAATACGCACGGGTAGCTTGCCAGGCTCTGCCTCGCGGGCTTGATACTCTCGGTAGCTTGCTGGGCTCTCCGAGAGGGGCGGAGGAATAGAACACGGGTTTGCCGCATGAAAGGCGAACACCCAACCCCTGTGCTATCACTCCAGCCCACTGAAAAGCAATCACCTTTTATTTATTTTCAGCACTCAGTTCTTGTCCACAGTGACAATTTCCAACTATCATTGTCATAGTGGTCGCTTCTCTATCCTAATTGCCCTCTCCCCCAACCACTTGTGGCAAGCTTACAACCATGAGCCTTTGTTGTACTGTCACTGGGCATTAGTCTCATACCATGTTCATTTTTTTTTAAATCACTGTCACTGTCACTGTCATCCCATTGATCATTGATTTGCTCGAGTGGGCACCAGTAACATCTCCATTGTGACACTTGTTATTACTGTTTTTGGCATATTGAATATACCACGGGTAGCTTGCCAGGCTCCGCCGTGCAGGCGAGATACTCCCGGATGTCTACTATTTGAAGAAATGTACAAGACAATACACAGACACAGATAACAAGACACAGAAAACTTCAGGTTCCAAACAGATTAAAAAAAAAAATTCCTTTCTTTAGGCTCAAAAGATAGCTCAGAGGCTAGAGCTCATGCTTTGGATGCAGGAAACCCACATTCTATCCATGGTACCACATGGTTAGTCAAAAATTTCCAGAGAACTCTTGAGCACTGAGCAGGGAGTAATCTCCAATCACTGCTGAGTATGGCTCAAAATTAAACAAACAAAAAGCTTTGACCCATAGGGGTGAGAGGAAGACAGACAGACATATGTAAGTAAAACATATATTAAGTTACTATACAGCTGTAATTTTCTTTATTTGTTTGTGGGCCACACGCAGGGATCCTCAGGGTTTACTCCTAACTCTTAGTTCAAGGGTCACTCTTGATGGGCTCTAACAATATGGGGTACCAGGGACCAAATTGAGTCAGCCAAGGCAAGTGACCTACCCCCATTACTATTGCTCTAACCCTTATGATTGTAAATTCAAAGGATTAAAACCTCAGCAGATTTAGGATAGAGGGCTAAAATTGCATTTTTCGTTATACATTATAGTATTGTTAAGAGTGAAAATACAGGAGCCAGAGAGATATTACAAAATGTAGGACACTTGCCTTGTAGTGCCTACAGCCAAACTCGGGTTATGATTCCCAGTACCCCATAACTCCCCTAGCACTCCTAGGAGTAGTCCCTGAACACAAAGCCAGGAGTAATCCCTGAGCACTTCAGGGTGTGACCCCCAGTCCCTTTCCCCCTTTGCAGAGGAAAAAAAAATAAAAGCAAAAAGTAAATTTGAAGATCTAATTGATTTTGCTTAAAGAATTTTAAGTCTAGGGGGCTGGAGCGATAGCACAGCGGGTAGGGCGTTTGCCTTGCATGCAGCCGACCCCGGTTCTAATCCCAGCATCCCATATGGTCCCCTGAGCACTGCCAGGGGTAATTCCTGAGTGAAGAGCCAGGAGTAACCCCTGTGTATTGCCGGGTGTGACCCAAAAAGAAAAGAAAAAGAATTTTAAGTCTAACAGTATTCGCATCTAGCAAGCTGAGAATTACCAGAGAACTTTTGCATGAAATAATGGCAATTGAGTTACCCCTGACCCAACTGAGCTGGAGTGAGGGTAATGGTGTGGGGAGGGGATAGTGGTTGAAGAAACTGAAAGGAGTGGGTAAACTGCACACAGGGGCTGGTGACAGAAGCCCACAGCTTCTGGCTAAAGAACAGGAAACTGTGGGTCTCAATCGCCCCCCACAGGCTTTCAGCTTTCCAATAGCATGAAACCTGGCCAAAAAACAGGAAAGGGCTTGGAAATGCATAATCGCTTCTGTTGTCAGAGGCACAGTGAGAAGCACCTCAGACAGAGGCGTCTGACACTAGATTTGCCTAGATAATTACAAAACACAGTAACCCTTCCCCCAAGCTTAAACTCAGAACAAAAGTTGAGCCAAGGTTCTCTGTATTCTAGAAACCCAAAATTCCAAGCCCAAGGAAGAATGTAAAAAGCACAGGAAACTACAAAATTCAAATCTCCTCCACAGCCTTCAGAATTTAGCAGCATAACAGTCAAGCAGAAAATCCCACCAAGCTTAAAGACTCAGAGAACAGGCTGGAAGGCTCTACCAGTACTGATCTAAAACCTCTCAAGCAAAGATTTTAGAGATACCATGATGACCGGACTGGAGCGACAGCACACCTGGTAGGGCATTTGCCTTATACGTGGCCAACCCGGGTTTGATTCCTCTGTCCCTCTAAGAGAGCCCAGCAAGCTACTGAGAGTACCCCGCCCGGCAGGCAGATCCTGGCAAGCTACCCGTGGAATATTTGATATGCCAAAAACAGTAACAAGTCTCACAATGGAGATGTTACTGGTGCCCGCTCAAGCAAATCAATGAACAAGGAGCAACAGTGCTACTGTGATGACCATGAAGCAGCGGGTAGGGCATTTGCCTTGCAAACAACCTACCTGGATTCAACCCCCAGCATCCCATATGTTCCCCTGAGAACCGCCAGGAGTAATTTCTGAGTGCAAAGCCAGGAGTAATCCCTGAGCATCGCCGGGTGTGACCCAAAAAGCCAAAAAGGAAAAAGAGAAAGAATAGTACAGGCAACTAATAAAGCCAAAAAAATATGAAAGAGAAAATAAGAAAAAAAGGACAAAATTAAGAAAGAGGAAATTCTTTTAGACAAGGTTTTATTCCTTTGGGGGGAAATCTATCAGATACATCATATCATTTTGCACTGACCAGGAATTTCCAATCATCCACTGGGAAATTATATTTCTGAGAGGATTTGAAACTGTAATGGGGTTTGCAATTAAATCTTGATTTGCTGAACTGGGACTTAACACAAATGACTCCATTTTGGACCTGTTATTTTAATGACTTTTAAGAGTATCATATAAACTGTATCATTTTATTTATGATTAAATTAGATAGAATTGTGATATGAATTTAACAATGAACTAGTCTTTGTTTATATAATCAGGTTCTCTTCCCACAAATTTAACATATTTGCAAAAATACTTTGCTTTAGCTTTTAAATTTAATCAAAAGAGTCATCAATAGCTCTCACATATTTCAACAAAAGCACTTGGACTATTTCTAAAGAGGGATCTCCGGGGAGGATTGGCGTTTTCATTTCATTTGTTTGTACCGCCATAGTAAAACTAGCGATTAAACTCATAAAAGATGACATTTGCTTGTTATTGCCTTGGTAAAGCTAGTGTTTAAACTCATAAAAGATGAAACCTCAAGATCTAACAGGGATCTGCATCGCTTTAGTAATTCACCTGGGGGTTGAAGAGATAGATCTCTGGGCCCAGTGTATGCAAAGCAAGTGTGCTGCTCAGGTTCAATCCTGGCACCCCAAGATCACCTAAGCACTATCTCCAGCAACCCCAGAACACAAGGCTTGGAATAGCCACCAAGCACCACCAGATGTGGTTCAAAAGGGGAAAAAAAAAGGAATTTTAAGACAAATCACCTGATCTATAGTCGCAAGTATTGCAACAAAATGTCATAGATTCCAATTGTATGCTTCATACAAGGAAATTAATGTTACAGGGCAAAATAGTTGCAAATCCCCTCTAAAATAAAACAACAATATTTACCTTGCTATTTCAAAGGCAGATTTGGAGGGGAAAAAAAGGTTTATCCAAAACACAGACATCATCAGAATTTTAATATTAGACAAATCTAGATAGTGGAGCTCACTCCTATGCCACATAGCAAGAAAATGTGTCTACCCATGACCTGCCTACTTAACAGGGAGGTAAACTGCTTCAGAGATCTCAATCAGGGTTCCTTTTAAAAGGTAATCATTACAGAGGAAGGAGTGTGGATTGGGGGATACAGGGATAGCTTGGTTGTGAAACGAAGCATGCATTGCAAGCATTAAGTCAGAAGTTTCATCCTCAGCACCACCACATACACACTGAAAGCAATCCATCAGCCCTGACACTTGGGTTCCTCAGCATCACAACAAAGTGCGTGATCTTCAACACACACACCACAACCAGTCTGTGAGTACCACAACTGAAATGTGTGACCCTAATTTGGTGCACTTGCAAGCACCACAGTCAAGTATGCACAACCTTTACTCATCACAACAGTAACAAAGGGAATAAAGTTGCTTTTTCAAAAAATCCTTTTGATTTTTGACCCACACCTGGTTGTACTCAGGTCTTACTCCTCGTTCTGCACTAAGGAATCACTCCAGGCAGTGCTTGGGGGACCGTATTGGGTGCTTCGTGCAAGGCAAGAGCTTTATCTGGTGAACCATCTCTTTAGGCAATAAAGGTTTTTAGTTGATATAAAAATTTTTAAAGTTTTTATTGCATTGCTTAAATGTGCTATTAAATTCTAAGAAACATGTCAAAGTATAATTTTCTTGTTTTGAAACAGGAAACATTTCAGAATGGTTCTGATGCTCTTCCACTGCAGTGAGTTTTGAACTAACTCAGAATTTTTTATTTTTTTATTTTTTTACTTTTTGGGTCATACCTGGCGATGCACAGGGGTTACTCCTGGCTCTGCACTCAGGAATTACTCCTGGCGGTGCTCAGGGGACCATATGGGATGCTGGGAATCGAACCGGGTCGGCCACGTGCAAGGCAAACGCCCTACCCGCTGCCCTATCGCTCCAGCCCCCAGAATTTTTATTTTTTGAAGGGGCAGGAGGGGCGTTGGACCACATCTGTGATGTGATGCTCGGGGCTTGTTCCTGGCTCGGTGCTCAGAGATCACTCCTGGTGGCGTTTAGGGGACCATACAGGATGCCACGGATCAAATCCAGGTCAGCTTCATGTAAGGCCAGTGACCTTCAAGCCCAAGTTCTCCCTTGAACATGTATCTTGCTTTCTTGTCTCTACGTTTCTTTGTGCTAATGTTCTCTCTTAAACGCATTTTCCCTCTTTCTCTCCTCTCACATTTTCCTAATGAAGTTTTAGTAAAAAACTATCATGCTTCACTATAAACTAAAATACAAAATAAAAGACAAGACAAACTTCTCAGCACTCTTCCACTGAGTATTCCATTCATGCATAGTGTTCCTGGTCACCCTCTACAAGACTAAGAAAAGGGGCTGGGGCGATAATACAGCGGGTAGGGCATTTTTCTTGCATGCGGCCAACCTGGGTTCGATTCCCAGCATCCCATATGGTCCTTTTAGCACCGCCAGCAGTAATTCCTGAGTGCATGAGCCAGGATTAACCCCTGGGCAACGCTGTGTGTGACCCAAAAAGAAAAAAAAAAAAAGATTAAGAAAGGTATGTTTATTCCTAGCTTGCTAAGGTATTTTATACTTTTTCAGTAATAGTTAATATTTCATTTATAATGAATGTTCTATGTTTATTCAGGTGATGTTGTATCCATATAAATCTTTATTACAATCTTTTACTTATTAACACAGATACTTAGCATTGGGCTGGAGCAATAGCACAGTGGTTGGGCTTTCGCCTTTCACGCGGCAAACCCGTGTTCGATTCCTCCGCCCCTCTCGGAGAGCCCCGCAAGCTACCGAGAGTATCGAGCCCGAGAGGCAGAGCCTGGCAAGCTACCCGTGCATATTGGATATGCCAAAAACAGTAACAATAAGTCTCTCAATGAGAGACGTTACTGGTGCCCGCTCGAACAAATAGATGAGCAACAGAATGACTGTGATACAGTGATACTTAGCATTATCTAAATGCTTTTTTTTTTTAATTTTGGGTAATTCACAGGGGTTACTCCTGGTGCTACACTCAGGAATCACTCTGGTGGTGCTCAGAGGATCATATAGGATGCTGGGAATCAAACCCAGTCGGCCGAGTGCAAGGCAAATGCCCTACCCACTATACTATTGCTCCAGGCCCTAAATGCTTTCTAAAGTAAAGTTTATAGCCCCATTTTGGGACAAAACACACTTTGTAGGCCTATTCAAACTTCCTTAAAAATTTCTTAATGATCTGTCCTTATTCTTGTGAAATTAATATATTTATAAGATTACTTTATCTATTTCATGTTAATTATAAAATAGCATAGAATTATTCACACTATTAATTTTTAAAATTTATGTAGTAACAAAAAAGAGAAAGATGTGGTCTTTGAAAAACCATATTTTTCCACTTATCATTGATTTACAATTTTGTTTATTTTAGGAGCTTAGCTTTAATCATGTCTATATGTGTAGGTATCACGACCTCTACTAATTTTTTTTTAAGTTAATCTTTCTTATATGTGAGGTATAAGAAACAGCATAGTAAAGAAACAACAAATGGCCAAAGTCATCAGAACTGGAGATTTTGTTTATAGAACTGAGCTCACATGGGAGGTGGTGTTAGAATGATGTATGCATGAAAAATATTAAAAGTGTTGTAAACCCCAGGACCTCTGTAAAAATGATTTTTAAAAATCTCATTTTATGTTAATTTTTATTATTTTATTTGGTTTCACAGATTTTCTAAAGTTAAATATAAGCACTTTCTTTAATGGATCCCATTTGAAATACAAGTACAACAGGTTCTCTCAGTTGCTTTGATCTTGGTCAATTTTCTAAGCACCTGAGGTTTTTTGTTTCTGTTTTCGTTTTTTCACTCTTTATTGAGACTTTAGCACAGTCAGTCCTTGAGTTCCCTTCTGGCCTGCAGAGGGAGGAACCAGGACCAGATTCGGTGTTTGCACTGCCATCCTCACTCCTATCCTGAGCATCAGGACAGTTAGAAGCCAGAAACTTTTTCATTTTTCCTCTTGAATTTTTCTATCATTTTGGAGCCATACCTGGGTGTGACAGTCACTACCAAGGGTGCTTGGAGGACCAGGCAGTGCTGAGATCAAACCAGGTTTCCAGCATAAAACAGGCCCTCCCGCCCATTGAACCACCTCCCCAGGCCTGATTTAACTTCTAATTCTATTATGGGTTCCTACACACAGGAGCCCCTCCCCAGATTTTTAATGCCCCTAATGCTTATAACTCCACAGAATTCTGATTCAAGCACAGCAACATCAACAAAAACTAGTAGCTTGGTCTGAGGCAACCAAGTCCCTTCTAAGACATTTCTCATTTTTTAAATCCCCCCCCTTTATTTAAACACCTTGGTTTATTTGTTTGTAATGATTTCTTATAGGAATTCAATATTCCAACACCAATCCCACCACCACTGTCACCTTCTAAGACAAGTTCTTTAAACTTTTTAAACATTTAGTTTCATTTATCTGACAGACTCACCATCTCAGAGACTATGAATATGGAAGGGGATAAGGGGAAGCAGTCAGAGTAACCAGAAAGGGGACTAGGAGCAAAATGACAAATAAATGCTAAATAGAGTTCAGATCTTCAATAGCTCATGGTCTGCTCATGGTTTGCTTTCTTCAGGCAGGCTTCCAACAGGCACATCCTGTGTTCCAATTTTACAATAATTGGTGCCTTAGATGCTCTGGCTTCCTGACTCAGGAAGCCAAGGGTAATGAAGCAAAGCAAAGAAAAAGACATTATTTGATGATAATATTATTAAGAAAAATAGGGAAAAGTTAAAACAAGCAACTAAGGGGCTGGAGAGATAGCTCAAGTGGTAGAGTACATGACTAGCAGTATGTGACCTCACATTTGATTTCCAGTACCAAAACCTACCTCCTCATACCTCCTGGTGAGGCCCTTTATCTATCTATTTATCTGCATATCTATCTATCTGTAACAACTAATGGGACTACTACTCAACTATGGAGGAAAGATGAAATCCTGCCATTTGCAACATGTATCAATATAGAGGGTATATGACTAATGAAGCAGATCAGAAAGAGCACAATATGATTTTGCCAGTATGTAACATGGAGATCAAGGAAAAAAAAATGAACGAAATTAAATAAAAATTATGTTTTAACTCTATAAGATCAAGTTAATGATTACCAGAAGGTGGAAGGAGGGGGAGAAGTAAACCAAGTAAAAAACGAATCACTTGTATGGTGAAGGATGGAATTAGAAGACATTTCGTGGTGACTTTTAGATTTGTATTACATGGAGTTGTCAATGCTGACATACCGTAAGTCTATATAGTGACATTATCAATGTATTTTTTTTTTTTAGTTTAATCAAAAGGAATACAGCTGCAACACCTTCATACTAAACTATCTATCGTGTGAAACTTTTGCTCACTGTGCTGACTGTCGAGTACTGGAGAAACAATTGCTTTTAACTACACGTTAAAAAGTCAGTGTTATAAATTACAAAATATTATAATGCCTAGTGACTGACCAGGAGACAACAAAGAGGAAGAGTGACTGGGGTGAGAGAATACCAGCAGGGCCTACAGGAAGAGGAGTGGTGGGAACATTAACCCCTGCCCAGCCGGAGCCGCAGGAGGTCCACTCCCAGAGGCTGCAGGACTATAGCTCGTCTGTTCATTTGAATTTTATGGGGGTGGCAGCGCCAAGGAGTTTATCAACACACTTAGAGGACAGTCACCTGCAAAGGACAAAAGCCCTTTTGTGATCTGAAAAGGGTTTTCTCGCCTTGACGTGGGCTGAGGGTTTGTTTGGTAACTGGGATGAAAATCTTGCCTCCAAAATTTAACTAAATAACTCAGATCCCATTCCTTTATTTCTTTTTCACCCTGTTAGTGAACAAGACAAAGGAGCCCATTTCACAGATGAGCAAACAGAGGCTTAGGCCTTAAAACAATTGTGTCAAGAGCAAAATTTCAATGTATCTGACACTTACTCTCCAAGACTCTATCTCAGCAAAGGTTGCATCTAAAATTAATGACTTCCTTACTCTCTTAAATCATTTTCAAGTTAATCAAAGCCAGCAGGTGTATAGACCTTAAGGAGTTAATCATGAAAATTTTACTGATAAAATCGTTTTAATGAATTTTTGTTGTATTTATCACACTTTTTCTTGGCAGTCTGCCTCAGCAGAAGTATAAAAGCAAGGTTTATTTATGTTTTCCAAAGGGCAGCTTTATTAAGGGTGCCCGAGATGTGGATCAGTGGTAGAGACCCCTGCCTTGCATGTGTGATGCTACAAGTTGAATTCCCTGCACTGCCGTTGTAATAGCTATAAACCCCTGAACAAGAAGGAAGAGGAAGGGAAGAAAACAGCCTGATGAAATACGATTCACCTATCACACAATTTACCCATTTTAAGTATATTATTAACTCTGAACCCTGGGCTGGAGCCATAGCACAGCGGGTAGGGTGTTTGCCTTGCACACAGCCAACCAGGATTCAATTCCTCTGCTCCTCTCGGTGAGCCTGGCAAGCTACCAAGAGTATCTTGCCCACATGGCAGAGCCTGGCAAGCTACCCGTGGCATATTCATTATGCCAAAAAGAGTAACAAGAAGTCTCACATGGAGATGTTACTGGTGCCCACTCAAGCAAATCAATGAGCAATGGGATGACAGTGATGACAGTGATGATGATGAATATATTATTCCATGTTTTTAGTATATTTACAACTGTACAATCATCCCATTGTCTAGTCCCAGAGCATTTCATTACTTTTAAAAGTAATTCCTACCCATTCCTCATTACTCCATCCGCCAGCCTCTAACAGACACTAATCTAGTTTCTTTCTGAATTTACCCATTTCAGACACTCCACCCACATAGATGAAGTTATGCAATATGTGTCCTTTTGTGCCTTATTTCTATGACTTGATATAATGTACACCTGGAAGCATATATTAAGTATTTCATTCATCTGAATTGATGAATAAGATTCCATTGCAGGATATACCACATTATACGTATCCACTCCACAGTTGACAGATATTTGGATTGCTTCCACTTTGGGCCTACTATAAATAAAGATGAACACTAGCTTCATTCATTTCTAATTCATCAGAATCTTCTTTGATCTCACAGATTCTACTGCAAGTTTCTGAAGTCTAAGACAAATTATATGAAATTTAAAAGGCTAAATTCTTTGTGCAGGATAATAATATGTGTGTCCTATAGAGAGTAACCAACTCTTTTCTTAAATGCCTGAAAAATTCCCAGTTTCAGTCCAAAAAGGTTCTGTGTCCTGGAAAATCTTTTAGTCAAATTGAGGAAGTTAGTCATTCTAGACTGGAACTTAGCTAACAAGAAATTTGAAATCTCACTTTCCTGAATAAACTATGATTTTTGGTAATGAAATAGTCATATTCTCGAAAACTCATGCTACTACTATCATTTTACAGTTTAATAGGGAACAATTATTGTTTTAATTTCCACATAGTAAATAACATCTAAAATGCTTATTTGTACTAGTTTTTTAACTTATTAAATATTGGTTATATATAACTATAAATATTATATATGATTTCATATGCAGTGTATAGTAGTTGCATATACAACTATTGCACTGAGTTTTGTTGTTTAAGGTGGACTAAGCACATAGTAAAGAAATTAATCTCTGATATCACATGGTCCCCCCAGCCTCACTGGTTTTAGCCCTAGAAACCCCTGAGCACTGGGACTACTGTCGCAGAAGCACATCCTTAGACCTTCTCATTGAACCTACACCCTGGTTGGCCTAATATGCCCAGAGTAGCTCTGGGGACCCTTGAGCACAACTAGGGAGGTCCTCCAAATAAATTTAAATGAGTACTTTGATTATCACTAGTATTGTTTTAGAACAAAACTTACGTTCACAGCAAAATTAAGAAGGAAGCAGGGGGCTGGAGTGATAGCACAGCAGGTAAGACGTTTGCCTTGTACGCGGCCGACCCGGGTTCGAATCCCAGCATCCCATATTGTCCCCTGAGCACCACCAGGGGAAGTTCCTGAGTGCACAACCAGGAGTAATCCCTGTGCGTCATCAGATGTGACCCAAAAAGCAAAAAAAAAAAGAAGGAAATAGAGAGATTTACCATGTACCTTGTGCCCACTCTGCCCCACCCTCATTATCAAAACCTAATGTAAGACATTAAGTGCTACTGATGATCCTACATATATTTAGGGGGAGTAAATGCTAATTAATCATTAAAAGACCTCTATAAATGTCCACAGGGTGGCAGTATGACACCCCACAAACAAATGCAATTTAAATTCGATTAATACAATTTTATCTTTTATTCAAACTACATCATTTTCATTTTATATAGAAAATGGATAAAGCAAATCAACTATTTGCGAGTTTTTTAATCCTGGTTAACAGTCATATGTGGTTATTGTTTTATTTGTATCACAGGTTTAGGACAACAAATGCACGTTTAATAAAACTGTTCAAAGGCAACTTATTTCAACTTTTAGAGTTTTCTTTTTTCTCTGATAGAATTATTGATTTTCAATATTTTTATAGATTTTAAGTGCTTTCAGGACCAGGCTCTATTTTCCCATCAAAAAATACAAAACATATAATGTTTTCTAATATTAACCATGGGCTGGAGTGATAGCACAGCAGGTAGGGCTTTTGCCTTGCAGGAAGCTGACCCAGGTTTGATTCCTCACCCCTCTTGGAAAGCCCGGCAGGATACCGAGAGTATCCCGCCCGCACGGCAGAGCCCAGCAAGCTACCTGTGGCGTATTCGATATGCCAAAAACAGTAACAAAAGTCTCACAACGGAGACATTACTGGTGCCCGCCCGAGCAAATTGATGAGCAACAGGATGACCATGACAGTGACAGTGACTATCAACCATGCTCATGACATTTCATTGAATGCAATTTCACTACTTTCCCTTCATATAAGAAAGAAAATTTGGGGGTTAGAGTGATAACACATCACGTAGGGCATTTGCCTTCCATGTTTGCCAACCCAGGTTTGATTCCCAGCATCCCATATGGTCCCCCAGCACATCCAGGAGTAATTCCTGAGCGCATGAGCCAGGAGTAACCCTTGTGCACCGCCAGTGTGACCCAAAATCAAAAAGAAATAAAAAAGAAAAACCATTAAAATTTAGATGAAGGGCATAATAATATAAAGAGAATTTTGAGTCTTCTCTTAGCAGAAATCAATCCTCCAGGAAATAAACACAGAAACAATAACCTTTAACTTTAACTAACTGTATTAGCATGAACCCAGAAATTATAAATGTTATATACTTTTTAAATAATTTCATAAACCCAGAAATAAAAAATGTTATATACCATTTTTCCTGTTAATAGCAATAGACATGGCACTTGGAAGCTGCTGTTTTGTTTGTTCACATTAATACAGTAAGGGTAAAGGGAAGCATGAGATACTCTTTGGGTTTTTGGTTTTTCTTTAGCTTAACATAAAACTTTCACTTAGTAATAAGATACTCTAGATTAACTAGCTAAGAAATGATAATTCAGTAAAGGAAATAAAAACAGACTTAATACAGACCTACTTATATATATCCACATTCTCTTCTTTATTCATGTTAGGTTATAATATTGATGGGATATAAAGCAACCTGACTTTTAAGGGCCTTTTTTCCTTTAATCTGCTCTCTTCTAGGAAACTTCAGTCCTAATCTTCACTGTTCCATGTTTTGTTTGTCTATGTTGACCCAGACATTTATCATAGCATTGGTTGAAATGTAGACAATGAATATCTAATCTAAAGGGAGTAAGCGAGCTTATGTTTTCATTCTATTCTGTTCTGTTTGAGAACTTGCAGTTTGGGATTCAAAATGTCCACTTCTAAACTCAACTACAAAATAATTACAGTTGGATTGTTTGGAATCATTTTGCTTGTATCTAATATTGTTTTTAATGTCTACAAATGCCTTCAGGACTCGAGCCAGCTTTTGCAGTAGTTCATGGAAGCATAAAATATAGATCTAGGACTTGAGGAAGCTGTTTTCCTTTTAAAAATAGTATATTATATAAGTTAAATAATTAATTCCCTAAATTGAATTGCCTAATACCTGTGAAGTGACCAGTGGCACTAATTAGCTAATATAATGACTATCTTATGTATCTTATGTAACGAATCAGGGACTTCCCATTGACAGAGTTTCTCAATAGGTTATAAAGTTTTGATAATAACTTCCTGTTCGATAGAAATGACAGGCTCTTAGATATCAATGGTACTTTTTAAGACCTATGCCTTCCATATTTCCTTTAGGGATGGTTGCTCACCTTTATAACATATTTCAAGGTCCACTCAGATAACATGCCTGCTTCTGCTGGTGACTCTGGAATGCAGTGAAGCCTTCTGAACTCTCCCTGAAGTAGCCTGAGAGTCTGGGTTGCTATCAGAGAGGCCTGCAAGTCAAACTAGAGCTGTCAAAGGTGATGACCCTAAAAGCTATCACTTAATGAGGTCGGTAGGAATAAGGTTAGCATCTCACTGTCACCACTCACTTGGTAATGAGAGGGCCTGAAGATGCAGTGGTGCTCAAGCCCAGCACTGCCAGTGGTTCCCAGGGCCACACCCAGTAGAAGTGGGGGTGGAGGATGGACAATGTCCTGTCTAGGATCAAACCAGAGTTAGGCTATGCAGGGCAAGAGCCCCAGCCCTATCTCCCTGACCTTGCTTTAATTTACCTCTTCATTGTACTAGAAAATATTAAATAGTAAGTGGTTAAACTTTATTTGGGGGGGTCACACCCGGTGATGCAAATGTCGCTCCTGGCTCTGCATTCAGGAATTACTCCTGGTAGTGCTCAAAGGACTATATGGGATGCTGGGAATCGAACCCAGATCGGCTGTGTGCGAGGCAAACACCCTAACCGCTGTGCTATTGCTCCAGCCCCCGGTGGTTAAACTTTTACAACTAAGACCCACATAATTTGGCATTACATACCACTAAAGATTTTTGTGCCCTGACAGACAGCTATTGCTGTTTTCGTTTTAAGCTATCAGTTTTCAACCAAAAGGAAAAAGTAGGAAAAAATGTCAGATAGATAGTACAAAAGTAAGTTTTTATTGGATGTCTAACAATGTGGGGTAAGTCTAAATTGAGCCAGAAAAAGATTGTGGGAACCAAGAAAAACAGGCCTAACCAGATCTTCTTGCACTAAAGAATGAAATCTCAAAATGAGTCAAGTCTAACATTGTAAAATGATTCTTCAAAGTCCCTATCATAATCTTACAGATGGTAAACCAAATTTTGTCTACATTTAAAAATTGACACGTGGCAGGTCAAAAGAATCACAATATAATAATTATACTTAAATAGCAACGTTTTGTGGCAAAATCAAGACTCAATTTCGGACATCTTGTAAATATTCTCGCAAATATGTTGCCATAGATAGCTGGAGAAGGTGAGAAGCTAATAAAAAGAAGGAAAAGCTAATAAGAAGACAGAAGTTTACTTCTGTCCTATATTTAGAAAATGTTTTTGCCTTTTTTACATTAATCTTTTTTTTTTTTTGCTTTTTGGGTCACACCGGCAATGCACAGGGGTTACTCCTGGCTTGCACTCAGGAATTACTCCTGGCAGTGATCAGGGGACCATATGGGATGCTGGGGATAGAACCCGGGGCGGCCACATGCAAGGCAAATGCCCTACCCTCTGTACTATCGCTCCAGCCCCATCATTTTTCATTTTAAGCAAAATGTTTTTTATGTTTGGTTTCTAAAATGTACATGAACTACAAAAAAAAAATTACAGTTCTGTTCTACATTTGTGCGGGGTGGTGCCCCTGGCAGTGCTCAAGAGTTAATTCACTTGTGGAATTCAAGTCATTGCTACAGCTGCAGAAGCACGGAAGGCAAGTGGCTTAGTCACCGCACTATCTCTACAACCCTATTCTGCACTTGAGGAGTGGGAAGATGGAAGGTTAGGCCACACTCAGCGACTGAGGTAGTCAGAAGCAACTCCTAGCCCTGTTAATGGGAATCACCTCTGGTGATGCTTGGGAAACCATTTGATCCCAACATCAAATCAGGGTCAACTGCATGTAAAGCAATTACCTTAACTACTTTATTCTCTCCAGCCTCTATTCTGTATTCTAAAGATGTTTACTCAAATTCACATTGATTTCTTAAAGATTTAAGCACCTAAAAAATATGTGTGTATACATATATAAGCATCTGCTGTGTCAGAACAAATCTAGAAGCTCCCCCCTCCAAGATTGCTGTCCTTCCTCGCATAGCTCAGTTGTCCTGGCTTGATCTTAGCAAGGGAGGCAGCTGGGCATATGTCCAGTATGTGCAACTTCCCATTACATCAGTATCCTTGGTACTTGCTCTAAATGCACACTTGAAGCCAACTCTTAAATCCTGTCAACATACCTGGGAAACAGTAACAGCCAGTCCCAATCAGCTCTTCCTTTTTGCCTGTTTTGCTCACAAGACATACTGGTCAGACTGTGGAAAAAATGTCTGACTCCAGTGTCTCCAGTATCACATATCCAGTAATATGTATTGTGTTTACATATTAATGTAAACACAATAAGATGTAATATATATATATGTAATATATATAATATAAATATGTTATAGACTACTATTTAACATGTTTTTGACCAAAGTCTTCAGTTGACAATTCAAAATATACACATTGCAAATTCACAAAATACTGAAAGGAAAATTATTCAATACAGTGAGTTAATTTGGAGATGCTTCTATGTTTAAGGCACTTACATATTTTGATTAGTTTTTTAAAAAAGACTTTGGAACTCATAATGAATTTGTGTTTGTTACTTAGGTCATAATTCTTCAACCTTTTTACACCTGCTGACCAGAGCTTATCCTGCACACCAGTCCATGGGCCAGCAATTAGAATCTCAGCAGTAGACTAGTGGTCTCCAACATTCCTGCACCTGTGAACGAACACTACAGTCTGTGGGCTGGTGGTTGTAGACCGCTGACTTAGAGAACTCCAGAGAAGAATAAGATGCGTAATTTGAGAATAATGCAAAAAAATATTTTGTACATACGCTAAGAATTTTTAATAGTTAGATTAACTCATCCACTAGACAATGCTGGGGGATTAGATGTGGCACACTAGCAATTTTCAAATAACAGAAATGAACAATTTCAAGGTTAATTAAATGACAGTCTAATAAAATTGTGCCATATGTTCTCACTTAATTGACTAGAATATACTGAGAAGTCACCTTTGTCTTAAATTCCTGGGATGTCCGTTCATGTGCCGCACAAGGTACATTGTAGAATTACCAAGGTTTTTATATGTTGTCTGGCTCTTTGCTACCTTCTTTGCCAGCCATGGTTCCTAGCACACCTGCAGTCCCCTTTTTATTTCCCTTAGGTACCTCACACACCCTAGGAACACAGTAATAATTAAAAGTAGCCAGTGAAAGCCTGATAAGCAAGCTTGTTTAATCTGTAAACTTAATTTTACCCACAGACTTGAGTCAACAAACTCTGATACGAAGCTCTGATAATGACTACACTCGTCTTCAGAGGTGGGAACATTACCTTTACTCCCCAAGTCTAGCTCACTACTATTTTGCCAAGTCCAGGCTGCAACATGATCCAGGTGGGTAAGACAGTGGGGAAACTAGGAATTGCTTCTGACTACCTCAGTTGCTGAGTGTGGCCTAACCCTCCATCTCCCCACTCCTTAAGTATAGAATAGGGTTGTAGAGATAGTGTGATGACAAAATAGAAAAAATAGCATCATGAATATTATTTGCATGCCTATGACATGGACAGTCTTTGAGTATCCTAAAAAAAAGTGCCCCTTTTCTACGTTATAAACAATGTAAGTATTAATATTTTTTAAAATGGGAATCATAGGGGCCAGAGATATAGTGGATAGGGCACTTGCCTTGCTCACGGCTGACCCAGGTTTGGTCCCTGGCATCCCATATGGTCCCCTGAACCTGTCAGGTGTGATACTTGAGCACAGAAATAAGCCCGAAATAAGCCCAGAGCACTGGGTGTGAACCCCCCAAAATGGGAGTCATTAACAATAAACTACCATGGGAAGTTTGAGATCCAGTCAAGCCTACTGACTGAACAACAATTTGTCAACACATTTTTATACATCCTTTGATCTGAGCCAACTGATGTAGTGGAGATGCTTCCTATGAAGAAAGTAAAGGAGAGTACCAAAGAACAGTGTGTGATGATGTGCCTTTCTTAATTTAGCTACCACACTGAGTTGAGGTTAACATTACATTTAATCTAAAGCTAGATTACATCCCAGCTTTCCATTTAATGTGTAACCTGCCTCTTTATTACTTGCTCCCTTATTTTTCTTCTACAATCACCCCAGATTTAGAGGATTAAGCTGGTCATACTTTTTCCAGGTTTGGTATCATCAAGAGGCTACACAGAGTCCCTTCTGCTTACCTATCTGGTCACCTATTTATATTATTTGTTCACTTTGCCTTACCCACTGCAGTCAACAACTTTAAGTTGCTTGTATGCATTCTTGACTTAGCTTGCAGCCTTACTAAAACCATTATTTGAGTGTTTTTTTTTAAATCCTATGAAAATTTACATGTACTGGGAGCTGGAGCTATAGTACAGAGAGCAGAGGCTTGCTTTGCAGATTCAATCCAGATTCGGTTCGTGGTACCTCTTATGGTCCCTTGAGTCTACCAGGAGTGATCCCTGAGCACATAGCCAAAAGTAAAACCCAAGCAGTGTCAGGAGTGGCTCAAAAAGAAAAAACTATTTTACATAAGGACCTTTTCTATATATTCTCTTACTCCATACTATGCATTTGGATTTTGGTTTAGGGAGACACATGCAGTGAAGCCTGGGGGCTACTCCCAGTTCCATGCTCATGTCTCTCTCAGTAATGCTTGGAGGACCATGTAGTGCCAGGAAGAGAACTATCTGCAAAACTTCCACTTAGTCCATTAGGCTATTTTCCCACCTCTCTATACTATGTTTTTAAAATGTGTCTGTGTTGTTATAAATACATCAAGCTCATTCTTCAAAAAGTTTCCTAGTGTTTTGAGATGTAAACTCACATCTCACATGCTCTTTGCCCACGATGGTAGACATTTTTATTCTTTTACTTCTCTGTTTGTGGGCTGGAGCGGTAGCACAACAGGTAGGGCGTTTGCCTTGCACCCGGTCGACCAGGGTTCAATTCCTCCATCCTTCTCAGAGACCCCGGCAAGCTACTGAGAGTATTGCCCACACAGTAGAGCCTGGCAAGCTACCTGTGGCGTATTCATATGCCAAAAACAGTAACATCAAGTCTCACAATGGAGACGTTACTGGTGCTCGCTCAAACAAATCAATGAACACAGGACAGTATGATAGTGCTATTTCTCTGATTGGGTATGGGGGTTTCTGGAGGGGACGTTCATTAGTCTGGTTGAGTATGATAATTCTGATCCCCCATGTGGCTCCTGCTGTCACTGCAGGGCCTGGAGTATGGCTACTTAGTGGCTGATGTGCCTGGAAGTTCAACTTTCTGCTGTTCTTCAATATCCCCACCCTGGAAGGGATGTTGGGGTGCTTTGTTACTGTCTCATGATGGTAAAAGTCTTGGGTTCCCCACCCCATCTTTGCTAGTGTGGGTAGGGACGAGACTACAGTGAATTGTAGTATTTGCCTGGAATAGAGCATTGATTGTCTAAGTTTCCTTTCTTATTACACTTATTATTCTTATTATCCAGGGTCTTGGGGTTCCTGGTTGCAGCTTCTTTAGTTTCAACTTTGTGATACAGAAAACAGAAAGAAAAGGGCCGGAATGATAGTAGAGTGGTAAGATGCTTGTCTTGTACACAGCCAACCGGGCACAATATGTGGTACCCCATATGGTCCCCTGAGCCTCCCAGGAGTGATCCCTGAGCACAGAGACAGGTGTGCCCCTCCCAAAATAAAACAATAAAACAAACAAAACAAAAAGGATATCCCCAGAATTTATTGCTGTGCTATTCCTTGGTTCTTATATTCCATGGGTCTGCTTTCTCATTCTCTCTCACTTTTTTGTCTCTACAGTTTTGCTTGTACTTAGCAAAATGAACAGAAAAATGTCTAATTTCCCATAAGTTTTAAATAACACATTTCATAACACAGCACACAGTACATTTCTAGAGCTGATTTTCTGCAGAGTGAATGAAAAGACAGGAAATTTTTGTGACATGCACATGATAAGAAATAGGCCTCTTTGTCATAAAACACAGATAGCTAAGACACTTTTCTCAAAAGCAAAAATCTACATACTATTGTACACCAACAGAAGTGATCCAGGAACAGTGTTACCATGTGGGACTGTCAAAAATCCAACAAAACTTTTATTCTTCAGTCTTTCACTTCCACTGTTACATTTTTTATTCTTTAAACATGGAAGATTTTGTTTGTTTGTTTGTTTGTGAGCTACACTTGGTAGTGCTCAAAGACTACTCCTGGCCCTGTGCTCAGGGGTGACTCCTAGAATTACCTGTGGGACCATATGGTGCCAGAGATTGGGGTCGACATGCACTCCAATCTATTGAATTATCACTCTGGCACGCATTGAAGAGTTTTTCAATGCCTGTTCAAGTGTGATAGGAACCTTGCCATCCCTCATTAGTAAACCTTGTTTTCAAACCAGTTTTATTTGCTTGGCTCAGAACCCCTATCTTGACCCTACTTCTGGCTTAGCCTTTACCTTCTGCTTGGACTTAACAATTCTCAATGCAACATATTCCTTTCTGCCTTGAATGGTAGCCTGTTATGTCTCCAGCTGGAAATCAAGCAGATTTGCCTCTTCCAAGGAAAAGCAACACCAGTTTGATCTTCCAGAAAGGGGTTGGTGACTAAATCTAGAACCGGAATAAGGAAAAAGACTTATCTAAAGATGTGCTGATTTACTACGTCACAGATCTGCTTGAATGTCCTGTAGCTCTAAGTTTCTTTGTTAATAAGGAAGATTTGAAAGTGATCAAGCTTTCAGGGAAAGCCTTAAGAACAAAACCCACTGGGTTCATCTTCAAATAGGGACAGAAAACATTGACCCAGGAATGTTGACTCAGGAATCAACTGGATTGACATTTTTTTCCCCATAGCTCCATTGCTCCTCTGCTATGAATTGAACATGTCCCTTCAAAGTTCAGCTCTTAAAGCTCTAATCCCCAGGATGATGGCATTTGAAGGTAGAACTTTTGGGAAGTGATTAGGTCGTGAGGGGAGAGCTCTCATAAACAGGATCAGTGTCCTCATGAGAGACCCAGTCTTTTTTCTACCATATGTGAACATAGTCAGAAGGCAACTGTTTACAAAACAGGAAAAAGGTTCTCACCAAGAGCTGAGTCTGTCTGCATTTTGATTATAGTTTCTGGAACCATGAGAAATAAATGTCAATTATTTAAACCACAAGTCTATCATATCTGCTATAGTCACTGTCACTGTCATCCCGTTGCTCATTGATTTGTTCGAGCGGGCACCAGTAACGTCACTCATTGAGAGACTTATTGTTACTGTTTTTGGCATATCCAATACACATGGGTAACTTGCCAGGCTCTGCCGTGTGGGCTCGAAACTCTCAGTAGCTTGCCGGGCTCTCTGAGAGGGGCGGAGGAATCGAACACGGGTCAGCCGTGTGAAAGTCAAACGCCCAACGGCTATGCTATCGCTCCAGCCCTATAGCTATAGTGGCCAAATTAAAACACAATCCTTTCTTTAAAAAATAAGTCTGTGCAAAACAAATTAAGAAACAATATCAAACAATGACCAATATGTGACCTGAGATCACAAAACCCAGATTACCAAGTGGTGAAGGGACAAGGAATAAAGGGTCAGACTAGAGGTAACAGAAGGACAGTGGAAGGGAACAGGGGCTCTTTGGTGGTGGGAGAATGCAATAACTTGTACATCAAAACCATAAGCTTTTTATTACAAACATTTTATTCATTTATTTCCTTCCTCATTTTATTTAAACACCATGTTACAAAGTTGTTGGTAATGATTTGTTACAGGCAATATTCCAACACCAATCCAACCACTACTGTCACCTTCCCTTCACCGTTGTCTCCATTTTCCCAATCACCTCTTAAGCCTGCCCCCATAGCAGGCCAACAATAATGTATTTTACATTGCTTGTTAGCCCTAAATGGCTATCAGAATGATTGAAAAATGTTTTCGTAGAAGAAAATGTGAAAGTTGTTGTATCTCACCATGGGGTCATTAAGTCCTTGTCTGAGGGTTTGCTAAGCCGTTGTTGCAAGTTAACTTTCTGTGCTAATGTTTTTGTTAGTCAAGATTGGTTGGTTGAAAACCATAAACTTTAACACTGTTGTAACCATGTCATCTAAACTGTTTTCTAAATCCCCCCCCCAATATAAGTAAATTAATAAAATGGGGGAATTATCTGTTAAGATGTGGTCAGTTAACACTCTGAAGCAATTTCTGGTCTATAAGAAAAGGTTAATGTTTTTAAAAATTGTTCACAGAAGCATGGAGGACCTTTAAAACTATCAAAAGGAACAGAATAGAAAGGAAACAGAAGAAAAACTTTGGGGCTCATATTTTGAGCATAGTTCCCAAAGCTGTCTTTGGCAAGTCTGAGAAGGGAGAAAAAGAGTGTCTTCGAACAGGAAGGGAGCACAGTGCAAGGAAGGGAAAAAAGCCTGGTGTCAACTGCCTAACACCTAGTAGGCACTTTGCTAAAGGTCTATTGGATCTTCTCTCAAGTCTTCTGTATTTCTCACAATCTACCGCTCAGTCTCTTAATTCTATGCTCGCTATTGAAATGAAAGTTTCACTAACAGAATTGTAGAAATAAAGACTTCAGAATTTAAGCCCCCAAAGAACTCTCTGTACACTTAGTAATCTCTGTGCTAAGAAAGATTAAGGAACAACTTTTGATTTTAAGATCTGTGGTGTAGTACGGCAAACACTCAACAGTGATCAGGAACCATGCAATGCTTGCAAAGCATGTGCTCTGGCCCTTTGAACGACTGCCCTGTTGTTTTTGGTTTTGTTTTAAGATTTTTTTATCTCTCATTTTTTTTTATGGGGAATAATCTATATCTGATCTTGAATCATGATTTTTTTTTTTTTGATGAGTGGACACCCACCAATGCTCTTGGTTATGTGCTCAGGGATCACTCTTGGCAGGGCTTGGGAACCACATAGGATGCTGGGAATCAAACCTAGGTCAGGAGCATGCAAGGTAAGCTCCTTACTCACTGTACTATCTCTCTGGCCCTAAAATTGTTATTTATTTATTTTTTTTAAATTAGTGAACTCTAATAGGACATTCCCGGGAGGGGGAGCAGCCCCAGTCTACTGGACCCAGGCAGCAAGCCAGCAGGGTTTTCCCTAGCCACCCAGAGATTATACAGGACACAAACATTAAGACTTAATAAAAATGAGAAACATCTCTTTGAAAAGGCAAGACCTATCCATTCTCAAACAAGCCAAAATTTAACCTTTTACTTACATAACTAAATGAGACGCTTTTCTTGGAATAGTTTTTATCTGAGGCATAATATTGCCATTTCCTTCTCATCACCAGGACTTTTTGTTTTAAAATAATTGTGTTTCCACACTAAAGATATTTATCATGCTAAGGAACCAGGGAGATAATGCAAGGGAGTTAAGTAATTTGCATTGCCTGCAAACTAGCTGACCCAGGTTCAAATTCCCAGCACATCTGGTCCCCCAGGCACTACCAGGAGTCCAGGAGTGACCCGTGAGCACAGGTCTAGGAGTAAACCTTCAGTATCACCAGGCATGATCCAGAAATCATGCCCTTCGCTACCAATAATGGTATTTTACAGACTAAGAACTGCAATGTTTGTATGAAATTTATAAATCCCCAAGTAGGTAGCACCAGGCTGAAGGATCCACAGGCAAGTTTGGCCTTCCTGCAGTCTTAGTTGTCAGTTATCAGGTCTCCTGATGGGTGGAGAGATAGTTCAGGGGTTAAGTTTCGATTGCTGGAAACATATGGTTTACCTGCACACAGTACACAGAGCTGGGTGTGGCCTATAAAAACAAACAAACAAACAATAAAAGGAGGAGAGAGAGAGAGAGAGAGAGAGAGAGAGAGAGAGAGAGAGAGAGAGAGAGAAACAGAAAGGCTTCATTATATCTTTTATAAAGATTTAAAGCTTATATATATATGAACTGGTGACTATAATGGTGTTTGTTCTCTTCAAACTATAAAGTCAAATCTCATAAAAGGAGAAAAAGAGAAGATAAAAATCTGTACTCAGGGCTGGATCAATAGTACAGCGGGTAGGGCATTTGCCTTGCACACGGCCTACCCGGGTTCGATTCCCAGCATCCCATATGGTCCCCTGAGCACTGCAAGGAATAATTCCTGAGTGCAGAGGCAGGAGTAACCCCTGTGCAATGCCAGGTGTGACCCAAAAAGAAAAAAAAAAATCCGTACTCCATCTTATCAGTCAGGCATATGTTAAAAGACAGTATCCAGGATTTTGAATGGTTGAGTTTTATATTTTGGGGGCGGGGGTCGGGTGGGATTTGGAGTCACACCTGGGGTGCCCAAAGGTTGTGCCTGGGTCAGCACTGAGGTGCTTAGTGGACCATATGGGATGCTGGGGATCAAATCCAGGCCTACCACAGGCAAGGCAAGTGCCCAACTCATGGTACTATTGCTCTGGCCCGAGGCTTTTGAATGGGAAGTTCCCATTTTTTTCAAGTTAATGATTTCCCTCCCTGTAGGCACTGCAAGTTATTGGTGCATATTTATTTGGCTGTTTGTTTGTTAGGGGCCACACCCAGTTTTGCTTGGGGCTTACTCCTGGCTCTGTGCTCAAGAGTCAGGGGTCACTCCTGGCTGGTGATCAGAATGGCATTCTACCCACTATACTATCTTTCCAGCCTAGTGCACTCTTTTTTGTGGATTCAGCACACCCATTTGCAATAGAAACCTACTCTTTGAACCCTCAGACCTCAGGTCTGAATATATGAGGATACCCTTTGAAGGCCAGAGGATGGCAGCTACTTCTCCTTGAAACCTTTTGGTCTTGTTTATGTTTAAAGTTTCCAATAATGTGTTTCAGAAATCCTAACATATTATAACTTCTTTTTCTTCAGTGACTCCTATTAGCATGAAGGAAGCATCTTGGATGTCCTAATCAGTAGTATCAATGGCCTCTGATCCAGCCAAGTGTCCTTCTTACAGAGATGACTAAACTCAAACCCAGAGAGGTGGAATAAATTGCTTCAAGTGACAGAGCTCATAAAGCAAGTAGACCCACTTTTTTTTTCTTTTTGGCTTTTTGGGTCACAACCAATGATGCTTATGGGTTACTCCTGGCTCTTCACCAGTAATTACTCCTGGCATTGCTTGGGAGACATTATGAGATGCCAGGGATGGAACCCCAGTTGGCCGGGTGCAAGGCAAACACCCTCCCCACTAGACTATCACTCTGACCCTAGACCCATTTCTTGACTCTGTTCAGAGCTTTCTCTATCCATAAGTCATAAAGGGGACCAGAGTAGGAATATGTTGGGACTATTAACTTTCTTAACCCTTCCTTTCAGCTTCCTGTGCTCCGACCACATTAGTTTTAATCTCTGTGGTCATGGCCTAAAGATGTAAACATCAATCTTGGCATCAAGTGTTCGGAGACTCTCCAACATCAACCCCTTTGATGTTTATTATTGTAACTCAGCTTCTGACTGTCCTCATCCTGTAGATGCCTGGGTCCCCATGCTCCCTCTCCTATTTTTCTTCCTAGGCATCTAGGCAGGGATGGAGGGGTCCATCTGAAGGAAGTGATGCAGAAGCAGTTATGGCAGATCTCTGTATTTGTCCACACAGTTCCCAGGTTCTTCAATATTTTCAGTAGTAAAAATATTGGGTGATAAATATTCTCAAAGTCATAGTTGGGAAATAGAATAGTTTAGGGGCTGGTGAGATAGTATAGTGGGTAAGGTGATTGCCTTGCACACAGAGAACCAAGGTTCCATCTGGGTACTCCATATGGTCCTGTGAGCACTGCCAACAGTGACCCCTGAGTACAGAGCCAGAAGTAAGCCCGGAACACTGCTGGGTGTGGCCCTCCTCCAAAAAGGAAAAAGAAATAAAATAGTAATGTTTGTTGAAAAGTAGAAGGGAAGGGAGAAAAAAATACTCTCCCCAGTCAGTCAGGGAGGAACTTAGTATAGAACTAAATTAAATATGGCATGTTTTTTTTTTATAGGAAAACTGGGTCTTCATGTTACTTGTCAAGTGACAAAAATATTACAGAGAATACAGAATAGTACATAGAAGACTGGCTGGTTTTAGTCTCTTGGGTTCTCTATTTGACTTATGTAGATAGCCCATCATCTCTTCATTTCCTGTGACCCTAAGGTCTGGGGCAGAATTAATTATCTTGGGAAATCTTAACTTCCCATTCTCAGAAGGTACCCAGCAATTTTCAGGAATGTTTAAAATGTGGAATGGAGACAGCTAAAATGGAGCTGCTTATACCAACTGGAAAGGAGAAACCGAGTCTTTTAGAAAGAAAGGGCTAGGCACTGGAACCTGTGATTTGAGATTGAGACGCAGCTCTTGATTTTGATTGCATATCTGGGGTCAGTAGCCCGAGTTTGTTTTGAGTGCAGTGGATACTATTTCTTTATGTTGGGGCTTCTGAATGCCTTGCTTAAATGATTACAGAAAGAATTTCCCGGAGCAAGAAGATGCTGGCTCAGCAGGTGGGAGAGTCTCAGATTCCTTCTCTCTATCCCCTCCTCCCCAAGGAAAGTGGTCTAGTCTTTGGGTAGGAACTGTGATGATTGCAAAGCCTAGAACTTTCTCCCAGCAGCCCCACACTGCCGTGTCCTCTATCTCAAGTTCACAAAAGTCCAGAGCATAGAAATGAGGTGGGAGCTTTTAAACCTGGTGCCTGAAACCCCACCATGCCTCTCTCTCTCTCTCTCTTAAACAGGTTAGGAAAAAAGAGGAACCAAGCAAAAACTATGCAGTTGCCCATTCCCGCCTCCACTATCCCAAACCAAAAATTAAATGTCAAATATATTTGAGAAATAAGAGGCTGAATAAACATCTCTTTCCTTTACAACATTTCCAGCCGTTAGTGTGCTCTGTAAATCCCTCAGTGGGAATAAACTGTTTCCTGGGAAACACAAGAACACTGTGTGTCTTAAAATTGTCTGAAGAGCCAATTCAGAGAGATAAAAACACCATACAAGTATATGACAGTTTTGCAAAACCCATATTTAAACTGGATGCACACAGACAGGCAGTACAGAGACTCCAAGAACTTGAAAACAGGGTAGTCCCTTGAAAGTTACACCATTAACCAATAAATAATGAATTGAAAACAGAATAAATGGCCAGGGAAGAAAGGCCAGATTGGGGAAAGCTGATTACCACATTAGCATATCTAAAGAGGCAAGGAAAAGTAGAGAAAGGCCAGTTTAGGGGGCAAATGTTGACAGTGTTTAGTTAAACTCACTTGTACAAGACCTGACATCAGCATCTCAGCTGTTTAGTCAGGGAAGAAATACCCACAGGGGAGTGACAGTCTCTTCCCATACAAAACCCTATTTTCATTCTAGTTCATTCAGTTTTAGAAAAATTTCTTCTGAATCAATTCAGAGACAATCTCTCACCCTTGATATTTGATTGTGTTCCCCACACTCTGCTTCTTAGAATATTTTTTACTTGGATTTTTTTGTTTGTTTGTTTGAGGGCTATGCATGGCAGTGCTCAGGAAATACTTCCAACTCCATGCTCAGAAGGATCACTCCTAATGGAGTTTGGAGAAGTGTGGAACTGAACTCAGAGCTCTAGCTTTTTGAGTCATAACTCTAGCCTATGTGTAATCCCATCAATGGCCAACATCCACTGAGACTATAAAACCAAGCTCCCTGGCAATAGTGACACAGTCTCTTGCCCCTATGCCTGGCTGTTTTCACCAGGGCCCCTTGAGGGATGAGATGCAGAACCTCGAAAGTTCAAGACCTCCAGAACCCACCTACAGCCATGTTCAAGGCCACTCTCCACACATCCAGACGAGCCTCACGCATGAAGGAACAGGCAGAGGAACCCAGGTGTGTAGGACCCAGGGCCAAGATCTCCAAGGCTGCTCGGATTGGGACTGGGCCTCTTCCACCCAGATCCCCCATTTTCCAGTAGCTAGGCAGTCACACCCAGGCACTTCCCCTGGCGCCGTGTAATCCCATCAATGGCCAATATCTAGAGACCATAAAATGAAGCTCCCAGAAGACATCTAATAGCTTAGTTCTCCCTCTTGGAGAACCTGACAAGCTACTGAGAGTCTATTACCCACTCGGGAAGCCTGACAAGCTCCCCATGGCGTATTCATATCCTAAATACAGTGACAGATATATACTTACCTCTCAGAGAGCCCAGCAAGCTACTGAGTATATCCCACCTGCATGGCAGACCCTAGCAAGCTACGCATGGCATATTCAATATGCCAAAAATAGTAACAATAGGTCTCATTCCCCTGACCCTGAAAGAGCCTCCAATTGTTGAGAAAGACGAGTAAGGAGAGTCTGCTAAAATCTCTGGGCTGAGTGTAATAGAGACATTACTGGTGCTCGCTCGAGTAAATTGACGAACAACAGGATGACAGTGATACAATGATACAGTGAACTCTAGCCTAGAAATTTAAAAAAAAATTGTTCTTGGACGACATGTAGCAGTGCTCAAGGGCTATTCCTGGGTCTGTGCTCTAGGTTCACTCTTTCTGACGCTTGGGGAACCATGTGGTACCAGGGATAAAACTCAAGCCTCCCATATGAAAATATATGCTCATTTCTTTGTGCTATTTTTCCAGCCCTAATATTTTTCACTTTAACAAGTGGGGTAGAAAAGACCCAGAACTTCTTTTTGCTGCCTTCATACATTGGAAATACCCAGAGTAGAGATGTAACTCAGATGTGGATGCTTCACAAGGGTGAGTCAGCCCTAGGTTCAACCCCTAGTGACTCCATAATGAAAAGAGACAACTCTCTCAAACAGTACAGCCACTCAATCAGCTTTCCTTTTCTTTCCTGTTCTCCTAACAACCTCTGATATATTCTAGCTTCCAAAGCTTTTTCTCATTTAAGAGTGTGCCTAACCATTAGTTACATTGGTTCTAACTATAAGTTATAGTTATGTTCTGAAATTGATATATTTTTACTGTTAATTTAGAGGCTAACATTGACACTGGTTCATATACTTGTGTCACTAAGTTAACCTTGGATCAGTATCTACAAGGTCAAGTATGTTGACAAAAATGAATTTTTTAGAACTATATATGAGAGAATCAGGTAAGAACCCTGTCCATAGTGAACTATAACATAGAAGGGTCCCTGTTGGAGCTTAGATAACATGGTGAAAGAATGACATTACTAACCAAAATGTTTGTAAAGCAGAGAGACCTACAGATGGGGATATCAAAGTGGGTGAATACAAAATTTTTTGAGCACATGCATTCAGCATTTAATCTCTTATCATTGCCTATTTCCTAAGATTCGATGTATTTGGGTGTTTCTACTTCTAACTGCACTTCTTATCTGCTTGTGGCTTTATCTTGACTTAGAGACCTTGTGAAAATTCAGAGGTCCTAATGGGTGGGAATAGGGATCTGTACTTCTAGCAAGCTCCCAAGTGTTGTAAATGCTATAGGTGTAGGGCCCCCACGATGAATACAAGTGGCACAGGCACCATCACTTATAGGCTGGAATGTAGCCAAACAGTTCTAATTGACTTCTCTCTTTGAAATCCACTTATTCCCCAGCATTAGTCAGTGTGGTCCTTCTAAACTGTGAGGTGGACATTCCTCTACTCTACCTGCTTCCTGTGGCTCTCAGTGTCCAGATCTGCTCCTGCCTTCTACTCCATCTTCAAGCAGTCTTAAGTTCACTGTTCCAGCCCTGATGAATTAGCTCAATTCCTTATAATCATGCTGTGATCTCAGTTTCTGTGCTTTCTCACAAGTTATCCTAATCTGATAAACATTTATTTTTCTTCTAATTACTATCTTCACCCCTCCCACACCTTTCCTGGCTTTTGAAATTGAATTATATAGATCCTTCCTCTGTGATTCAATAACACCCCGAAACTCTTCTATCATTATAATTATCAACCTGCATAAATAATTCTTGAATTTCTATTATTAGATTATGATTGGAGAAGTAGTTGTATTTTTTAACTATGTTTCCACACTGTTTCACATGTAAAGAATGCTTAAAATGTATTTATTGCAGTAAGCTGAAAAGGAGAGAACACCAGGGAATAGAAACCTATAAGGCTTTCAAATTTATGTTCCATATGGTCTTCATAGAGTCAAGACCAGGATCACTAAATGTTAAAGATAAAATTAATTAGGTTGTGAAAATGAACCTATAGTTGTATTACTATAATACAATAGTTTGCAGTTTTGTAAAAATTGCATCTTATCTAAGCAATTGAGAACATGTTTTATATATAAACTATGCAGCCATGACTTCCATTTTTATGGGAGTTAGCAAATATAAGCACAAACTATAGTAATAGATGCAGAACGCAGATGGACTAAATGATAGGAGGAGGAGAGAGTTGGATGAAGCTGCCATGTGAAGGAATCTTCCCTAAAGAGGGTCCACATGTCAAACTGTTATTTCATTTTAGTGTGTGGATGTAATAATTTATAACTTTTATTTTTTGTTTTGTTTTTGTTTGGGGGTCATATTCAGCAGTGTTCAGGGGCTCCTCCCTGCTCAGTGCTAGAGCAGTGGTCCAGAAGCCATGTAGTGTCAGGGCTCCAGAAGACAAAGCATGTGCTCAGTCCTTTAAGTCATCTCCCAGGCCCAATTTTGGAAAATTCTAGATGAATCTCAGAATTTTAAAGTATTTATACATATGCACTGTAAAACACAAAGTACAATCTTGCCTTCCCTCCCTCCCTCCTTCCTTCCTCCTTCCCTCCCTCCCTCCCTCTCTTCCTTCCTTCCTTCCTCTCTTCCTTCCTTCCTTCCTTCCTTCCTTCCTTCCTTCCTTCCTTCCTTCCTTCCTTCCTTCCTTCCTTCCTTCCTTCCTTCCTTCCTCCCTCTCTTCCTTCCTTCCTTCCTTCCTTCCTTCCTTCCTTCCTTCCTTCCTTCCTTCCTTCCTTCCTTCCTTCCTTCCATCTTTCCTTTAATCTTTTCTTCCCTTCTCTCCCTCTCTCCCTCCTTCCCTTTCTTCCTTGCTTTCTTCAACCTTCCTTTCCTGATTTTGAAGTCACACTTGGCAGTGCTCAGGGCTTACTCCTGGCTCTGAGCACAGGGATCACTCTTGGCAGTATTTAGGGACCATATGGAATGCCAGAGGTTGTACCTGGGTTAGCTGTGTGGCAAGACAAGTGCCCTACCCGCTGTACTTTCTCTCCAGCCCCACAAAGTGGAATATTTCCAAGAACGTACATATTTATGTGGGACTATTTGATTTAGAGGCCTACTTATTATATACAAGAATGTAAATGATCATCTGTTGTATTTTCATCTGCTTTTTTTAAACTAGAGACTTTCTCTTATTTTAAAAGGAACAAATGACATAATGAAAACAAAGCACCCAGCTGTCATTTTGTTTTTCTCATTGTTATCAGATCCTAATTCTCTCTCCTGCTCTGGCTCAGAATTCTAGTATGGAATAGATTACTTCACTCCTATCAAGGCATTACTGAGATTGAAAGGTGGCTGGAGCCCACCTGTCTCACCCTGTGAATTCCTCCCTGCCCACAATGCTCCCTTTGTCTGTTTTCATTCATAGCTCACAGAGCCACACCTGTTAGCCAGCAGCAGCTCCCAAACTCACCTTCTCAGAATGAAGAGAAAAAGAAAAAAAAAAAAAGCAGGGAAGTTGGAGTGAGAAAATACTTCTGATTATTGAAGTATTTTGTTCTGATTTGTGCACTCAATTCAATACTCCCATGGGAGTGAATTACTTTTAATACAACATAAATGTTTGTTTTTGTTCTTTTTTAAAAAAAAAAACTTCTATAACTTTTATGATTTTACCTCTTGGCAGTCAAGAGTTTTAGATATTCTTCTTCCCTACAAAACTGGGGCCCAGGAGCTTGAGCAAAAGCACAGCGGGTAGGCGTTTGCCTTGCATGCGGCTGACCCAAGTTCGATACCCAGCATCACATATGGTCCCCTGAGCACTGCCAGGAGTAATTTCTGAGTACAGAGCCAGGAGTAACCCCTGTGCATCGCCGGGTGTGACCCAAAAAGAAAAAAACAAAAACCAAAAAACTGGGACCCAGCTAGAATTGACTCCAGTCAGTGACTGACTCTGAAAGCAGACTTGAATTAGTGTCTTTTCTAAAGTCCAAGATCTTTTTTCTAGGTGCTGCCTAAAAAGCCAAGCTTCAGTGAGGATCTTATTTGAATTTTCAACAGCTATTTAAATTTAGTTTTAAAAGATACACTAAAAAAAAAAAAAGACTGCACATCTAAAAGGAGTCTCTGGTGTATTCAAGGAGTAAGTGATGAGCCAACACTGGATCTCAGAAGGATTGCTGCTTCCTCTCTGCACCTGCATATGCGATGGTAGCAGGTCTTAAACAGGAAAACAGCAGGGCCAATGCAAAGGTTATGGCAGTCTGCAAAGGAAGTGGTACAGGAAGAGAACTGACTGTAGACATAAGTCCTCCTAAGGAGGGCAAGAGAGAGTAGAGTGAGCAGGGTGCTTGCCTTGCACACCAGTGAGGGTTGAATTCTCAACACTACATAGGATCTGAGTAGCCAACCAGGAGTGATCCCTGAACTCCAGAGCCAGGAGTTAATTCCTTATTACCGTCTGTGTGGCCCCCAAACACAAACAAACAAAACAAGCAGAACGCAGAGTTCTAACGAGTATTTCATCTTCCTGGTTCATTTTCTCTGCTTTCAACCCTCCAACAATAGCCTTGTAATCCTCCACTCTTCCATCCTGCCCCCTCCCCCTAAGCTTTTCTCCATGTCCCCAAGCTTTTCTCCATGTCCCCAAGCTTTTCTCCATGTCCCCTTACCATCAGAGAGTGTCAATCCTGCTGTCAGGATCTTCAGTGACTGCTAAGTGCGTTGAGGATCAATGTAAACATCCTTTGTGAGGCCTCCCAGGCCCTCTACGTTCTCATCCCTGCTTTAATGCTCAGGCTTTCACCCACATCTACATCCGCTCTCCCACCCTGATCTCGGTGCTCCAGCTGCCCCAGCCCTTTGCACAGCTCAGCCCTTGCAGTGCGCCTATTCTCTTGTCCCCCTTCTTCTGCATTTTAGAGTTCCCCTCACTCTGCGAGGCTGTCACTTTTGAAGAGGCTTTCCTAAGCTGATTCCTCTGCCCCGCACTCTCTTCGCCACCTAATCCCATCTTCCCGAATGCAGCTCCCTAGCACGCTTCTTCCGGTCAGTGATCCCAGTCTGCAGCACAGATTTGTCTGAAGATCTCCATCGTCAGCAAACCGCAGTGAGCTTCAGCACCGGGTGTCTGGCAGGCACTGCTGGAACTTCATGAACGCTTTTGAATGAACGCATGAATGAGTGGACTTGAATGGGACCTTAATGTCACACCACCTCGTCCTATCTTCACAGTCCTTGGAGTGCCCCAGCGCTACGGTCTCTGACGTGCCCACCCGTGACAGGTGAACCATCTCTCCCGGGCACCCACCCGGTGCTGTGCTCGAGCTCTCCAGGGAAGATCCTAGAGAGATTCTGGACCTGGGGGTCACTCAGGGGAAAGGCCCAAGGCCAAGTGTCCCCAAAGGTCCGACGTTCAAGGGCACGGGGACAGGAGGCAGGGAAAGAAGAGCGAGCCGGGGGAGCCCGGTGCCTCGAGGGGACCCTCGGGGTCCGCCCGCAGCCCGGCGGCCCGCGGCGGCCCGGGAGCGCCACTTCCTCCTCTGGGGGCCGCGCGCGGGGCCGGGCGGGGCGGGGCGGGAGACGCCCCCGCCGGGCTGGGCCCGGGGCCGCCCCAATGGGATTCGGTGCCCGGCCGCGGCGCGCCCAGTCCCGTCGCCGCGCTCCGCCGCGTAGGTTGTGCCCGGGCCGGGCAGCGGCGGCGCGGAGCGGGCGGAGCGGGAGGCCGAGCCTGCCAAGCTGGCGCCGGGAGGGGCCATGGTGGCCCGCGCCCGCCGTGGAAACGCTCCGGACGGGGCTGCCCGGCGCGGCCTCCTGGCGCTGCTGCTCGCGGTCTCCGCCCCGCTGCAGCTGCGGGCACAGGAGCCGGGTGAGTGCGACGCGGGCGGCGGGCGGCGCGCCGGGCCTGGGGGGCGGCCGAACGCGGGCGGCGGGGGGGTGGGGGCGGGGGGCGGCGCCGAGCCCTGACCCGGGCTGCTCACCGCGGGTCGGGTCCGAAGTTCGTTCCCGCCTTCCCGACGCCCCCGAACTCCTTCGATCTCCCCCCAGCGGACCCGGGGAGCTGCTCGGCGCCGCCCCCACTTTCTCTACGAGCCGTCCCGCAGCCCACCTCGCTGGGCTACCTACACTGCCCGACGGCGCCGGCCCCCCGGGGCAGGTGACACGGCCCGGAGGTGTCGGGGGCGGCCGCGCTTCTCTCCTGCCTCCCTGGGACCTGCGGTGGCCCGGCCCGGCCCGCCGCTCTCCCCGGCTCCCGCCGCGGCTGGGCTGGAATCACGGCGTGCGCGGCGCTGGCGGAGCCGGGCGCTTCCCGCGAGGGTGTTGCTGGCGCCCCAGGTTGGAATCATTTTCCCGAGCGTCCGATCCGAGTGACCGACTGACTCCCCACCACGCTGGTCTTTTCTTGGCTTGGAGTTGGACTTGGTTAACCCACAACCAAGCTGACCTTCAACATCCTTGGACAATCTGTACTGATTCATGTTCTCTCTCTCTCTCTCTCTCTCTCTCTCTCTCTCTCTCTCTCTCTCTCTCTCTCTCTCTCTCTCTCTCTCTCTCTCTCTCCCTCCCTCCCTCCCTTCCCTTCCCTTTGGTCACTTAATGGTAGTGAATATTTTGACAGCTCTCTCTCCCATTCTATGTGCTCTAATCAGAAAGTATCAAAACTAAACTAAACCAAGTTTCTGTCGCTGAACCATGCACCCAGTTTCACATGAAGATATTGATGTCCATGGTGTTGGCTGCAATTCCTGCAGTTTAGACAAAATGCCTCCACAGTGTAACAGAGCATATATAGGCACAACATGAAGTAACAAAATGTACCTTTTCATCCAACAAGATTTAGATCCTGTGGGTTTTAAGCATTAAACAAGAAAAAGTAACTCTCTGTTGGGAGATGGTCTGTTAATATTGTACATCGGTAACTGGGCCAGTAGTGTGGCCTTGCACTGATTTAATCTGGTCCATATTTCCAAATGAACTTTAAAATGGCCATCGGGTTGATAATTGGGTGGTTTCCTAGAATAGTTTTGTAAGAAACCATGATTGCTTAGATCTTAGTGAAGTTTAAAGTTTATTTCAGTTGACTGATGGAGAGGGTTGTTTTATATAGTATGCTGTGAAACATTCTATAAATTTGCCTATTAAACCAGTAAGGGCTGGGAATGTGTCTCAAGTGGTAGACCACATGCCTTACAAATATGTAAGGGCCAGGTTTCATATCTGGCATAAACTGCCCCTCACCCCAGCATAGCATTCCCCAACCCTCCCCCCACCCCTTCCACACACACCTACCTCCCCAGCATCATAGGCTGTGGCCCAGTGAACCCTCAAACAGAGTTCTGGCAGGAAAAGAGCAAACAGAGGTTTTATAATGATCGTATATTGCATTAATTACACAGAAAGTAATACTTAGATTTGGGACATTTGCTGAAAAGATAGGAATACCACCAGTGCTGATACCTGTTGAGCAAAAAATGGCATAATCAGTAAGTTTTGAAATAGTTTTCACATCTTGATTTTGCCAGTTAACCTTTGATGGCTATTCTTTTTCAGCTTTTAAAAGATATGCA
This sequence comes from Sorex araneus, assembly GCF_027595985.1. NCBI lineage: Eukaryota > Metazoa > Chordata > Mammalia > Eulipotyphla > Soricidae > Sorex > Sorex araneus. The sequence goes on from NC_073305.1 coordinate 143,504,113, forward strand.
CGTACATATTAGGTCTTATTATGCTATTTGCCATGTCTTTGGGTGGTGATCCCAAGTAATATTAATGCACCCCTTGTTTAAAGATAAATTTAAGGGCTGGAGCAATAGTACAGTGGGTAGGTCATTTGCCTTGCAATGACCGAACTGGGTTCGGTTCTTTCGTCCCTCTCGGAGAGCCCGGCAAGCTACCGAGAGTATCCCGCCCGCATGGCAGAGCCTGGCAAGCTACCCATGGCGTATTCGATATGCCAAAAACAGTAACAAGTCTCACAATGGAGACGTTACTGGTGCCTGCTCGAGCAAATCGATGAACTGGGACAACAGTGCTACAGTGCTACCGTCTCTTTGGGGGAAGAAGATACCATTTATTCCATTTTGCCTTGATTATTTTTGGAGTCAGCCTAGTCTGATGTTTCTTGGCTCAGCAACTGCCTGATCATCTTTATCTCTGAAAATTCTGTAAAAGCCCAGCCCTGCACTAGGAATCAGAATTTCCAATGGATGGGACCTAGAAATTTGACAGAAGGGGAGAGGATACACCTGTAGTGCTCAGGCCTTCTCCTGGTTCTATACTTAGGGATTATTGCTGCTGGGGCTTGGGGAACCATATGGTGTACTAGACATCACACTCAGATTGGTTGTGTGCAAGGCAAGCACCTTACCCTCCGGCCTGTACTATCTCTCTTATCCCAGGAATTTGCACTCTTAAGTTCTCCCAGGGGGCTGGAGCGATAGCACAGTGGGTAGGGTGTTTGCCTTGCATGTGGCATACCTGGGTTCAATCCCCAGCATTCCATATGGTCACCCCAGCACTGTCAGGAGTAAATTCCTGAGTGCAGAGCCAGGAGTAACTCCTGAGCATCACTGGGTATGACCCAAAAAGCAAAAAAAAAAAAAAAAAAAAGTTTTCCCAGGTAACTCAGATTCGAGTTAGCTTTGAGATGGAAACAGTTTACAGTCTTAGGGTTTGATAAAGTGCTGCCATCTGAGTCAGACAATTTAATGTTAGGCTTCTATTCATTGTGTATATTTCAGGAAACATGTGATCACCTAATCCGAATGTGTTAGAATAGACAACAAAACTGTTCAAACCCTTTTTAGGGGGAGGATGTACCTTTCAAGCCAGTTGAAGAATGTGTTGCTTGGGTCCTTCAGTGCATGCCAGGGATACCCAGCCTATTCTGTGGTGCTCCAGGTCTTCAGGACTGCACCCATTGGTGCTTGAGCATCTTTTGTGCTACATACCCAGCGTGATACTTGGGAAACCATGTGGTGGTACTCTGGATGGAACCAGAGTCTGTAACATGCAGGCCTGAGCCTAAATCTCTGTACTATCTCTGTTCAACCTTATGTCAGAATCTGATATCACTTGAAGTTATACTGGTTCTTTTGTAAGGCTGTTTGCTTGCCTGTGTAGTGCTTTTGCTTAGTTTGTGTACTAAGTGTCCACATCTAGTTCATCACCTGCCAAAACTATTACTTTATGAGTGATGTTTGGCCTCATTTCTACTTTCATTTATAATCTTCTGGATTTACCTTACTAAAGTTAGGTATTTAATTAGATTATTTCATATGATTTTTGATCTTATATAAGATCATATGTAAGTTGATCATTTGTGTTGATTAAGTGGTTATTCAGTTGGCTTGAATTTAGTCCTATCATTGCCATGATTATAAATTTTTGTTTGTTTGTTTGTTTGCTCTTTGGGTCACACCTGGCGATACTCAGGAGTTATTCCTGGCTTTGCACTCAGGAATCACTCCTGGCAGTGCTGAGGGGACCATATGGGATGTTGGGAATTGAACCCAGGTCGGCCACATGCAAGGCAAATGCCCTAAGCGCTGTGCTATCGCTCCAATCCCCCATGAATATAAATTTTGTATAGGCTAAAATACCCTTAATTCATGTGATAATTTTGTTTTAACTAAAAATTACTCTTTTTTTCTTCCAATTTGCTGGCAACTGGCATTAAGATTTCCTACTTATAATTCAGCTGTCAGTGAAGAGTGAAAATAAGCAGTTGACCCTGAGAAAACTTATCTGTACAGAATTGGTTACTTAAAACATGCTATAAAAACTTTGTCCAATTCTAACCTGTTACTATTGGAAAGTTGGTTCCTAAGTCATCACTCCTTTATTTTGTTAGACATAGGTCCAGCTGATACCTTATACCTAAGATTTTGAAAAAATCTTTTGAAAAAAATAAGTGCAAGTGTACCAGAACAACCACCAGAAAGTGGTTTCTTTGTCATCTCAGTCTTACCTGTGACAGGGCCAGTCCTGACTCCAACTTCCCCAGGGTAGCAACTGGACTAGTCCTTATGAGTGCAATAAGTGGCAAATATGCTTAATAAATATTTCTGATATGAGCTGAACAATATTTGTGTATGTAGGAGACATTTTCTAATTATTTCCTAGTGAATGGAGACTAATAAAACTGTTTACCAAAGTCCTTTGTAAAGGTGTAGCAGGGATTCCCACCAATTTTATTTAGTAAGTACAGCAGAAGAAAGAGTACAGCAAGTAGAACAGTAGGTGCTGATTTATTTATAGTCTTGTAGACTTAATTTGTTTGTTTTTGGGCCACACTCTGCAATGCTCAGGGGTTGCTTGTAGCTCTGCACTTAGGAATAATGACTGGCATTGCTCAGGGGACCATATGGGATGCCAGGGATCAAACTCAGTTATACCATGTGCAAAGCAAGTGCCTAACCTACTGTGCTATTGTTCCAGTCCCTCATCGACTTAATTTGTGCACTCAAAAACACTCAGAAAGGCTATGCCAAAGGAGTTTTGAGCAAATCAAAGGCTGTTGTTGAGCAGAATCTGAGCTCTAAGGAGTGTCGCAAAATCTACCAACATTCCATCTCATAAATTAAACCCTTTAATGTGCTACTGGAGCAAACTTGAAAATCTTACTAAACAACAATTTATGAGAAGCAGAGATAGCTTAACAGATTGAACCCATGTTTTGAAACCAAACATTCAACATTTATAAGAAGTCTTATTTTTAAGGTACATGGAAGTTAAATTAATAGTAGCTTTTTAAAGTTATTAAGATGGAATGGGGTATTGGGAAGAACCACTTTATTCAAAGAGCTTCTGGCTTTCCGTTTGGAGTCATGCGTGGTGATGCTCAGAGCTGCTTCCAGCCCCAGTGCTTAGGGGTTCCTGTGGGCACTTCTGGGTATGCAGGATTTAGCAACCAGGGCTCATGTGTGCAGTGCATGTGTCCCAGCCCTTTGAACTAACCCTGAAACCCTGGAATTATATTTTTAAGGAGATAATACACATAACCTGTCTGGAACTGCATTTAGCACAGAGTGAGAACTCAATGAATGCCAAGTATTTTCCATTCCATTGCTGTTTATTTTACAGTACTGTTCCAGTTTTACTGTTCTGCATCACGCTTCCTCTTACAACCAGCTATACCAACTTGTTGCTATTTCTCAGTGGTATCAGTCAGCTTTCTACCACAAAGAGCATTCGCATGACTGTTTCCTCTACCTGAACCAATCTTACCCAGATATTCTCATGAGTAAGTGGTCGGTCAGTCTTTGTCCAAATGAGGACTGTCCCACCTCCCTTACTCTCTCACAGCCCCCCAGAACTCTACATTGTTTCTCTTCTCGCTACCATCTTCCAACAAAGTTTATAATTTATGCTCTTATTTAATTCCCTTCCTAACTTACCACCAGTTAAGGCCCATGAGTAGTTTTGTGCTTTGATCAGTGGCCAGTGCTTCAGAGGTACTAAATTGAGAAAGAGGAGGAGAGGAGAGCTCGGTGAAGATGGGGGGCGGGGGGCGCAGTGAAAACACAGTCCCTGCCCTCTTGGTAGAGACAATGCTAATTCTATATGAATATTCCAACTTGTGCAAGGTAAAGGAATAAGATTATATGTCTGGGGGGCTGGAGGGATAGCGCAGTGGGTAGGGCGTTTGCCTTGCACGCGGCCGACCCGGGTTCAATTCCCAGCATCCCATATGGTCCCCCAATCACTGCCGGGGTAATTCCTGAGTGCAGATCCAGGAGTAACCCCTGTGCATTGCCGGGTGTGACCCCCCCAAAAAAAAAGATTACATGTCTGACCCAATTGTTGATGGAAAACAGTCTGAAAATGCTGGTTTAAAATAGAGAAATTTATTCTGATATATTAGAAATCTGACATTTAGGACAAAAAGAAAAATACTGCTAAACTTTCATATATATTTTCATTAGACTATGAAGAAATTTAGAGGCCTCCCCAAAAGCCTTTGTCCTCCTTGGAGAGCCCGGCAAGCTACCAAGAGTATCCAGCCTGCATAGCAGAGCCTGGCAAGCTACCCGTGCCATAGTCTATATGCCAAAAACAGTAACAATTACAGTGCTCATTTCCCTGAACCTGAATGAGCCCCCAATATACCATCGGGCTATACTATCATGTGACAGGGACAAATGGAGATCTTACTGGCACCCACTCTAGCAAATCAGTGAACAACAGTATAACAGTGATACAGTTATATAGTGATAAAGAAATTTAGCTGGTTTTTTTTTTTTTTTGCTTTTTTTTTGCTTTTTGGGTCACACCCGGCAATGCACAGGGCTTATTCCTGGTTCTGCACTCAGGAATTACCCCTGGCAGTGCTCAGGGGACCATATGGGATGCTGGGATTCGAACCGGGGTAGGCCGAGTGCAAGGCAGACACCCTACCCTCTGTGCTATTGCTCCAGCCCCAAAATTTAGCTGTTTTTTAATTTTTTTTTTTTTTTGCAACCTAAGATTCATGATGTCATCTTCTAGATGTTTGTTTTCTGCTTTTTATATAAACAAGTTACTTGCCTTGAGGGTGAGGGAGTAGGAAGACTTAATGAGGGAAATATACATCTGATTTCTAACTAGATGTGGAAAACAAATTCTGTCAGCCCTAGTATACTTAATCCAGAACGAGTTGCCAAACTTGTCTTTTAATGTGAATTGAAGGGGATGACTTTTTTGTTTGTTTTTTTTTGTTTGTTCGTTTTTGTTTTTATTTTTGGCAGGGAGGTGGGGAGGGAGGAGAATGGGTTGAGAAGAAGAAAGGTGGAGTTCAAGATCCATGATAACAAAGATGAACTAGAACCTTTTAATTCAGAGTCAGCATCTGGTTCGTCAGCATCTGGTTGGGTGCCTGGCAGATAATGAGCTTCAGATAACTATTTCCTGAGTCAGCACAGGAATGCTGGCTAAGTTTTTAGAAAATGTGGTGAGAGTAATAATTATTTTGTTGTTTGAAACAAGCTGCATACATGACTATTGGATGTCTCAGAAAACATGTTGTGTATTCAAGAACAAAAGTAAATTCAACTCAGAAGAGGATTGGGCATCTGTGAGGCTCCTTTACAAACAGGCTATGTACCATGAAAACTGCCATGAGTTATGTGAGTGCTGGGATCTTTTTTTTTTTTTCTTCTTATTCTTAGGTCATACCCAGCGATCAGGGGTTACTCCTGGCTTTGCACTCAGGAATTACTCCTGGCAGTGCTCAGGGGACCATATGGGATGCTGGGAATCAAACTTGGGTCAGCCATGTGCAAGGCAAACACCCTCCCTGCTGTGCTATTGCTCCAGCCACGAGTGCTGGTGACTTTAAGAATAAATAAGAATAACCATTTTGAATCTCAACTCAGTGGCCTGCTGAGATCATTGAGGGCATGAGGGTGATCATTTGGAGGCAATCTTTGTAGGCTTTTTTAGAGACATGTGATGTTAGCACTGTGTGAAGTCATATTGTCACAAATACCTTAAGTACTGCTATTTCTGCTTTGTCTGTTAATCTATACAATAAAATATGTCTTGTTGAGAGCCAGAGACTTAAACTTTGCTCAGTATTTAGATAAATGTTTTTCATACTATTATATATGGTAACTTTCTCCTGGTTGCCCTCAGGAAAACACTAATAACTTAATTACAGTAGTGGAAATAGACTTGTGTGCCTGCATAAATTTCATTTTATTTCAGGCATGAAATTTGCTTTTGAACAAGCATGACATAGTACAATTGTAGAATCATTTTGAGACCTTTACAGGCCAAATTCTATTTCTTCACATGTTGCCTGGAATCCTAGAAGGCCTGTGAGAGAATGTCTCTCTGTGTGCCATTACTGAGAGCCAATCTTAGGAGTTGGCTAGTGTGACCCAGGATACACCCCTAGGATATGCCCACTAAGGAAAGAGTTCACTGGAATATTGCCAGCTGTGTCCTCTGTTGAGAGTTTTCCTGAGCAAGACAAGGGCTATGAGATGTGGTGAGAGCTCCTGCAAACATTTCTTTACCTTGTAACTGCCTTACAACTGGCTTGGAGATGAGAACTTACCTCTACATATTTCAGGATTTAGCAGTCCGCAGTGCTCACTTTGGGTCCTGCTCACTTGATAATATTTATGATACTTCAGTGTTTTAACACCCCATTCCCTCCGTTCTGTGGCCTGGCAGTGACTGGCCGTCACATGCAGGCTTGTTTGTGTTCCTCACACATTTTGATTGTGGTGCTTGTCTGGGGTCCTACATGAAATTGCTGGCTCACCAGGGTCACCCTCTTAATTGTAGTGCTCACACAGGTGACATCGAGGAGGGGAGCCATGGTGCTTGCTCATCCCTTAAAAAAAATTTTGTTTGGAGGGAGGGCACACCCAGCAGTGCTCAGGATTTTCTCCCTGCTGCCCTCAGAAATCATTCTTGGTGCGGTTTTGAGAACCCATATGAAGTGCCAGGGATCCAACCCAAGTTGAGCACATGCAAGGCAGATGCTCTACCTGCTGTCCTATTGTTCTGACCACTTACTCCTCTTTTTTTCAGTTGCAGTAGTTATTACTTGCAGCAGATTGAAGAACATCATTGAACTAGATATTGAGATTTTCTTTTCTCCCCCATAGGAAATAACTGATGTTTTTCAACATGCCTGCATCTATATTGTTGATGTCTTCGCATAGTGATATGGATGTGTCACATTACTCAGGGAGCCATAGAGGGGACCTCTTGAAACGATTGATCTCATTTTCATGCCCTCAAAAGGGTTTAAGTGATTCTTTTAGCCAATAGGAAACATGTAATGTTTACTTGAAGAGACTTTTAATAGTAAGCCTTTCCTTTTTCTGTTTCCTTTTCTGTTACTTTCAGGTGTTTTAATACACGGAGGCAAAGTTTCGTCTTCATTAGTTCACTCTAACATCATTCCACCACCTAAGCCCTCCCGCCCTTGTTTCTGCATTCCTTTCCAGGCATCACAGTGTCAGAGGGTAAGCGCACTGGGAGAAGAGCAAAATTTATGAGACAGTGGCTGACAGTGAAATTAGTAACACCTTGAGAAATCTGCTCATCTTACCATTAGACAAAGAGCTCTGATAATTGCAAGCTCCTATTTGTGGTTGAAGAGATTGTAGTCATCTGTGGTTGAAGAGATTGTAGTCATCGGGAACTCACTTGAACTGAGACTTGGGAAGACATTTTCTCACACCCCCGCAGAGATGATGGTGCATGTGTTCAGACCTGCAATTACTTGAAAATTAGAAAAGCATGGGTACAACTCTCATTAAATTGTGTTTCTGGAAATAGTCTCATTCAGGATATTGTCGGGTACTGTTTCCCAATTGCAAATTGTGACCGTTAGTTGGCCATCAAATCGATTAAATTGGCACAGCCAGCTTGACTTTAATTTTAAAAAAAAGAAAGAGAAGGAGAAGTCAGAGATCATGGTTCAGTGGTGGAGTGCATACCTTGAGTATATTGATCCCTCGCACATCACCTCAAAATTAATCAATAATGATAGGTGGAATAAACTAGAATACACAGTAGTATACTATACATAATACATTTAGACGCTTGCTTGTTATTTATGTAAATGTTGTAATGAAATGCTGTGTTCTGTGGATCATTAAAAAGGGGCTGAAAGGAGAAGAAAGTGAAAGCCAGTAGCTCAGAGTCCTACTTTGTGAGCGTGAGACTGCAGGTTCAACCCCAGAGCTACCACATGCAGTAGTATGCTTCCCAGGACTCTGCTCTTTATGCCTGACAGCTTTGCTGTCTATCATTCCTTGCACCCCAAGCAATTTCTGACCACCCTACCATCAAGTGTATGAAAGGAATATGATCTACTGTGAACATTACAACTAAACGAACAAAAAAGATGTGTGAACATTGGAGTGGCATTAGGGATTTCTGGTGAGCACATCGTGTGAGCTCCACAGCCTTCCGCGTGAGCATTACTGCCAGAATATGCACACACAGAGCTGAAGGGAGGGTGACCCCTGGCAAGCACATGTGTGAGCACACAGCCAAGTGTGCAAGCACCACAGTCAGATGTGTACCGCCTGGTGAACTCCACAGACATGCATCTGATCCCCCACTCACCACAGTCGTTGCAACAACAGAGAAGGGGGTGAGAGTTTGAAGACTGCTGTCTTATTCCAGGAACGAGCTAATGATTAATCTCAAAGGTATTTTTGCACTGTTTATTTCACTTTAAACAGTTTTCCAACAAGGGCAATTCAGTTGAAAGCTTCTCAAGCCCTAATCATGCTGTCTAGTATTGCAGAACTTACACAGCTGTGTATCGTTATTTTGCTCTACTGTAAGAGACTATGATTTCTTATCAGAGGGAAGTAGTCTTTAAGGAAGCTATTGTTTTCCTTTCTGAGTAGCTCAAATTAGAGTAGACTAAATAAGCTACTGGTTCACGCAGACCAGCATATAGGGGTTGTTTTCAGTTTGTTTAGAGCAGTCCTTGTAAAACTATACTTCTGAAACAACTGATGTTGAAGGCTGATGAAGGGTAAAGATATAGCGGTTCATTTCAGAGAACAGATACTGAGCCACCCCCCCTCTTCTTTTTGGACCGAAACGTTTCTCTCAGACATTACTTGTTAGCATCTCCCTCCATCTCTTTGATGTGAGTTTTTTGAAGTAGGAAAAATATTGAAATAAGTTCTTAGCTATTGGTTGATTAAGTTTTCAATGACAGTTTGAGCATATTGGTTTTTAGAAAAGTCTTCTAGTCCATATCATGTAACTAATGGTGAAAGTTACTTTATATATTAGAAAGAATAGTAGGTGAGTTTGATATTTTTGCTATATACTTTTTCTGATTTTATATATTTATATTATAGAAAGTTTTGAAAGGTCTTGAAAGTGAAAATGCTTAAGTGCTTATACTCCTATATCATATAAACATTTTAAGCATTTTTCTTTGTATATACACTTGATATTGTTTTAAAATTAAAATCATCTCGGGACCAAATAAATAGTTCAAAGGACAGGTAAAGCATCCAAGCTAGTCTCCAAGCTTAATTCTGGCACTTCAAGCCCCCTCTCTCCCAGTGACATTGGCCATGGTTCCACTAGGCTGGGGAGAACTCCCTCCCCTGCCCAAGAACTTAAAAGCCTTAAAAAGCACGTTTAACTTTACCTTTTAACCACATTCTACTATTTTTGTTTGTTTATTTTGGGGCCACATCTGGCAGTGCTCACTGCTTACTCCTGACTTTGTGCTTAGGAATCACTCCTGTTGGTGCTGGGTATGGAATACCTGGCAATGCTCAGGGCTTACTCCTACTTTCGCATGCAGGAATCACTCTTGGCAGGCTCAGGGGACCACAGAGGGTACTGGGGATCCCGCCTGGGTTGACAGTATGCAAGGCAAGGCCCTACCTGCTGTATTCTCTCTCTGGCCCTGAATCAGTGTTAATGAACATTTGTAGGTTTTTCCAAAATGTAAACTTCCACCAGTTTGGTTTCCATTCTTAACTTGTTTTAAGGAAGCAGTAAGTTCATCTCACAAATCAGCTGTGGCTCCAGTGTTACACCAGATTTTAATCCCCTCGTGGGACTGCTCTTTAAATAGTCTATGCTGGAGAGGAGCTTTCAGTCTAAAGAGAGAAGGAAATGATGCATGGTTTGCTCATCATGTTCTTTATAATTAAACTACAGTTCAAAGGAAGAAAAAGATAAACATTTTGTGTAGCCGGTTTTGAAGAGGAGACAAAAAGGGGGAAATACTAAGCCTCCCTCCCCTTTTCAGGTCCCCCCTTTGATGTTAGGTGGGTGGTGGCTTAATCTTGCTGTAACTGCGAACTATTGCATTACATTGGGCTCTCTGGCCCCCAGGACTCCTACCAGGGTATGGGGCTTAATCATAAGCCAAGGTTGCATTTGTTTTTTTATCTTTAAAGATTGACTTTTGCAGAGCCAGAGCCATCGTAAGCGGGTAGAATAGGGGCTTGCCTTGTATGTAGGAAACCCAGGTCAATCCCTGGCATCCTATATGGTCCTCCAAACCCTGCCAGGTGTGATGCCAGAGCACAGAGCCAAGAGCATGTCCTGAGCACTGTCTGGTGTGATTCAAAAACAAGGCCACACAAAAATTTATTTGGGGACAGAAGGTTAATACAGCGGTAAGGCACTTACTTATTCTCACATGTGGCTGATCTCTCTTTGATTCCTGGCACTGTGTAGTTATCAGAAATGACCTCTGAGCACAGAACCTGGAGTAAGCCCTGAGCTCTGCTGAGTATGACCGAACAGCCCCACCCCACTGATTGATATTTTTCTTTTTTTCTGACCTGGTAAATCTTCCTCGCCCAGCTATAGCAGCCATCAGCGTTTCCCATTTACTCCCCTCAGCCTCTTTTTTTTTTTTTTTTTTGGCTTTTTGAGTTACACTAGGAGATGCTCAGGGGTTACTTCTGGCTGTGCACTCAGAAATTACTGCAGCAGTGCTCGGGGAACTATATGGGATGCTGGGGATCGAACCCACAGTTGGCCGCATGCAAGGCAAACACCCTACCTGCTGTACTATCGTTTCAGCTTCCTCCCCTCAGCTTCTTTTCTCCCCACCTTTTAACTGAAGTATATTAAAATGAATCCCAGACTTTCATCTTGTTATTTCAATCCTATATATGTCAGTAGCATCCCCCTCCAATAAAGCCAGACATTTTCTTACTTAACCTAATTTCATGATCACAACCAATAAATTAAATAATACTTCCCGGTATTATTTAGGTGGGTTTTTTTTTTTCCTTTTAGGGTCACACCAGCAGTGCTCAGGGGTTTTTCCTGGCTCTGTACTCAGGAATTACTCCTGGCGGTGCTTGGGGGACCATATGGGATTCTGGGGATTGAACCCTGGTTGGCTGCATGCAAGGGAAACGCCCTACCCGCTGTACTATTGCTCTGGCCCCTCCCGGTATTATTTAATATTTCAGTTTGTCTTTCTTAAATGATTGTTTGGTGTAAAAAACTAAGGCACGCGAAGGGGCATGTGCACTCGCGGGCTCTCCGGGCAGCTCTGTCTCACCACCCGCGTTCAGTGTGTGGACTGGATCAGGACTGCCGGTGGTCAAGGACAGGCGAAGGAAGAACGAGGACCAAGCTGGTTGCTGATTAGTTACCGTTTATTCAATCTTCCATCTTTCTCATCTCCCGCACTCCCAGCTCCCGCCTCTCTCTCCATCAACTCCAGCCTCTCTCCTTCTCTAGTCTCTCCTCCTACTTGTCTCTCCCATCTTGCCCTCTAGGCTACACCCAGCCAGGTAGCAAAATCAACATAAGAAAGCCCTTCCTGAGGGCAGGGCATTCCAAAGCCCTTCCTGACTCTTAAGGTTTTTTTCCTTTGCTTAGTCCAAACACTTATTAACATCTTAATACTAGTTATTTTTGTATGGACATAGCAAGAGATACATTGAGGCTTGCAAGGCAGCTCTCCTGACAACATCTTGCCACAGGCTCAGACCACAGCACTCAGGCCAGATTAATCATTCCTCACCCTAGCACGGTATGAATCTAGTCATCACTGTTTGGATCATGACAACATTTGTCCATGATCAAGCTCTTAACTTATAGTTAAGCATTAGGCACTTTGGCCAGGCCCATCTCGATGCCAGGGTAGCACACAACTCACTGCTTGCCCTGGGTCCGTCCCATCCCTCGTCGGGACCGTGCTTTGGGGGTGCTAGGAAGGAAGTAAGGGCAGCTGAGGCTTAGGTGGAGAGAACAGATACCCAGGAGGAAAATATCATGTAGAGTCAAATGACTCCCAGGTTACAAAAGCATAGCATTTGCTAAGTCTTCCTGTGTCCATACAAAAAGGACATGGCTCTGAATAAACTATGCAAAGGACTAAAGGAGAAGAGAAAAACAATGTTTACAAGTCAACAGAACACTAAGAAAGAAGCTACAAATAAACAAAGAGGAATAGGAGCACTGTAATGGGAGTAACCCAATAAACCTAAACTACCTGAGGCTATGTTATCCTACAGTTTGATTTTCCAAATTAGGATCCAACGAGATTCACTAGGTTGTTATGACTTTTAAATTCTCTTTAATCTTTAATAAACACATTTAGCTGTAACGATAGCTCAGAGGGCTGGGGTGCATGATTTGCATGCTGGAGTCTTAGGTTTGGCCCCCCAAGCTGGGAATGACTTCTTAGTAAGCAGCTGGATGTGGTCCCAAAACTCACCCACAAAAAGAAGAATAATGAAATTAAAATTAAAAAGTATTTTTTTTATGCCTCTGTAGAATAATTGTTGAAGAAACCAGTCCACAATGCCTAAAATGTTACAGCCTGGGTTTGGCCGCTGACTTATATGAGGACAATAAACTTGTGCCTGTACCCTCTGCATTTCCTGCTGACTGGAAGTTAAACTTAAAATCTGATGAGATTCATGTTTTACCTTTTGCAAGTACTTCACAGTTGGTAGTGTATTAAAGCATATTTTTTTCTATCAGAACCCCAGAATATTTGTTTACATTATTGATCATCCTACTGAGATGCAGGAGTGAGTTTAGATGCTGACCTGCCTGGTTCTTTCAGTTTATTGTCCCTCTGGGTTGGGCCAGCAGAGAGTCAGTTAATTTTGTTAGAATGAAAGTCTTTTTGATGCAAGAATGTGGGCAAGGAGGTGTGATAGCAATCTAGGAGTTTTCACAAGATAAAAGACAGTCACAAGCTCAAAAACAGAATAGAATTCTTTAAATCCTGGCTAATTTATAGTCTGGGATTCACCATCAGTTGAGTAGGCTTAGGGAAAGTCCATATACATTTTTCTTTTCTGTGCATATTTTGGACCTCCTTCTGACTCAACATAAAAGAAACTTGAATACCAAAGTTCGTATAGAGAAATTTTACAACAAATGAAATTTTAAAACATTTATTGGCTGCTATTTTGTGCAAATCTTTTCCATATAATTTTTTTAAGTTTTTAAATTTTTTATTAAATTTTTTATTAAATTTTTAAAGAATTTAAATATACAGGATAACAAACCCCAGGTAATATAAAAAAATTAAGAAATGGATTAAAAGCCCTTTTCATTTCCCCGCCTGACAGTCAAATATATGCAGTGTGACAGATTTGTTTCAACTTTTTTTTTTTAACTTTTCCTTCAGAGATCATTATAGATAATGACCTGTTTTAAGAAAGATTATAGACAGATGCATACCCTTCATGTGGTTTCCCCCCCAGTTACAATATCTTTTAAAACTGTAAACCAGGATATTGACATTGCTATACAAGATAGGGGACTAGAGCTTATAGTTTTTGTATTTATTTATTTTTTTTAGTTCTGGGGCCGCACTGGTGGTGCTCAGGGTTTACTCCTGATGCACTCAGGAATTACTCCTGGCACACTCAGAAGTCCATATGGAGTGCTGGGGATTGACTCTGGGTCAGCCGCATGCAAGGGCCTAACCACTGTACAATCTCTCCAGCTCCTCTTAATCAGTTAGCACTGAGGCTGTGGGAACAGCGCTCCTGCGTGTGCTCTGCATGCTTGTGCCTAAAGCAAGGCATGATGCCTTAAGCATGTTTGTGCTGTTTTTCATTTTCCCCCTTTGGCACATTTGTAGTCAGTTTTCCCCTCCCAGCTTTATTGGAATAGAACACAAAGAATTTTGTGTAAAGTTTAAGTTTACAGTTCATTTCTTCGGTACACTTATGACTTATGATATTACCACCATTGTCTAACAGCCCCATTACCTCACACAATTACTATATATTTTTTGCAGTGGGAACAATTAAGACTTACTCTTCTTAACAAATTTCAAGTAGCTAGTATAGTATTGTAACTAAATCTAGTTATGTGAAATCATCAAAACTGTAAGAAGAGTAGGGCAAGTCTATTACTGCTGTCCATTGCACACATATGTCTCCTGCCATACCTAGAGTGAAATTCAACTTTGATGATAGTCTGTATTTGAATAAATTAGGGCTCAGCAATTCAGACTCTAGTGCAGAACAATGACTCACAGTTTCTGTTAATGGAAAAGGAAAACATTTCCAAGAAGACCTAGATTTGCCACACAAAGTACTGATGGGAGTATTGTAGACTTCAACTCGTTCATGTTTTGCCTTTGTCACTGAGTGAGAAGCAGTTGGAAAAAAGTATAATTGCAGGGTTAAATAAAAATGACATCTTGGATTTTCCTTTGTTATGTCACTTAAATCAAATTTAGGATACAGTAATTATGTGTAGGTTGGTTCACATATACTTGCTGCTTGTTTAGTTGTGTTTTCTAAAAAAAAAAAAACAAAACGGTTTTCTTTTCTATCTGACTAAAGCAGTGTTTCATAGCACTGAGAAAAGAGGCATTCAAGTGTTTGACCAGATTTCTTGATGGCTTAAGAGGGCTTACTTAAACAGTCGCTGGAGAGATAATACAAGGGACAGGCCTTGCATGCAGTTTACCCCAGTTAAATCCATGTGCCACTTACGGTCCTCTGAGCACTATCAGGAGTGACTACTGAGCTCAGAGCCAGGAGTAGTCCTGAAGCACCACCGAGAGTTGCCCCTAGGTAATGAGCCAGAGTGGTCCATGGGCACCACTAAACATGTCCCTAAACACCACTAAAAAAAAGGGGTTTTAGTTACATGTGTATTATGTGCACAATTTATTTATAGACTAGTTTCCCTGGGTTGCTGTGTCAATGCTCAAGTCAGTGCCTACAAAGGTGAGGCAAGTCATGGAAATGGATGACAAAGACCTGGTGGGGAGAGAGGGCCCTGTGCCTTGTGGAGGGCAGTCACCAGACCGCTAGACTTGTAAGAATACCTCATGGCATGGTTTTCGTGTCTTTCCACTTTCAAGAGAATCTGTCAATTGCATGTGTTTGTAATTGTCTTTAAATGCAGGCAGGCCGTTCAGATTTTAAATCACATTGTTGTACTCTGTGCTCCTACATACTGATTCTCTCTAGTATGATTTTCATTTAATTCTCAGCAATTTTGTTTGTACTTCCAGGGAGAGCAAGAAATAGATCCTCAAACTTAATCAGACTTAAACTTTGCCCCTACACCTGCTTGCAATCCGGGCTTCCCTTTCTTCTAGATTAGCGGCAGTGTTTGAGTTATTTCTGGACTCGAAAATCTTTTTTTTTTTTTTTTAATTTTGGTTCTTTCCTCTGTGTTACTTTTTCTCACCCTAGTGTATTACTTGTGAATTTCCTGCAGATTTTCTGTTCCTAATCTTATCATTTCCCTTCTGATTCAGGTTCTCACAGAATTCTAGATGCCTGAGCTTTATCCAAATGCTACTTTCACTATCTCCTTTTTTGAAAGAATCTTTGGGTCCCTATTGTCCACTATGTAAATTCCACATCTTCTGCATACATCTCTAGGCCTTATAATTTTATCTCAGTTTTCTAATCTACATTTTCCCCCTGGTATTCTCTAACTCATTGCTTCTCCCCCACCCAATCTGACCTCCTGACTGGAATCTTGTGGGAGTTACTGGATTATAGCCAAGTCCTTCTACTAATTCTGTCATTTGAGGCGAGATGGGGTAGATTCTGGAGTTCTCATCCCCCAACCCACTCTGTGTGTGTGTGTGTGTGTGTGTATATGTGTGTGTGTGTGTGTGTGTGTGTAGCAGACAGACAGACAGACAGACAAAGTCTCCTTTGATTGCTAGTCTCATGGAAGGAAGGAAGTAGACTAAATGAAAGAACCCAGGTGAATCCTCTGCTAGCGAGGGTTGAGACTGGAGGAGGAAGAAGGCTTCCTTGGACTTTAGATTCCTAGTATCCCAAGTTCAAGTTTCTCCATGAGACTTTAAAATAAAAAGGCCTATACTCTCAGTTCCTTCACCAGAGGATTTCAGTTTTCCTGCCTCAGTGGGGGCCAGAAATTCTTACTTACTTTGCTTGCTGAAGCCATTCTCACCAAAGGCATTTTGTGGCCTAAACAATAGCCTATGTCCACCCACATTTGTGTTATTAACATGGTCACAGGAATGTATTGAAGCCACTTGTCGATCAGTTCATGAATTTCCCCGTTTAGACATGTCTTCAGGAGATTTTCTATTTTAGTAAGGGCTTGATAATTCACTCTTGCCTTCCTGGCACATAGTTTAAGCTCCTGAATCCTCCATAGCACCTAGCATCACGGCGATTTCAGCATGACCGTCTCCCATTCAGTGCTGAGTTCTGTGAAGTAGCCATTGTTACTTTTCTATGTCTCCAGTAGCAGCCTCTCTGCTATGTGACACGCTTTCAGTGCTGTGCATTCTTGACTGCTCTCTAATGATATGTCGTGAGTCTCTCAGGAACCATCAAATCTGTGACTGCCATTAACTGAGAAATGAATGTTTAATGGCTGTTAGTCCTCAGTTGAAGGGCATGCTCTTAAAGTCCTCTTAGCAAAGCCTCAGATTCTACCTTTTGCATGTACTATCTCATTAGACCAGCAGTATAAATCTCTGAAGTGTTTTTTTTCCCCCATTACAAATGATTCATTTGACGTTGGCTTTTCTGGGATGACTAGCTAATAGGTAACTCAAAATGGTGGGGCCCGAGACATGATACAGCAGGTAAGGTGCTTGTCTTGCACTTGGTAAACCTGAGTTTGATCCCCAGCACCACATCTAGTCTTCAAAGCCTCTCCAGGAGAGGGATCCCTGAGCATAGACTCAGGAGTTAACCTGACTACTATAGGGTAAAACTCAAACAACAGCAACCAGAAAATGGCAAATGGGCTGACTCTGCAAGTGCTGGATGGGTATACAGATGCACTGTAGCACCGTAGCACTGTCATCCTATTGTTCATCTATTTGCTGGAGTGGGCACCAGTAACATCTCCGTTGTGAGTCTTGTTACTGTTTTTGGCACATAGAATATGCCATGGGTAGCTTGTCAGACTCTGCTATACGGGTAGGATACTCTCGGTAGCTTATTTGGCTCTCCGAGAGGGACAGAGGAATTGAACCTGGGTTGGCTGTATGCAAGGCAAACACCCTACCCACTGTGCTATCGGTCCAATCCAGGGTATATAGATAGATGAACAAAAAAGCTAATATGATTAAATATGTGTTAATGAAGTTTGTCAATTCAATATAAGAAGTATTTTGATCAACATTTAGAAAATCTGAAATAAAATCATCTGAAGTAACAGATGTCGCTTAATAATTTAGTCATGGTTTTTAACCATTCTCTCTTTAAACCGTGGTAAAAAGCATAATTTTAGAGATGATTTTAGACTTAATCCTCAATAAGAATTAATTTCACTCATCACACTCACTTGCAGGATATAAAAAAGAACAACATAGTATTAAAATAATACCCAAAGAAAGACATAGAAAGAGGTCCAGGAGTCCATGATTAGAAGCTTGCCACAAGTTTTAGGGGAGTGCAGTTAGGACAGACACTAAACACTCTGGATAAGAACTGAGTGCTGAAAGGAGGTAATGTGATATACATGATACCCGTTCAGTAACAGTGTTGCAAAACACAATGCTTAAAATGAAGGGGGGGGACCCGGAAACTGAGGGAGGACATTGGTGATGGGAAATGTATACTGGTGAAGGGGTAGATGTTGGACCATTGTATGACTGAAACCCAGTCATGAACAACTGTGGAACTCTGTATCTCACAAGGATTCAGTAAAAAAAAGAAAAGAAATGAATTAATTTCACTGATTTCTTTCATCCTTTTTTTTTTTCTTTCTCAGGTGATGGCTGTGGGCACATAGTGACCTACCAGGATAGTGGCACAGTGACATCTAAGAATTATCCAGGGACTTACCCCAATCATACTGTTTGTGAAAAGACTATCAAAGTACCAAAGGGGAAGCGGTTGATCTTGAAGTTGGGAGATTTGGATATTGAATCCCAGACCTGTGCCTCTGACTATCTTCTCTTCACCAGCTCTTCCAATCAGTATGGTAAGAAAAAAGATTTAGGCTTTTGTGAGCATGGAAAACTATTTGAGACTTGAGGCATAGAGCAAGCGGTATATTAAGGAGCAACAAAAACTGGATGATTAGAAGAGAAACTTGTTGATATTAAACTTTCAGGGCAGTTCACATGAATACATTAGCTTCTTAACAACAAAAGCATCCAAGGAGATATTAGTGTTATCCCTGTGTGAGTGTCTCTGAAGCTTTCTCTGGGTTTATGTTTTACTGGGAAGACAATTGGAGATGTATGGCACTTGGCTAAAACATCTACAGTTCATTCATTGATGTGACAAATATTAATGGAACAGTGATTCAAGTACTTGGAAGGACTGGGTGACTTATTGCCATGAAAAAAGCAAAGTTGCTTCTATTATGGAGTGTATATTAGTGTGAGAAAGTGAAGGGGGAAGCAGAAAATAAACAATATGAGAAACTAATGTGAGAGGTATTGAAAAAGAAAAATAAGGGGCTGGAGCAATAGCACAGCGGGTAGGGCGTTTGCCTTTCACGCGGCCGACCCGGGTTCGATTCCCAGCATCCCATATGGTCCCCTGAGCACCGCTAGGAGTCATTCCTGAGTGGAGAGCCAGGAGTAACCCCTGTGCATCGCCAGGTGTGACCCAAAAAGCAAAAAAAAAAAAAAAAAAAAGAAAAAAAAAAAGAAAAATAAGGGATAGGAAACAGAAGACATCCTGAGGTAACTTACATGAGTGTGTTGGTGCTTTTTCCAATGGGATGGTCTGGAAGGCTGCACCAGTAAGGGGATGTTTATACGGACACCCAAATGAAGTGAAGTATTGGATGGGCCCCATGTATATGACTGCCATTGAGAGTTTTCTGGGTAAGGGAATATGCAAGAAATCATTTTTTGAAATTTCCAAAATCATCTTTAGAAATTAAGCTTGTGCTTTTGGGATGTGCTGCTAGCTTATCGAATTCTTGATCCCTGATGCTTGGATCACAGTGATCCTATATCCCAAGTCCAAGGAAGGAACTTGGGTTTTCTTCTTAAGAGCAGTAATTTCTGAAGTTCTCAATGCATATTGACTTCAAACGTGATACATGTTGTTGATAAAATCTCGTCTGGCGGGGTTTGAGTGATAGTACAGCGTGTAGGGCATTTGCCTTGCCCGGGGCTGACCTGGGTTCAATCCCTGGTTTCCCATATAGTCCCCCAAGCACCGCCAGGAGTAATTCCTGAGCGCAGAGCCAGGAGTAACCCTGAGCATCGCTGGGTATGGACCAAAAAGAAAAAAAAAAATCCTGGCTTCAGTAGCACAGGCAGTTTATTACATACACACAGATTCCTGGCAGGCTTTACCTTTGCACCGGAAGAGAAAGGCTTTCCTCACTTCAGGTGCTTCCTCCCAACAGGGATGCCCAGAGGCAGCTCTGAGATTCTTCTAATGCTCCAAACCAAACAAAAAACCTGAGTGTTTTCCCAGGGAATATTATGCCTACTTAATGACGGCTGAATTACACTGACAGGATAAGGGTGGTTGATTTCACATAATTGTCTGCAACTTTTAAATTTATTTGGGAAAAATAAGAACCCCAGGGACACTTTAGGCTCCCTGGGAACACTTACTGCTGGTTAACTGCTGGTAATTGTGTATTTAATTTAGGGAGGCCCTCTGCAGGGAATCCCTCATTAGTCAGGTAATTTTGTTCTAATTTAGTGGGTGCAATTCACTGAAAGGCCAGACTGCAGTGCAGAGTCTGAGATAAAGTGTAAGGCTGGAGCCGGCTTTGCCATGCCCATCTGTGGAGGAAATATCTATTTTCCCAGGACCTGAACAACTCATTCCGACTGCGGTGCACAGATTTGAGTCCTCTGTTGTTTCCAGGCTCTCTCAAATCAAGAAGACAAGGTAGAAAGAACTGAGCGTGGCTTTTCCAGCTTAGGAATTTACTCTATATCATCTTTGATACATTTTCATAAATGTTCAGAAAGTAAGAAAAGCATTGACTTAACTATATACTGGAGTTAGGTTACATGGTGATGGTAGTTGACCTTGGGAATTCTGGAGTCTGGACTTTTCAAGATTCAGACTCTTCATTAGGAAATAGTAATGGACTGCAATTCATTTGTAGCAATAAATCCTATTCAAGTACTTCTCTTTAAATATTAACTTAGACAGTTTGTTAGTCCTTTAAGAACAGAATGCATGCTCTTTATAGAAATAAACATATTGAGTGCTGCTTGGCTCTTATATAGATTTTTATGTAGATTTTCCACCCTGCATGATGAATATCATTAACTCTATTTACAAATGTTGAAGCAGATACAATGAAACTTAAGTAACATGTTGAAGATGAAAAGCTAGTTTTGTACCAAGAGGAGATTTATATCTATGTCTTCCTGAGTCTAAAAGATGTCTGTCTCCAGATGTCTTTTGTCTCCCAGGCCTTTCACCCACATCATACCACAGTGAATCATCACCATGCCCAGGTGGGCCTACTCAACATTACATCATGCAGCAATTTTATCAGAAAATGGGTATGGTTAGTATTTCTGGTTGGAGATGTTCTTCAGCTAGAATGTTTAATGATTCTCAGAATTTCTTTCTCTTGTGGTCATGCTAAGCCACATCCTGCAAGGAAAGATAAACAAAATGATACTTTAAGAAAAACTTTGTAAGGGACTCAGAAGATAGTACAGCAGGCAGGGTACTTGCTGACCTGGGTTCAATCCCCGGTATCCCATACGGTCCCTTGAGCTTCACCAGGAGTGATCCCTGAGCTCAGAACCAGACGTAATCCTGTGGCCCTATAATGAAACCAAAAAAAGAAAAATTATGCAAAAAGGATATTGGAATGTTTCTATTTTATAAGTAAATTTCTTTAAAAGTCAGGGGCTGAAGCGATAGCACAGTGGGTAGGGCGTTTTCCTTGCACTCGGCGAACCCAGGTTCTATTTTCAGCATCCCATATGGTCTCCTGAGCACCACCAGGAGTAATTCCTGAGTGCAGAGCCAGGAGTAACCCCTGAGCATCACTGGGTGTTATCCAAAAAGCAAAAACAAATAAAAAACAAACAAAAAACAAACACTTATTCAGATATTATAACATTTAAGCCAGTGACTTTTGTGTAGTTCTCAGTAAATAAATTCTTGGGTTTTTTTTTTGAGACTTTTATTTATTTTTTTTAATTAATTTATTTTTTAATTAGTGAATCACCGTGAGGGTACAGTGTTACAGATTTATACATTTTTGTGCTCATGTTTCCCTCATACAAAGTTCGAGAGCCCATCCCTTCACCAGTGCCCATTCTCCACCAGCAATAAACCCAGCATCCCTCCCACCCCCCCAATCCCATCTCCCTCCACCCCACCCTGCCACTGTGGCAGTATATTCCCTAATAAAAAATTTTAATTTTTAATAAATTTTTGTTTTAAAAGGTGATTCCAAAAGTTCGACAAGTAACCTGCTAATTAAAATATGCAATAACTATATGAAATAGTAAATAGCTATTTGTTTAAAAGACTATTCACTTGGAAAGTTGCTTGTGAAAAATTGTTATAGAAAGCATAAATACACAGTAGTAATGTTTTAACAGTAGGAAACAAATAGAATAGAACTATGATAAAATGCTGAAGTGGGTCTTTTTTTTTTGGCAGGAGGGCCATGCCTGGCAGTGCTCGGGGCTTACTCCTGGCTCTGCTCAGGCATCATTCTTGGGGTCCCTCAAAGGTCTGTTATACATGAGTGGACCCTGGTACTGAACTGGGGTAACCTGTGTGCAAGACAAGCACCTTTCCTGCTATACTCCCTGGTTTTAAAATAGGTCGTTAGAAGGTTCAACTATGATTGTGTCTTCTATCTACTTCCCATTTTTAAAATAGACACCTTTTATAACAACAACAAAATCCCTAGACTTCCTTTGACCAAGAAAACTAAGCTAGGCTTATTTTGTAAGGCAGTATGCACTTCCCAGAGAGGGTAGATGCTTGCATAGAAAGAAGCAAATGTGTTCTGTGGCCTAGCCCTGGGAACACATGTGACAGTGGGGCTGAGCTGTTGAGCTGTTGCATGTTCCTGAAGAGTAGTCCGGGGAGCCAGTAAGGCAGTGGGGGGGGGAGAGAAAGGTTGGTAGGCAAGGGAAGCCTGGAAGCAGTCCTGGGAATCCACAGCAATAGACCCGAGGCTGCGGGTGGAAGTGAGTGCCTCCTAAAGTGCAGCGGCAGGGAAGCTGTGTTCTAGAACATCTGAAATTCCCATTCCCATCTTTAGTTATGCTAATGATTACGTGTACCATTGAAAGTGCTGTCTTGTTTCAGTTTATCCTGCTGTTTTTGTTTTTTTTTTAAATTTTCATTAGCCACCTAATGGCTAAAGCCCATTGCCAAGAGGCTTTTAAGATTACACTAACAGAGTTTTAAACACAGAGTTAATGTTTGGAGAAAGAATAATGCTCTCTGGCATTAGTGCTTGCCAGTTCTGCCAAAAGTGGACATACTTGGAATGTGATTGCATCTATGACTGTGGCTATGCTGAGGTTGCATAGTTTCAGTCATTATGTGGTTCACATTTAATGAGTCTCCCAGGCCAACTTTGTTTTAGGGTTTAGTACATATATTTTGCCTGCTTATAATCCACATTTGTAATCTCCAAATGCACTACCAATAAGCACTACTCATTCTTGGCTTCCACAGTAACCAGGAGAAATGTTTTCTAGGCTCATTGATATTAAAAACCCTGATACAGACAAAGTGAGATTTTTCTTCTATTCATTGTATACTATAATAATAGCTGATATTTCAGACTTAAGCATCAACTGGATGTACTTGTGTATCAAGTATCTGAATGAAGGCACTGACTCATTTCAAAATGCCCTGGAAACTAAAATAAGCTAAACTAAACTAAAACAAAATCAAAACAAAACAGAAACCAAAACCACACCAAACTTGGGGCTGGAGCGATAGCACAGCAGGTAGGGCATTTGCCTTGCACGAGGCCGACCTGGGTTCGATCCCCAGCATCCCATATGGTCCCCCGAGCACCACCAGGAGTAATTCCTGAGTGCAGAGCCAGGAGTAACCCCTGTGCATCACCGGGTGTGACCCAAAAAGAAAAAAAAAAAGCACACCAAACTAGAGAAGCATTATAGCTTACTTAGTAAGAGATCATCTTTATTGTAAGTTAAGGAATACTGAGTATTTAAGAGATCAAAGAAATTGAGGTACCCATCCAAAGAAACAGCAACATCCCTCTTCTAGTCTAGGATCTCATCCACAATCACAAAGCTGTTGCCATGACTCGTTCCTTTCCTTTAATGAGGATATTTCTCAGCCTTTCTTGTACAGTTTTGAAGTATATTGAGCAGTTATTTTGGAAAATGTTGCTTTAGGTTGGTTTAATGTATTTTCATACTTAAATTCAGGTTATGCATTCTTGGCAAGCATAGCACCATGGCTTTTTAAAAACTATAAAAGCGTTTTAAAAGCATTTAAAACTGCTATACTCCCTGGATTTAAAATAGGTCGTTAGAAGTTTCAACTGATTGTGTCTTCTATCTACTTTCCATTTTTAAAATAGACACATTTTATAACAACAACAAAATCCCTAGACTTCTTTTGACCAAGAAAACTAAGCTAGACTTACATTGCAAGTCAGTATGCACTTCCTGACTTACGTTAGGAAAAGCATCTGAAAAGTGTTGTTTGTAGCAATGTCCAACATTAGAACCTGTGAATCATCTATGTTCCCCTTAAATCCCCCACACCGACTCAGGAATAAGAACTAAATCTGTGTTAAGTTTTCTTTGCTTCAGGCTGGAGAGATAGAACAGCGAGTAGGGTGCTTGCGTACAAGCAATCTGGATTTGATCCCTGACATCCTATATAGTCCCTCGAGCACTGCCAGGAGTACTTCTTGAGTGCAGAGTCAGGAGTATCCCCTGAGCATTGCCAGGTGTGCCCCTCTCCCCCTCAAAAAGTGTTTTCTTGCTTCCTTCCCTTTTCAGTGTTTTTGTCAGGTAAACAAACTCTTTTTATGTTCAGAAGTAAATTCAGTAAGGTTATTTTAAGCATGTTCTCCAGGTGGTTCTTTATTGTTCAAGATGTCAATGTACAAAGTACACTGTATGGTTGACTTGTTTTAATTAAGTATCCTCCTTTTTGCTGGATTTTTTTGTTTTTTAATTTTTTCATTGACTTATCATTCACTGGTATGAATTTTGGAATTCATATCATTATGGAATTTTAGGGGTTTAGCTGCATACCTCATCATGTATGTAAATATTCACATTCCTACCACCAAAGTTTAGTACCATCCCACCACTGGCCTTATGCTTTCTATTCTCCCTTCCTTCGGGAACTTAGGGAACTTCCCAGGGAACTCTGGTAGCCAGAAGAATTTTGTTTTGTTTTGTTTGTTTGTGTTTTGTTTTTGAACCAGATCCAGCAGTGCTCAGGGGACAATATGAGGTGCCAGGGATTGAACCTATATCAGCCACTACAAGGCAAGCATCATACCCACTCTACTATCTCTCCAGCCTTCTCAACCAGAGTTTCTATTGAGTTAGTTTTGTTGTTTCTTACTAGCTAGTTTTATTTATTAATTTTTACTCTATACATAATTTAATTATTAATTCAATAATGTCTCATTGATTTAACTTAACATAATCAGCTCAATTTTATTCTAAAAGGCATTCATCTTTTTAAATAGTAGAATAGTATTCCACTGTGTATATATGCCTTAGCTTATTGATCCAGTCATTATTGATGAAAATTTAGGGTGCTTTTATATTGGGAATAAAGCTGCTATGAACATTAGGAGTGCAAAAGGTCTTCTGAATTGTGGGAGGACTCTGAAACAGTGGTGGGGGAGGGGAGGTAGGAACCACTTCTGGTAATGCTCAGCTACCACATGGTCAGTGCTTAGGACCCAGCAATGCCAGTGGTCCTAGGGCCTTCAGGGCTATTATTCAGGGTGGGAAGGGTGGCAGTGCACAGCTGAGATCTGACTTGGTTGTGTAACCTTCCCAAACTTTGAATAGATAAATGCCTAAATGTG
Source organism: Sorex araneus (assembly GCF_027595985.1). Taxonomy (NCBI): domain Eukaryota; kingdom Metazoa; phylum Chordata; class Mammalia; order Eulipotyphla; family Soricidae; genus Sorex; species Sorex araneus. The sequence continues at coordinate 143,529,311 of NC_073305.1, forward strand.
ATTTAGTACTGAATTATGTGGAATTCCTACTTCATTTAAGGACTCTACATTCCACTTACTTTTCATAGAAGTTGCCTCAATTTTCACTTCCACCAATAGTGTACCTATGTTCCCTTTCTTCTACATCCTCCTAACACTTGCTGGTTCCAGTTATTTTGACATAACCATTCTCATTGGTCTGAGGCGCTACCTCAGGTGGGTTTTGATTTGCATTCTCCCTAATAATAAGTAATGCTCATATGCCTGTGGGTCATCTTTATGTGTTCTTTGGAGAAGAATCTATTCAGATATTTCACACATTAAAAACATTTCTTTGTTACTAAGTTGTATATTTGTATATTTTAGCTGTTAACCCCTTATTAGACGTATGTTGTTCAGATATCTCCTCCCGATAGAAATGACCCATATATATAATAACGCCTCGTTTTTAAATTTTGGAAAAGTAGTTCATTTTATATTTGGGCTCACATGCATTAGAAAATTGACTAAGGTATCCAGTGTTATTGAAGGGTTGAACAAATTCACTTCTTTTTTTTTTTTTTTTTGCTTTTTGGGTCACACCCGGCGATGCACAGGGCTCACTCCTGGCTCTGCACTCAGGAATTACCCCTGGCAGTGCTCAGGGGACCATATGGGATGCTGGGAATCGAACCCGGGTTGGCCGCGTGCAAGGCAAACGCCCTACCCGCTGTGCTATCACTCCAGCCCCCAAATCCACTTCTAAACCTGAAGTTTGCCATTCAAACAAGGAGTAATGTATCCTAAAATTCAAAATATTATACTATACTACAGATAATTGCTTTGGTACTTATCACTTTCCTCCCTTTTATAATCATGATGTAAAATAATAAGTGTGTAATATATAAAATACCTGATATTTTAAAAAGTAGATACTGATTCGGACATTGTGCATCTGATATAGCTGCATTCACAATATGAAACCTTGTACTGTCTTACTTGTCATTTGAGAGGGAAGACTATGAATTTATACTGAAGATCATTATTTCCAGCTGATTATTCTTTAGTGACCCTTTCATCTTCACCTTTCCCCTGATTGATTTTCACTTCTACTTTTATCGACCAGAAAGTAGCAGAAGATTTTAATTTGCTCTGATGTATATTTCTGAAACCAGTGCTCTTGGTGACCCTAGAAGAACTTTCATGTATTTTTCCTGATGTTTCAAGATTGACTGGGTCACAGATTTGCCCTGAAATGTGTGTCTTTCCCTAAACTATTTTGGAGAGTTTAGGGTCATTCTTAGACCTTTTGAAGATCAGCCAAAAGAGTCCTGGTGAGAATCAGGTACTGAATCTTCAGGGTTTCAAAGGACCTGTTGTAATGGCGTCTCCTCAATCTCCTCTGAGCCACCATGGATCCACAACACCAGGCTGACCATCAGCAGTGGTCAACTGAGAGCAGTTTTGTTTCTGTCTAGATGTTTCACTGGTGCTTAGAGAATGGAAAGAGCACTCAGTGTGCTGAGTTAGTGCAGGTTCCATCTTTGTGCTGCATCTCTTTCTGAGCACTGCTGGGAGCAACCTCTGAGCACACAGGTGTGATCCAAAAACAAGCACAAGGAATGCAGACTCTATAGTGAGCCAGCCTCGCTCCTAATTCCTGACCTGCTTTTTATTTTTTGATAACTTGCCCTTGACCCAATTAGTCAATCTTTCTGTGTTTTTAATTTCTTAAAAGATGGGCTAAATAGGAGCCAGAGCAATAGTACAGCAGGTAGGCAGGGTGCCTTGCATGTGGCTAACCCAGGTTCAATTCCTGGCTCCCATATATTCCCCTGAGCATTGCCAGGAGTGATCCTTGAGTGCAGAGCCAGGAGTAAGCCCTGAGCACCACTGGGTGTAGCCCAAAAACCTAAAGAAAAGAGTCAAGAATATTAGAGCGTGCCACTTATGAGTGATTGAGGCCTGCAGATACTCACATACCTACACGTACAGCTTAAGATAACAATACCTGGTATGTAGGAAACTCTGAGTAGCAGGTATACGAAATACCCCCTGCAGTTTATTTCTCATTAAAATACACTCAACTAAGAAGTGCTGGCTATGCTCTTAAGTTTCTATAAAAGAAATGAAAAACAGGCTCAGAAGAAGTGTTACGTATATGTTAACTAGGATCATCCTCCCTTTTCTTCCTTTCTCATTCTGCCTCAGCACCCCATCGCCATACTTGTTTGAAAACAGTTTAGTTTTTATGTGAGAGCAGAGAACACATTGGTTCCCTCTCAACATCCTGAGCTCTCTCCTTCCACCAAGTGCAGGCTGAGCTGCATCAGCACGCCCTATCTACATCCTGGTACATTCCTGGTACCTAAGTTTGCTCAGATCATTCATGTGGCTTTGTTAGAAGCAGCTTTAGGTGCAGATTTTTCTCTACAGAACCTCTTGAGATGAGAAGAAAACATTTATTTTCTAAGCCTAGAGTATATTCAGTTTGCTTCTGTATTCATTTTCACTGCCTTCAGTGCTAATCTACATCTTTGCTTCTGTTGCTTATGGAAGGTCTCCTGATGTTGCCCTCTTTTGCCCACCTCCGTTTGACTATATAAGGTTGTCTTATAAAATATAATCTTCTTCTTTTTTCAACAATTATTTTGCAGATACTTAGTAAGGCATTCAAGGTTAGCTTTCCATACCACATTTGTAGTTTTCTTCTTTTTATGCCTTTTCCTAAACATACCATACACTTTCATTTTCCAACTAAATTTGTTGATGCTGCTTCTTTCATATTTGAGTCTTTCTCCTTTCCCTTGCTTTTTTCTACCTCTTTCATTTTATACAGATCACATGTTCTCCTGTGCACACCCTCACACTCTCACATAACTCACATTTATATACACCCTCACAACACTCATATGCACACTCTGATTTATACATACTCTCACACATACAGACACACTATCTCACACAAACAGGCATATACACACATGCACACACGTACACATGTGCACATAGAGTAAAAGCCAGCCAAGTCCAATGTTACTTAAAGTAGAACCTGTCCTGATGTACAGCAACTCTTGTTGCTTCCTTTTTGGTCTCAGTTTTTTCCTGAACCTATATTTGAGAATGAATCTCAGCTTGAGTATTTTAGCTTCTTTACCAGGTATGGGGTCCCTGCGTTTTATTCATCTTGTTAGTGTCTCCCATTGCTTATCACACAGCCTAGCAATAACAGATTTAATACTCAATCAATATTTAATGAATTTGACCACATTATATAATTTTTGACAAGCATTATTTAAGAAACTGGATTTTCACATGAGTGGAGTACGTTGTTCACACAGTAAAGATGTTCACAGTAAGATTTTTCTCTGTACATATTCTCATGTCTTTAAAGGATATAAAGATTTGATTTACAAAAAGTTTTATGTAGGGGAAACGAAACATGAACTAGTACAGAAGGTGCCTGGTCTTGAATAATCATCTCTATGCTATTCTCACTCATTTGACATTCACAGTAACTCTGTAAGAGAGTGTCTCATTAACATCAGCACTTAGAGAAACTGAAACTCAGTCATTTTACTAAATCTGGTATTCAAGTGTGGGCATTTGACTCCAGAGGGCACCATTCATTCTAATTCTATATCTCAAAAGCCAACTGATGGGGCTGGAGATTTAGCACAGCAGGTAGAGCGTTTGCCTTGCACACGGCCGACCCAGGTTCTATTCCCAGTATCCCATATGGTTCCCTGAGCACCACCAGGAGTAATTCCTGAGTGCAAAGCCAGGAGTAACCCCTGTGCATCGTCAGATGTGACCCAAAAAGCAAAAAAAAAAAAAAAAAAAAGCCAACTGATGCTGTGGTTTGTGTATGAAACATAAATTGTGTCCTTATTTGTCATTTTGGGGAAGAAATGGAAACTTCTCCAAACCTTCCCATGGGAGTATCTGAAAATAAAATGATGTTCGGAGAAATCACATGCAGCTGTGTGCTTACTAGTGTAAGTTTAAGGTTTTATAAAAGGCTTCTTACTCAAGATTAAGGCGGTAGCATGGTCAGTGATAGGAACCAATTTACGACAAGCGCCTTTTGTAATCAGTTCAGCTGAGTTCTGCTAAATGACTTGCACTGTTGGAAAACCAGGAAGCAGGAGAATTGTTCTCTTACATTTCCTGTATTTCCACCTCCACCCCCAATATTTTTATAACTATTGTCAGTGACTTAGAAGTACAGGGTTGTAAAGCCAACTGTTATTATTTATATTATGCTAGGAACAAGAGAAATAAGAAAAGTAGGAAATAATACAAAATGTTTTGACTCACATTACACCATGATTTCTGTAATAATATGTTAAAATGATATACACCTGCCATACAATAAGATCTAATCATTAAACTGTATTTATTGACTTATTTAAAATTCCAGACAGAGGGGAAAAAAAAACACAGTTGGCAGACTTAAGTGGTTTATTTCTCACAGACATATTGTGAGAATACAAAATTCTTAATGGCTTTTAAAGATAAAACAAAAGTTTTGAGGGACCAAAGAACCAACATATGCTTTGCATGAAGGAGACACACTTTGATTCTTCGCACCATATATTTTGAGCACATCAGTGTGGCACCTCCCTACCCTGCCACATACATGCGCGCGTGCACGCGCACACACACACACACACACACACACACACACACACACACCATCACCACCACCACCACCACCACCACCACAACCACCACCACCACACCACACCATACCACACTACACAGAGCACAGCGTCACAGCAGGAGTGGACGTGGAACACTGTGGGATGTGGCCCCCAATTTAGAAAGATAAAGATGTCTTTGAAGAAATTTCCAGCTCATGAAATTGTTTTGAAAATCAAGTAGCCTACAAGTTTTCTTCTTTTCTGTGATTGGGACTGCTTGGTTGCAAAAAAACTTGAGAATGACTACATCTTGTTGTTTTCTTTGGTCTTTTGTACCAACTAAAATTCACAAAGAATCAACAACTCACAAAGGTATCAGCCAGAGTGTTTCACTTTGGATATTTTATTTACCAAACTATAAGCATCAAAGAGAAAAAGCTTCGAAGAGTAAAAGACTCCTTTTCCTGCTTACCCCCAAATACTTCTAGGGCAGTGCACTGTGATTTAGTTTCAATAATTATCATGTTTTGCGAGAAGAGAAGTAATGGCCTAGGTGGTTTGTGAGCTACAATGTTAAGACACTTCTTAACCCAAGTCCCATAGCCCCAAGCCCTGTACCTTTGTTTAGAAATCTGCCTGGTCCATTTATCATCTGTCACTGATTTTTGTCTGGAAACCAGAGACCACAACTCTCCAGGGATACCACTTACATTCTTACGTGACTATGGTTTTAATGTCACAGTCCAGGAATATTCCTTTTTTTATGTTAATTTCCCTCCTTTTCAAAAGAAAATGGCCTTGAAAAATTCTGCCCTTGTATACAGTGATCCTACTCCAATTAGCAAACAAGGACAAAGCTTGCCATTTGACTGCACTGAAAAAAACAAACGGGAAAAAGACACAGCTTTGGCATGGCCTGTTTGGAAACTGTTTTCTCAACATGCCTCTCACCACAGATCTGAGCCATGCTAGTCGAATCTCCAGTGGTTAAGAGGGTGCTGAGGTGCTTGGAGAGATAGTCTGAGGGTTAAGGTGCCTGCTTTGCTTGCAGACGACCTTGGTTTGACCTCCAGCACCACAGCACTGCTGAGCACCCCCAGAAGCGTTCCTGGACTCCCCACACCTAAAAAAAAACCCAGACCCTGCCAGCTGTGGCCCAAGTGGCCTCCAGAGGGTGTCGTGGCCCAGGTGATGTAGGTGATCCCTGGCGATGCAGGACCTCCACAGCACTGCATCCTTGGTGCCTTGTGTTGAACCGCCAGCCCATTTGGAAATACCCCTCTACATGCTCTTCTCTATCCTAAGAAAGCAATGTCCAGAGGTTTAAAAGACCTTAAGGAGGTTTCTGTTGTGTTCGACTTATAAGTGAGGTTTTTATTTGGCTATGTATTTTTCACTACTAGGAACATGGTTTTAGATGATGAAAGATTGTTTATAAGTAGCAGGGATACCGTGTTTTAAACACTACTCTTTGATAGATGGAGCAACTAACGTAGCTTCATCAGTTTCCAGATTAAAAAAAAAAGTGTATGTCCTTGGGCCAGAGCAATAGGACAGTGGGTCGGGCTTTTTACCTTGCATGTGGATGCTAGGGTTTGATCCCCAGCATCCCATATGGTCCCCCCAAACATCCCCAGGAGGAATTCCTGAATGCAGATCCAGGAGTACCCTCTGAACACTGCCAGTGGTAGCCAAAAACCGAAACGTATGCCAATCTGAAATGACTTGGAGCATTTATTAGCTAAATTAGTGCAGCGTATAATGTGTAGAGTCTGAGTTAGGCACACCATTCAGGGAAAATATAGATTGTTGGTTTCTCAGAGGATCCAGGGGACTCTGGGCTTGGATCTTGGCCGACAGTTCACTATTTCTTGTAGGATGGTTTTCATCTCTCCACTCATGGAAAGATAAAGGTTCTCTGTCAGCTGCTCATGCAACTGTAGTCTCAGATAGAAGTGTTGGGAGGAATCACCTCCCACCATGCTCATGCCCGGAAAAGGCAGCTTCTAGCCCTCTGTTCTTTGTTGTTGTTTGGGGGTCAGACCCAGCCCTGCTCAGGGATTACCCTGGCTGTGCCGGGGTCACTGGTAACTCTTCCCTTAATCCAGGGCTACAAGTTTCATTCATCAAAAGGTAGAGGTATTTTGTTTTTCCTGATTTTGCTGCTGGCTTGATGGGTTCATCAAGCCATGCTCAGTCTGATGGGAATTTGTGATTGCCAAGTAAGCAGGAACTTACCTCACAGACAAGGTTAGAGGGAAGGTTAGAGGAGGAAAGTTAGAAGTCAATGCAACTGCTGGGAAGCACATAGTACTGTAGCTATGATGTCAACTTCCACAGAGCACTAGGAATCCTGCATTTAGGTCAGCTTTATTTCTTTTTTTTTCTTTGCTTTTTGGGTCACACCCGGTGATGCACAAAGGGTTACTCCTGGCTCTGCACTCAGGAATCACCTCTGGCGGTGCTCAGGGGACCTATGGGATGCTGGGAATCGAACCGGGGTCGGCCACGTGCAAGGCAAATGCCCTACCCGCTATGCTATGGCTCCAGCCCCTTGCTTTATTTCTTAAGACACAGGCAGGGTTGAGGTTCTGTCTCACCATGAATTGAGGTGGGTTTACCAATATTCTCCATTGCAGAGCATATGGTTAAAATTAGAAACCGCTAAGCTCACATTTCCAGTGATCCTCTGGTAAATGTATACACATAGCGATAGACCATTTGCAAGTCAGATGAAGAGTGCTAACAGTAAAATACATCATTTGGGCAGACCTGGGGGAGAGAAAGACTTTTATAAGAGAAGCAGATGACTAGGGTTTAATACCCAGCATGCCATATGGTCTCCCAGCACTGCCAGAAGTAATTCCTGACTGCAGACCCAGCAATCACCCCTAAACATTTCTGGATATGGATGTGCCTCCCTCCACTCCCCCAGATCCTCCCCCCTCAAAAAAGAGAGAAAAATAAAAAATATCCTAATGGGTATTTGGCTGAAAACTGAGAACATATTTCAGGATTGACTTAGTGGATCTTTCAGTGGTTTCTCATTCATTATTTTCCCCTTGTACTGCCAGTCACTATTTCTGTTTTCATCTCTTGCTTTTAAGACAGGAATGCAGTTATTCACTTCCAGCCTGTGAAAAAGGAATCTTTATCTCCCAGACCTTCAGACAGGCAATAATTTGGACGGTTTGCCCTAGGCAAATAGTGAAGCAACTATTACTCAACTTCCATCCCCCTACTTTGGTCTGAAACTTATCCTTGCTATTATTCTGTCTGTGATGTAATGCACCCATCCAGGTAACATTTAATAATGGTATTGATAAAGAGAGGGTATATCCTATTTCCTGACAGGTTTGATTTTATTTTTGCAGCACATCTAATAGAATGTGAGAACGATTGGTGTCAGTGAAGTAGGGTGATTAAAGGAATGTGTGTTTACATTTTCTTTCTCTGAACTTCTTCCAAAATATTTGCATCCCTTTCATCACTTTACTAGGGCATAGCCAGTCTTACTATATTTCTGTGTGTTTGGTCTAGGAAATCATATCTGTTGCCCAACATAGCACAATGACACTCTTATCTGTTTGTGTCAAAATATTTAACTAGTAACCTTTCCTTTCAACTGTTCCCCTTCACCTGAAAAAAAAAATTCAGATAGACCCCCACAGAGAATCACTTTAAATTTGCTTATGTCATTGTTTTCATTGGGATACTATAGCAATTTACTTTTTTTTTTTTTTTTTTTGGATACTATAGCAATTTAAGGAAAGCTCAGAATCATCATCACTGTTTGGAGGGGAGTATGTACACACAGATATGTTACTGTGTCCTATTGAAAAGAAAAAAATGTGGGCGGGAAAATATTATTTGTTAATAGAAACATGTTAGTTATTACTTATTTTTATTTTGGATTTGCAAATTAAGTATCTGTACTCATTTATGCAAAGATTAAGTGAATTTCACTATGTAAAACAGACTGTTGAAAAAGCCAAGAGCATGACCTGACTCACTTTAATTTTGCAGAAATGCTATCATTCTATTTTTTTCCACAAATGAAAGTTTTATAGAGTTACCAAGGAAAAATAGATAAGATAGGACTCAGTTGAACATACAAATGAAACAGGAGACATTACAACTGAAACCACACAAAAAAGCAAAGGCTAGTAAGAGATTGCAATCATATTTCATTTAACATTTTAAATAACAAGCCAAACATACCAATGATTTTCACCCTTTGTAACAACTACGACTAGTGAGGATAGGAGGAAAAATGTATATAGACAGACACCCTCTTTTTTTAAAGGATTTTTTATTGAATCATTGTGAGATAGACCCTTACAAAGTTGTTCATGATTAGGTTTCAGTCATACACCCGTCTCACCACCAGTGTACATTTCCCAGAAGCAGTGTCCCCAGGTTCCTTCCCATCACCCCTCTCTCTCCCCCGTAGAGGCAGGCACTTGGTCAGACATCTCTTAGACTGCCTTCACTCTTTATAAGTAATGCTGTCTCACTCCCCTCCCCTCCAGGATTCAGGCGAACAGTGTACTAAGCCAGAGCTTCTTAAACTTCTTGAATTTGAAATCTTTTTTTTTGTCTGAGAAATGTTTACAAGAGCCCTATAAAGATATTTATTTAGGTATACAAAGCAAACATCTACTGATAGTAAATTAGAAAAAAATCTTTAAAAAATTACTTGGCATACATATCATTTTACAATTTTATTAAAAACGAGCAAATTTTCATACTAAAGAGGTAGGTGTGCTTTGTTTATTTTTACTTAAAGGAGTAAACTTTAGTTGAATAGCTGATATTGTAGGACATAAAGCATCTTTAACGTTTTTCAGATTTGATTAGTACTCTTATATTTGCCAATGTTGAGAATACCACTTTGCATAAATACATAGTACAAAAATGGCAGAAGTATGTTAGGGCCATTTCAAAAAATGTTAAAAATTGTTTTCTAATTCATTTTCAAAATTCATTTATCAATTTCTTAGGAAACTCAGGTTTTAAACCTGTGTTACTTGATAGATGGTTAAGTTCTTGAACTTTTTTTTTTTTTTTGCATATTTTGGGTCACACCTGGCGATGCACAGGGGTTACTTCTGGTTCTGCACTCAGGAATTACTCCTGGTGGTGCTCAGGGGACCATATTGGATGCTGGGAATCGAACCCGGGTCGCCTCATGCAAGGCAAATGCCCTACCTGCTGTGCTATTGCTCCAGCCCCAAAATTCTTGAACTTTTAATAATAGACTGTTGATGTTTTTTTTATTTCACTTGTGACTGTTGATGTTTTTTATTTCACTTGTGCATGGTTTATATACTGAACTTTGCTTTTATTAAAAAATAAATATATGCCATTTTTAATTAAGGCATCATGTATCATTCAATTTTGTTTTAATTAAGGCACATGTATCATTCTATTTTAGTTCATAAAAATTGATTTACTACGAATTGCTTATGTATTATGCTTACCGCCATAGAAAAGTTGATTAAAAAAATCAGTGCATCTGTTGCAGTGATGATTTTCTTTTCTTTTTTGTCTCCTGAGATTTTGAAATGAACGGATTAAAAGTTTTGCATGTTTTTATAGGTAAATTATTTAAAATATGCTACAAATGAAACACTTCATCTCAGTTCAAACAGTATTTGTTGGTTTTTTTTTTTCCTTTTTGGGTCACCCCCAGAGATGCTCAGGGGTCACTCCTGGCTCTGCACTCAGGAATTACTTTTGGCGATGCTTGGGGTACCATATGGAATGCCAGGGATTGAACCCAGGTCCGCTGCGTGCAAGGCAAATGCCCTACCCACTGTGCTATCACTCCAGGCCCTCAGCCCCTCAGTGCTGTACAAGTTGCTGGAGATAAAATGATTGATAGGAAAATTTCTGACCCCATGAATATAATCTAAAAGAAAAAAGAACTTTATTTGTATTTTTAATTAATTTAATAATTCTTACTACAGCTTTCATAGGCTGTGTACTCATCAAAGTAACTTGCTTCTCCAAGTAATTGTATACATGATTCTAAAGAGAAAAATTGTCTTTTTAATTTGGATTCACAGAATTCTCATTATGGTTTTGATTTGCATTTCCTAATAATAAGTGATATTGAGTGTTTTTGTTCATGTGTCTGTGTGCCGTCTGTATGTCTTCTTTGGAGAAGTGTCCACATGTATTTTGCAATTTTTAATTACATTGCTTGCTATTTAGTTGTCAAGCTGAGTAAGTTCTTTATATATTTGGATATTAACTCTTGTCGGATGTATGATTTGCAAATATCTTTCCCCAATTGTTGGTAGCCTTTTTGGTTTTGTGATAGTTTCTTTGGATGTATAAAATTTTTTTAATTTGATGTAATCCCATTTGTTTATTTTTGTTAGGAGATTGATTCTCCAAATGCACATCTGATATTGAAATATTAGAGTATATTGCCTACATTTTCATCTATGTATTTTATAATTTTGGATCTGATATCTCTTTCCTTAATCCATTGTGAATTAATTTTTTGTACATAGTGTTAAACAGTGATCTAGTGATGAAATTTCTTTTGCTTTTTTGGTGTGCTTTTCATGTGGCCATGTGATTTTGGCTCCTTTATCATAGTTTCAGTGTCCACATATATGTGAACTTAGTCTGGGTTCTTTATTCTGTTTCATCTGTCTATGCCAGATCAGGCTATGACTGGATTTTCTGTGTGAGGGTTGGAGCAACTATACAGTAGGTAGAAACCTTAGCTTGCATGTGAGTAACCTGTGTTCAATCCCTGGCACCCCATAAGCTCTCCTGAGACCTACCAGCAGTGATGCCTGAGCACACAGCCAGGGATAAGCCCTCAGCACTTTTGGGTGTGGCCAAAAACCAAACCAACTAAAAGTTTGGGGTTTTCTTTGTTTTGCTTTTCTGTGAAAGGTAATTGATCTCACGTTATTCTTTAGCAGGGGGAATTTTTGCCATCATCTGTTTGACATTTTTGCTGAAATCTCCCAACACGCTCTCTTATTGTCATATCTACTGAGTGTGAGCCTGGGTAGGACAGAAGGGAAACTGGTTTGAGTCATAGCACAGGATTTAAGGCATTTGCTTGTATTCAACTGACCTAGGTTTGATCACCGACACCACAGCAGTGATCCCTGAGCATGGAGTGAGCAGAAAACTCTTGGCACTTCTGGATTCTGGATGTGTCCCAAAACCCAAAAGAAAAGAGAGGGGGGAGGAGAGAGAGGAAGAGAGAGAAAAAGGGAGAGGGAGAGAGAGAGAGAGAGAGAAAGAGAGAGAGAGAGAGAGAGAGAGAATCATACCAAAATCTAAACCAAAGAGAGGAATGATAGTCCTCTGAATCTTTAACAATTTGGAACTTGGTTCCTAGGTTGGTTTTTCTTCTTGTAAGCTATTTTATTCATGTTGGGTTGGTTTGTTGTGCTCTTCCACCCCCACTTCCTTAATCTTATATCATTATTATTTACTTTTGGCTAATTCCATACAGTTTTGTTCTGGGATAAGTTGGTGAAAAATTATGCTTTTTAAATGTTGCTTTCTGGTCACATGCCACCATATCTCCCTTCTTGAGATACGGACTTTCATACTTCAGGCCTATTTCCCCATTCTGGGCAAATGACCTGCACATCAGTACTTGAGATGTGTTGTTGTCTCTCTCCATTCCAGAGATGCTCATTTTCTCTCTTGACCACATATCAAAATCAACATTTCCCTTACTTGATTTTGTTTTACTTAAAATTATTTTGCTTTTTTTAATTCCTTTTATGAAATTGTGTCATGCAGATGTGACTTTCAAAATGATAGCTTATAGACTAGAATGCAACTTATGTGGTCTTAAGATGGCCATATTTTTTAAATCTCCAAATCTTATTTTGTCCTTCGAAATTGTATGGAGCTTCTTACTGCTTTTCAAACAGCTCATTCTACTAGCACTTCCATTTCCTTTTGTGCCATGGTTGTTTTGTCATGATGACTAGAGATTGTTCACACTACTTAATTGTGGTGATTGTTGGAGTCCTTCATTTTAGTTGGGTTGCCCCCACAAACTTGGTTTCAGTGTGCTGAAGATTGTGCAGTTCCTGTTGTGAAGCCAGGGATCCCAAGTACGAGAGGCGCCAGGATGCTGCTCTGCCCCTGTGGGGTGGTGCCAGGTATCAAACATGTGGGCTCACACTTACAAAGCAAGAGCTTTGCCAGAGCCATCCATGGGCCTGCCCTGACACCACTGTGCTGTGCTCTTAATTACATAGTTTATAGCATGGTATTTCCAGAACATTCAGAAACTATCATGCTTTTATTTAAACATTAAAATAAGTTACATGGTGAACCAAGAATTGTAAAAGGAAGGTCATGTGTAAAGTGCACAGGGGTAAGGTTTTTCCATGCATTGAACTTTGAATTCTGGAACCTCCTTGAAAAAGGAGAGTCTGTGAGTTTCTCTGAGCAAATTTAGGAGACCCTTGGACTATTGATTTTGTGAAAATAACATCTTTTGCTATCTAATGCAAAGTGACGGCTGCTTTCAACCTCTCAGATTGCTCACAACAAACTCACAACAAACTAGTTCCAGCTTCTTTCTTATCTGGAGGAAGCCACATTCCCTCTAGGCTTGTTCGTATTATCAGTTAATCAGTTACTCATATCAGTGGTGTTAAGTGAAATTTTAGTTGGGTTAGATTAGAATCTTATTTGTGTTGGGTACATTTGACCTCCAAGGCAGAAAGTGTCATGTTCTAAATTGTGTACTGGTTCTGACATGTGCTACAAGTGTGCTCTGTTTTTAGGTCCCTACTGTGGAGGTCTGACCGCTCCCAGAGAACTCTTGCTGAACACAAGCGAAGTAACTGTGCACTTTAAGAGTGGGTCCCACATTTCTGGACGGGGATTTTTGCTGACCTATGCCAGCAGTGACCATCCAGGTATAGCAGAAGAATGAATGTAAATCTGTAAATCTCTATCAAAGAATTCCTCATAGATTCAACCGGGTCAGTATCCATCGGTTAAATTTGTGGATCCAGAAGTGCAGGCTCCTTGCTGGCGCTGCAGCAGTTCAGGGCTACCCTCCTGACCCTCCTAAGTCCTGGCCTCTAACCCTTTCTTCGCTTAGGGACAAGCCTTTTAACTAGCGATGCTTCCTCCATCTCTCTCACATGTACACATGCATACACACACCAGTATGGGAGGTTTGTGTGTATTAGCAAGAAAAACCCACTTTGTCTCACAGAGTCCTAGTCATGGAGCTGACACCTGAGTGAGAGAAAAGCTGAGCGTGAGAAAAGAAATGGCCTCCCATGCAGAGTCATTACCCCAGAATCACTCTATGTCTGCGCAGAGGTTCCCGATGTTTTCTATTCTCAGACTCCTCTGGCCGATGTTCCCTGGGAAGGAGGGCCATTTATCTCTTTTTCTCTCTCAGCCATCAGCTCTCCAGTCTTAAAGCCCTCCTCTTCCACCCACCCAACCCCCCAATCACCAGTGTTTGCCATGGGTTACTCCCTAACAATTACTGAAAAGATTCAGAAAAAGCTATTTATTTATTTACCAAATGAAGGATTGTTTGGAGACTGTATTATCATTTGGAAACTGCATCAAAACTTGTCTCTCAGTGTCTCCATTAATGCGAATTATTTCTATTCTGAATTATTTAAAGAACACACTCATATACAGTGCTTTGTTCTAATAGAGTGAAAGGGATAGGCTCTGTTCTCAGTAAACGGGTTCTGTGGTCATTGGATGCCACTGCCTAAATCATTAAATAAAAGAGCTCCTGGATCTTCTGGTAGAACCACATTAGGCTTTTGACCTCATTTTCCTCCTGCCAGGGGAGGTTATAGCCGTGATTTGTATAGGCCTATAGTAGAAAGGAACTAACCAGTATTGGTTTTTCTGTTGGAAATGGATTTCATTGGATTATTGCCAGAAACCCATTCTTGGTGGTAGAAAAGAAAAATGAGGGAGACTAATTAAGCCCTGGAGAATGTCCACTTTTGATTTATTTTTGAATAGGAAAGTTGATATAACTAATGAATAAATGTTTTACATGTTTTTATTTAAAAGAAATATTTAGAGCATTGGTGCCCTAACTGCCATTCAGTCCACTAATCACAGTTATTTTTATTTACGACAGATTTAATAACATGCTTGGAACGAGGTAGCCATTACTTGAAGACAGAATACAGGTAAATAGAGGGTTTCTCAGTGTACTGCCGGCATGTGTTGCTGGATATTTTGTTTTTCTGGACATCAAACGAGATTGAGTACCTAATTTGTACTTAATTTTTCAAACACTGTCTATCCTGTGAAATGGGAACTATTTGAAATGCCTTTATATGCAACAGATGTCAGCAAACATTTTTTAGATAAGGGCCGGGTAACAAATATTTTAGGGCTTTTAGTATTTTTAGGGCAGACCACACATCTCTTTTGTATCTATTCCTAGTTTGCCACGATAGTGCAAAAGCAGCTGCAAATTATTAACCAATGCTTGTTGCTGTGTTCTGATAAAAATATACCACTGTCACTGTCATTCCATTGCTCATCGATTTGTTGGAGCAGGCACCAGTAACGTCTCTCATTGTGAGACTTATTTGTTACTGTTTTTGGCATATCCAATATGCCACGGGTAGCTTGCCAGGCTCTGCTGTGCGGGCGCGATACTCTCAATAGCTTGCCGGGCTCTTCAAGAAGGGCGGAGGAATCGAACATGGGTCGGCCACATGAAAGGCGAACACCCTACCACTGTGCTATCGCTCCAGCCCAATAAAAATATATATGTATTATATATATATATATATATATATATATATATATATATATGTACACAGGCACATCACAGTCCAGATTTAGCTCCTGGGTCAGTTTGCTGACCCTTAGTTCTACCAAATGAGCCAAATGAGTCCCAGACATTTTGTTGTTTTTATTTTAAATTTGCCCTACATTTCAAAGTGAGTTTTGTCTTTTTTCTTTTTCACTTTTGGGAGGTTTCCTATTGTTTTCATAACAAAGGAGAAACTTACTGGGACTATGGAGATGGAATTTTTTATGCCAGATTTATTTTTACTGGAAAAACTACTTCATCTCTTTGATATACATTTTTACATTTTCCCATTTGTAAAGTCAGAGACTAGAGGGTTTCTCAGCCTTGGCTCTATTGATATTTTGGCTTGAATGCTCCTTTTCTCTGGAGGCCCCTGTGTTGTTGGATGTTTAGTAGCATCCCTGCCCTCGACCTCCTTGACATGCTGGATGTGATTACCAAAAATATTTCTAAGCATTGCCAGATAGCTCTCCCAATGTGCAAAAATCAACCCCAGTCAAGAACTGGTCTAGAGATTATTTTCAACAACACTAGTAGTATCTAAAATTTTTTTAGAATGCATTCTTGGTTTTGGCTCAACTCTCAGGGCTAGAATATAAGTGGCTCATGTGAAATTTTTTATTTGGGGGTGGGAGTCAGGCACACCCATCAGTGATCAGGGGTTATTCTTGGCTCTGCACTCAAAAATCGTTTCTGGCAATACTTGTAGGACTACATAGGATGCCTGGGATGAAGCCTTGTCAGACGCATGCAAGGCAAACACTCTACTGGCTGTCCTGTTGCTCCAGTGCCTCATGTGAATGTTTTCATGTGTGTATAGGTTGGTTCTATCATGCCCTGAAAATAGACACAAAATGGTTATGTAACTTGCCCAGGGCTACACACTTTATCAGTATCCCCAGAGTCAGGCTCAAGATTGATGCTTCTAACTCATTGAGAACACTCTAATCAGGAAATTATTTTTTATGTGCAGGACCAACTGATTGTTAACTAATATTAAGAACAGTAGAGAAAAATAAAAGGAAAATAACAAATATTTAAATCACCTTATAAAGTTACTCTTCATTCAGTATAGACATACAGAGCACAGAGCATTCTCTGAGATCTCTCTGATCATAGCTCTATAGTTTGGTGAAAAGGCTCTCGGCATCAATGGCTGCTGTTTCCTGTCCTGAAGAAAGAAAAGTCCTTTGTGTGCCTACAGAGTGATGGTATAGTGCTGGATGGTCTAAACCATAGTCACACATTTTATGGTATTAGTTAAAGATGATGAATGGGGGCTAGTAGAGGTTCATATTGCCTCAGTCATCATTGTGAAACAGAAAGCTATAAAAGTCAGATAAATTTTGTGACTCATGAAGTGGCAAGATATAATTAATTCATTTGAGGATAGTATTGACTGAGTTAATAAATGCATTTAATTTTTTTTTTTTTTTTTTTTTTTTTTTTTTTTTTTTGCTTTTTGGGTCACACCCAGCGATGCTCAGGGGTTACTCCTGGTTTTGCACTCAGGAATTACTCCTGGCAGTGCTTGGGGGACCATATGGGATGCCGGGGATTGAACCCGGGTCGGCCGCGTGCAAGGCAAACGCCCTACCCGCTGTGCTATCGCTCCGGCCCCCGCATTTAATTTTTATGTACTTAATTTATTCTGTTCATAATAAGGAGCGATATAGCACAGTGGTTGGGTGTTCGCCTTTCACGCAGCCGACCCGAGTTTGATTCCTCCACCCCTCTCGGAGAGCCCAGCAAGCTACCGAGAGTATGGAGCCCTCGAGCCAGAGCCTGGAAAGCTACTCGTGCCTATTGGATATGCCAAAAACAGTAACAATAAGTCTCAATGAGAGATGTTACTGGTGCCCGCTCAGACAAATTGATGAGCAACGGGATGACAGTGACAGTGACATGTTTTATATACCAAAATATTGCTTTTGATTATGAAATGCAAATTTCACTTGGGCTCTTACATGTATCCTTGACACCATTTATTTTTCAAAAAATAAAAAAATTCTGAATTACATCTGACTGAAAGGGTTAAGATAAGGAACTATAAAGCTATGGTAGAGTCCCTGTTATTTCTACTTAATATTTTCATTATTAATGCAGTGATCATTGGAATAAATTATGAAACACTTACTGGATAGTTCTTGTAATCGGGTTATATGTCTCATTTGCTCAGTTAGCAAGAGGAAGCTGAAAGAAAATTAAATAAAAGTAATTTCTATATTGGAATCTTTTTGGATCAGTACATTCTTTTTAAACTGAGTAAACATAATTGTACTATAGTATATATATATATACACACATAAATATATAAACAAGGACATGTGGCGTTCGACTTAAAGGTTGTTGATGTTCTTAGAATATTTCTTTTTGTACATTTTAATAGCTGTATAGCTATTCTGCTTAGCCTATTCATGTAGACATGATATATGAAGAAACAACAGATGAGAAAAGGCAATTTAAGGAGAACTAAATGCAATATTCAAGGTAGCTTAGGCAGTATCTGAGTCTAAGATATCCCACTCAAAGCCTCTGCCACCATACTTTATGCTATGGCATGTTTCTATGAAATTGTTTTGTTTTTGTTTTGCTTTTTTATAAAATTTTGGTTTTCAGACCATACCAAGCAGCACTGTGGAGTTATTCCTGACATTGCACTCAGGAATCACTCCTAGTGGTCTCAGGGGCCCATATGTTGTGCTGGGAATCAAGCTCCAATTGGCCTTGTTTGAGGCAGTTGCCCTACTCACTCTGCTCTCTCTGGCCCCTGTGTTGGCTTGGGGACCACACCTGGGAGTGCTCAGGATTACTCCTGGCTCTATGCTCAGGGCTCACTCCCAGACCACAGGGGTTACCAGGGATCGAACTCTGGTCAGTCACATATAAGACAAGCTCCTTTCTATTATTTAAATTTTTTCAGCATGAAATATATTATTTGAGATATATATCAGTATATTGATATATTAGTCAGATGAAAGTAATCCTTTTACTCTATATGTATATATACAATCAAAATGGATTGTTTATATTATAATTTAATTTCATTATACCTCAATATACTTGTCTATATATACACACATAAGTAATTTATAACAATTTAGATAATTACTATCCAATACATTATATGGATATATATCCAAACATATGGATATATATCTAAATATATGGATATATGTTGGATATCTGTATAGAGATTTGGATACAGATTTATATGGATATCACACACTAAAACTATGGTTAGTCCAAGTTGAAATGGATCTAAGTATAAATCATACTACAGATTTAGAAGATAATTTTGAAAAACTAGAAATATTTTATTGACAATTTTTACTGTTCATTGCATGTGGAGTTGATAAAATTAGGAAATAATGGGTTAAATAGTTGACTAAATAAAATATATTATTAATATTAAATTTGTCTGTTTCTTTTTATATTTTCATTATTAGAATATTTCATTTTATACCTTTATGACTTCCATTATGTTTTTATTGGACTAGTGCTAGAAGTTTAATTCAAGATATAATAGAGGAAAATAGCAAAGAGTGGAAGTTCTTCAAAATCCTCTCCCAGAAAGAAGAGATAACTCCTTTATCTTTTTTTCTTTTCTTTTTTTATTTTGTTTTGTTTTTTAGTTTTAGGCCACACTTGGCCATGGTGCTCAGGGCTTACTCCTGATTCTACACTCAGGGATCATTCCTGGCAGTGCTCAGGAGACCATATGGGGTGCCGGGAATCAAACCCGGGTTGGCCGCATGCAAGGCTGTGCTATTGTTTGTATATCTCTCCATCCCCCTTATCTTTCTTTATCCATAAAAAACATAGGCTGTGGACTGGGGAGGTAGTTCAATGGGCTGAGCACATGTTTTGCATACAGAAGGCCTGGGTTGAGATTAGTGCGCGCACGAGCGCGCGCGCACACACACACACACACACACACACACACACACACATATCTGATTATACTAGCCCTGTCAGTAACAGTATTGTAAATAACAGTGACTCTTAAAAAGTCATGTTTTTTAAATAGTGTTTAGAAACCTTTTTTCTGAAAGGCATTTTTTTTGATATCTTGGGATCAATTAAGATACAGTAAGGAAGATTCACTTGTTTAGTAGAGATTTTTCTTGAATCATATAAAAAAATAAGTTATTGTATAAAGCTTTCATTCAGATTGACATTTTAAATTTTAAATTAATCTGTGTCTTCACAGATCAGGTTTCTGGTTTCTCATTAAAGCAAGATATCCCTTCCATTTCTATGTAGGAGAGAAAATACTCCTAAGTATAAGTTAATACTCTCTAAAAATAATTTAATAAAATAAAAATTTTCTTTTCCAGCAAATTTTGTCCAGCTGGTTGTAGAGACATAGAAGGAGACATCTCTGGGAATGTGGTAGACGGATATAGAGATGTAAGTATGGCCCCAAATATGGTCCCCTGAGCGTAGTCAGAATGATCCCTGAGCACAGCACCAGGAGTAATACCTGAGCACAGCCTGATGCATCCCAAAAGCCAAATAAAGAAAGCAGAAAAAAATATCAAGGCCAGGGAGATAGTACAATGGATAAAACGCTTCTCTTGTCTGCAGCCAACCCAGGTTAGATCACCAGGACCACATATAATTCCATAAACCCCACCAGGAGTGCAGAGCCTGGAGTATGTCCTGAGTATGGTCAGGTATAGTCCAATCTCCTCCCTCCTCTCCCCTCCCCCACACACAGATGCGATTTAAGATTTTAGTAATTGAAGGTAATTTTTGTGAAAGGAAAATTAAAATTTGTTCTGCAGAAACTCATAAGACAAAGGGCAAATGTGATATAAAACTGAGGCCAGAGAGGGTAAATGTGCATGTTTTGCATGTGACCTACCTCAGTTCCACCCCTAAGACCACGTGGTCCCTGAGCATCACTGAATGCAGCACTGTAAGCCTGAGCAGTATTACATCCTCAGGAGTTTGCATTGAACCACTAACCTGGTTCACCAAGAACTGCCTTAAGGAGCCTCTGGGCTTCCTGAAGCTAAACAGATAAACTTGGGAGACCCAAGTAAATAAACAAACCAAAGATATAAAACTGTAGCTAGATATGTGATTCTCTTTTCTGGGAATAAACAAATTAAGTAAGTGTAAAAACCAAGGTTATTTATGCATTCATTCTTACTCAGCATTTTCAGTTATGCATATAATTCTGTAAATGAAATGGTAGGCAGCACCCCTCTCAACATGAAATCTTGTAAATTTCATCTATTTTTATGAAGTTACCCTTTCTGTTATCATTTATTTCATTACTATAATGCTTTGGTTCCATGAAATAGAGCCAAGGACATCATAATATTGTAACTTTGCATCGGAGCCATATCCTTGATATTATTATTGCCCCTCTTCTTTGCAGTCCAACTTCATTATGTCTAATGAAATTCTCTTGATTCATTGTTCTCAGAGGAGAACAAATTTATACTCAGAAGTTACACTTCTAAGTATATTGCATGTTCCAGGAATACAATTTTCTTTTTTCACAATTTACCCATTTCTAGCCAGGAAATTTCATACCTGATTTTCAAAAATTTACATTACAAGAGCCAGAGAGACAGCATAGAGGTTTAGATGCTTGTTTTGCGCATGGCCATTTGCAGGTCAGTTCTTTGCACCACATATGGTCCATCCATACCAAGCACTGCCAGTTGTGATTATTATATAACACAGGTGTGGACAACCCCCCCCCCCGCCTCAAAAAAAATTACATTGCTGTTTAAAATGAGTTTTCAGTTCATGGGAATTTGTTGGCATTGTTTGAAACGTGAAATATGTATAGGACAGTCTAAGAATTATTTTATGGGGAAAACACATGATCTAGGGGAAATCTGACTTCAGTTTTTGCTTTCAGCACATCCCGATCCAAAGCAATAATTTCCGTTACTTTTGTGTCCTTTTTTTGTTTATTGTCTTTTGGGTGGGGGGAATATCGGGCCATATCTGTCAGTGCTCAGGGCCCTTTTCTGCTTTGTACACTGAAGTCACTCCTACATATGCTTGGGAATATGCTATGCCAGGGACCAAACAAGGGCTGGCCACGCTCAAGACAAACACATTACCCCTATAGCATCGCAGTAGCCCCTGGTAGATTATCCTTATATACAAGATTGACAGAATATTCATATGGCCTATAAAATGTTTGAATCTTAGATGACTTACACTGCCTCAGTTATTCCTAAATGACCAGGAAATTAATAGTTATTTTCCCCTTAGGAAGAGGAAGCCTTTCTGTTTTTTGTTTGGGTAGGTTTTTTTCCCATCATTTTCTGGTTCTGTATAAGAAACTTAAGAATTATGTACAATAAGAGAAGTGGCAAGGGCTGGAGCGACAGCACAGCAGGTAGGGCATTTGCCTTGCATGCGGCCAACCCAGGTTTGATTCCCAGCATCCCATATGGTCCCCTGAGGACTGCCAGGAGTAATTTCTGAGTGCATGAGCCAGGAGTAACCCCTATGCATGCCGGGTGTGACCCAAAAAAAAGCAAAAAAATAAAAAGTGGCAAGTGCCTCCTCCTGACAACTGTCTTGCATTCTAAATAGTAAATGGTTTCCTGGGTGATAGATTTGAGTACCTGATAAGCAAGTGCTAGCAAACAGCTTTCCTATTTGACTTACTGTTTTTATATGATTAGCCCTTGGAAAGGATTTTTGGGGGGCTGGAGAGATAGGACCTGGGTTAAGTCTTGTCTATGGCTGACCCTGGTTTGATCCTCAGCACCGCATATTGTCTCCTTGCACTGCATATTGTCCCCCAGAGCACAGAAATTATTTTATGTCGAAGTTAGATAACTTACATTTTGGAACTAATCTCTTCAAAAAGTCTGTTAGGACCTTTTTATAGATTAACTTTTTGTTATTGTACATATAAGTTGGAAACATTAAAGCAATATTAATTTGCTGTTTCTGACACATTTATCATCTCTCATGTTTTGTGCATCAGAACTTTGACTATGGCTCATCTGAGTTAATTTCCTCAAGATTCTCACCAGAGTATATTCCTGACGTCAGCGAGGGATGCGGTCTCATCTGAGCCTTAACTGGGGGTGGATTTATTTTCACTTCATAGGATCTTGGCAGCATACAACCAAAATCATCTGGCAGCGGCCTCAGTTTTATCCTAGATTTGGACTGGTTGCTGTCCTCAGCTCCTTGCCATATGGAACTTCTAGCGCCACTCCTTGCTTCTTCAAAGTCAGTGACGGAGAGTGTCCTGACAAAGAGACTCTCCTAGAAAGGCAGCTTGTAATCTAATGTTATCAGAGAGGTGTCCTGTTACCTTTGCCGTGTTAGTCAGAAGAAAAGTCAGCTCCTACTCCTGCCCAAAAAGATTATGGAATGGCAATACCAGGAGACTGAAGCCACGAGAGTTGGAATCTGCCTCCCATGATATCTTCCCCTTGGGAAATGTGTTTGGTTATAGCTAATCTTTTCTGGAAGGGTAAACCAAAACCAAACCAAAACACTTTCCATGTTCTGTAGGTCAGGATGACAGATTCCTTGAGACAAGTAACTAGGGATGCTGTTAACAGACAAGCAAAAAAAAAAAAAACAACCAAAAAATGCTGTCTTATAAAATCAATGGATGAAGCTTATAGGGAGACCAATTTTAGCTCCATATAAGAAGTATTTGAGCAGTGCAATAATGGTAAAGAATGTTTCAAGGAAGAGTGAGATTCTTGTCACTGACGTGCCATTTATTGGAGGTGGCCTCCATACATGTGGACCATTACTGTGGGGAAAGAAATGCTGTCTGGAGGTATCAGGGGAGAACTTGATAGGGTTCTTTTTATGCTTTCCATGCTTCTTCCATAGAGCAGGCTTCTTGTTAGGATCTGTCTCATCTGGAAGCCAGAAATAAGTTATCAGAACAGTTTTACTCTTGTTCCCTCTGTGAAGCCTGCAGACCATTGCTTTTAAGTAAAAGATACCACTTAAACTCTTTGCGGATAATTCTGTATTATTTCAAAATATCCAAGAAGTACACAGACATGAAAAACAATATATAGTATGTGCTTCCATTCTAGAAGACAGAAACCAATCCCACTGTGAAACTTGCAAAAAGCCAGAGAGACACACATGATGTTATTGTCTGACCCTGAGTAGCAGCAATATGGAGGACTTTACAATTTTTTTTGCATTTTTTAACATTTCATTTTTGTTCAGGGCCACACCTGGCTGTGCTCAGGGATCATGTCTGCTTGTGCTCAGGGGACCAGAGTTGGTGCTGTTACTCAAATCACATGCAATTACAGTGTCTTAATCTTTACACTCTCTAGCACCAAAGTATGAATTTTATACCACTATTCAACAGGGAGTTTTTCTTTTGCTGGAGCTATACTAGGCAGTGACCTGGGACTGCTTCCCAGTGGTACTGGGGATCATGCGGTGCTGGGAATTGAACCCAGGGCACCATCTCCCTGGACCTAAAAGGGACTTTTTAATAATCAGGTTGTATACAAATAAATATTAAAACTAGATGCCAAGAAAGGCCAAACTGAAGCACAATCAATTTTATTTAATTTGGTTAAGGTAGAGATCATTTAAAAAAAAAAATTTTTTTTTAAAGAATTAACTGAGGAAGGCCCAGAAAGATAGAGGTTAAGGCACTTGCTTGAATGTTGCTGCATTTGTTCCCAGTAACACCTAGAGTCCTTTGAGCACTGCCAGGCATTACCTCTGAACACAGAGCCAGATATGGCCCCTGAGTACCCCGGGTGTGCCCCAAGGAAGGAAGGATGGAAGAATAGATGGATGGATTCTGGAAATGGCCAATGATTATATGATATCCAGTGTGGTGGTTGTTCTTTGGATATATATCCTATGGCCTGTTTTTAAATTTTGTTATTTTGTTTTGGTGTCATACCCAGCAGTATCTAGAGCTTACTCCTGGCTCCGTGCTCAGGGATCACTCTTGGCTCTGCTCAGGGATCAATCCTGGTGGGCCTCAGGGGACCACAGGTGGTGCTGAGTTGACCATCTGTAAGGCAAACACTCTACCTTCTGTAATATCTCTCTGGACCTGTTTTTAATATTACAAAAAAAAATGTGAGCAACAATTAAATACCTTAAATAGAGTATGTACCATTGGGTCCATACTCTGACTGACAATCAGATCACCGCATCAATTTGCTTTGCATGTGGAGCTGAGAGTCTTGGGTCTGCTTGGATCCTACAATAGGTACTTAAGATGCCCTTAAAGTCACAAGATGACATTATTAGAAAAGACACAGGTTATCATCCAGTCCAGTCTTTGCATAGTATAGATGATGAATTTGGGATGCTGGGTTCAGAACCATTGGAATGGCATAAGAATACCCAGTGAAGTTCGAGGCTTAGCCAGATGACAAGCTAAAATCACTAAATTTAAGTCCAGAACTCAGCCCATGACTACCGGCTCCTTCATTTTGTACCCCAGAAATTCTAATAGGGTCCTTTATTTTTCTCTTCCAATTCTTTTCTTTGCTCTTTTTCTCCAGATTGTCGCATCTTGTAGTCCAGCATTCTCACATTTCTTCTCTGTCATGATATCCTCCTCTTTTTTATGACTATAATTGCAGTTATCACACAACTGACTCCTTTTGCCAAATCAAATTTGGGAAATTTGAACTCTCTAAACTGATCACAGAATTCTCCATTTCATTGTAGTTAGGTTAATTATAAAACATGGTCTAGCTCATTTGTGCTCCTTCTAGTGTAACTTCAAGAGAATTTTCCATGGTAATTAAGATAAACAACATTGTCATAAACACAAAGAGAAATGCACCAAGGCCAAATATCAAGACACACGATTTCATGGCTTACTTTTCTCTTTTGGGGCATTTGTGGAGAAGTGGGGGCATGGTTTTCGCTTACTAAGGAAGTTATCCTTCCCAGCTTCTCTGTGCCCCGCTAGCGTCTGGTTCCCCGGCCTACATAGTCCTTCATTCGTTGCGATTGCAAAGCTCTGGCTCCCCATGCAAAGGTTGAGTCCTTTTCCTGGTCTCACTCCCCAAAGCTCAGTTTGAGTCAGAGCCAGTCTGTTCTACCACTCAGCTTGTCAACCCAGGGTTTGTCACACGTTGCCTTGTTTTTGATGCCTTATAAATGTCCAAATTAATTGTAGCCTGAAGTCATGATGGAAGTTTCACCATTTCCAGTGAGAACTAGAATGTCTACTTGGTCAAGCAAAGGATCAGTTACCTAGTTCCACTTAACATTCTTCCTCAAAACTGACGGGCTAAAAGTAGCCCCTCATTCTATTTGCTGATGTGTTTGTGGGACAACAGTTTGGGTAGATGGGTTAAATACTGCTTTCCTAAAACTGAGACTATCCCTGGAGGCATGTGGCACATAGGGTGGGGCATGTGTGTGTGTGGGGGGGGGGGTGGGGAGGGTTGGTGGCATATCTAGGGGGCCTCCTCACAGACACTGGTATGTTATCCCAACAGAATAGTTACACAGCCCAGTTCAGAGTTGGGGGCGCACAGTCAGGAGTTGTTATTTCAGTTCCAGGGGGTCACGACTATTGTAAATGTCCTACTTAGTCAGCATAGACAAGGGAACTCTGATGTCATTTTGAGATAGTTGTACTACGACTTTTCTCCTTCTCCATGTGATGTAAGTGTACAATATTAACAATGTCATGCGTCAAATAGAGATCTTGATCTTAAGTAACAACAAATGGAAAACTTTTTATTTTTCAGTAAGAATCAGACCCGGTACTGCAAAGGGGCCACAAGGGCCACACCCAGAAGTGCTCAGGAGCCCAATGGGGGCCGAGGGGCCTTACACCTGCTTAGCCTTTGCTATACCATCTCGTGAGCTAGCTCTCCAGCCCCCAAACTCTGTTTCAGATTGTTCTTAAGTATAGTACACTAGGGATGATGATATTGCTGTGTTTCAGACCTCATTGTTATGCAAAGCTGCCATCCATGCAGGAATAATTGCGGATGAACTGGGTGGTCAGATCAGCGTGCTTCAGCGCAAAGGGATAAGTCGATACGAAGGAATCCTGGCCAATGGGGTGCTGTCAAGGGAGTAAGTACTTTGCTTTTTGTTTTGAGTGGAAAGTCACCCCAGAGGCATAATTAATCAGTTCACAGTTGTGAAAGAACAGCAAGCCTGTGATACCAAGGGCTTTTCAACTGGGAAAACTATGAGTGAGTACTTAGAGCAGCATTTATGGTCTCTGTGCAGAAGATAAATATAGCAATTAAAGGGGAAGACTCACCGAGGGGGTCTCTGGGAGATAGCTTGAGGGGCTGGAATGGATGCACCAAACCGTCTGGGCTGAACATTGCTGGGCAGGACCCACTGCCCACCAAACACACACATACAAACACACACACACACACACACACACACACACACACATATGCACATAATTAAAATAGCATGCAAGGCAAAGGAGGAATTTTACTCTCAGGTGCTTTAGTAAGAGATAATAATGACTTACTCTTTTGTCTTTCCAGCTTCAGTGATTTCCCGCGTCTCCGTTATGACCAAAGATTCTATAGGAGATAGGGAACCAAAATAAATCTATATAGAACCAGCAAATCTCCAGAAGAACCCAAGAGACAGTTTTTGACTACTAGTGGGCAAGTGAAAAATACATATAAATGGCTTTATCAAATTGCTTTTTTAGCTTCATAGCAAAAAAAAAAATATTTATTATTGTTTTAATCTTAGCTTTGATACTGTCAGGGTTTCTCAGCTTCTAGTGTCAAAAACTTAAGTGCTTAGAACTAAACATAGGCTTGCCTTGAAGTTCAGATGTAGATAGATAGATAGATAGATAGATAAACAGATATATGTATATAAACAGGAGGGTTAGATGGACCAGAGGGAGGCTCCCTTAGAGGGAAGGAAATGGACTCCTTAGGCCCTTGAGTTTGTCCCTTGCTCATTTCTGTTGGTAAATGTTTTATCCTGTTGCAACTTAGTTTATTATTTGTTGTTGTTAATTGCCTCATGATCCTTAGTCCCTGGCATAGGCTTTAGGAATTCAAGGCAGGAAAAAAATAGGTCAGGACCTATATCTCCTACCACTCCGTAGTCTCTCACTAGATCTCCCTCTGCCATCCACATTTTGCCTTGGTCCCCTCTTATATGCAAAAATATTGCATTTTACTGTTTTATTTTTGCAGTAGTTTGTAGGTCATGTTATGTGGTAAAAACATACACACACAACACACACACATACACACACAGTGGTGGATGGAGAGGTTTCCAAGATAGTTAACATAGTTATTTAGTGAACTTGTTGTTTTGAGAAAGTTCAGCAGTCCTTTCTTTACTCCCCTTCTGCTTTTTATAGTTAAATGAATCACAGTTTTAACAATGTTGTGCAAGTAGTGGATCTAAGTATTGTGGATTTTGTGAATCCAAGTATTGTGTATCCTGAGCACAAATCACATATTTAAATTCCAAATAATTTCAACTAAAATTACAGTTTATAAACTCACAAGTAAATCGTCGACTGAAAACCCTCTTTGGGAGTAGGGTTGTTGACCGAAGTTCATAGAAGTGGGCATTTGAAAGAGGCTGGGTTAGGTCCCCTTCGTGGAGAAGTTGAGTCTTGAGTTTGATGGAAGGCAGAAGCCGGCCACCGGGAGACCCTGGAGAGTAGTGTTAGGCCCCAGGAGGGATAGGAGAGGGGGAGTGTGGTGAACCCTGGCCCTGGTACTGGCTGGGTGGGGCGCCCACTGGCAATTCCAAGTTTAGGGATGCAGGTGGGATTAAACCAGAGGAGGGTGTTCTGGTTCAGCCTTCACAAGCAATTCGAGCAATGTAAGCCATGCTGTTTCTAAGCTTGAAAGGCGCTCAGCCACCCCGGACGGGCCCAGGCAGGCAGTGTGCAGGCTCACCTCCCGTTGCTACGACCTCCCCGATGACTTCGCCTCCAGAGGTGGTGTTTAGCCATGAGAGGGCCCAGAGTTCCTCTCCTGTTATCTGAATATTCAAAGACAAATTAGTCTCAAATCTGTACCAAAGTATAAGATCTAAAACCATTGTAGCAGGGTGTTTTTAAGAAATTTAAATCCCCACTCAAGGAAACAACATGCCCACCTAACATAAATAATACATAGTGTGTGTACATAGATATTATATGTATCTACATGTTTCATGATGTTTTTGCTTCCAACTCTTTGGAATATTTAATTTTGGAACTCAGTTTTTAGTAAAAATGCTTATGTTCAAGCAAGCTCTGTCTGCTTGAACTTGACTTTTCAGAGTTTCTTTCTGTGTCTTTTGTGTATGATTTCTTCTACTAGGGTCTGTTTCTGGAAGCTATCGGATTGTGGTCTGGACCATTGGGTGCTGCTGACTCCTATAGGAATAAAGAAATAACCTTTGCATTTCATTTATATATATCTTTTCTTTAGTCTCTTGCATATGATTGGACATACTTGGATGCTTTATTTTACTTTCAAAGAGAAGTTATTTTTTTATTGAATAAATTTTTATTGTACTCACAATCACTTCCACTACATCAAACTGGGCTTTGTATATTTGAAATCACTACAAAGTAAATAAAAAATTAAACTTTGATGCAACAAAAAAAGAGGGTAGAAATCTAAAACCGTTAATGAATTTTTAAAAGCTTTGCTCCACATGCCATTTAGTTTGAACAAATTGTTCCAATTTTTGTGTTGGTGGGAGTAGTCGGAAAGTCCAAAATTACATCAAGGGTTCCTTCTGTAAATTTGTGCTGACTTTTTGAACTGGAAAAAAAAAAAAAGAGTAAACTGTATGCTCATACCGTCTGTTCTACTCATTTGGAGTCCCAATTCTTCAGGGAGCAGTTGTTTTTATCTCTGCTGTTTTGCTTTAGGGAACCACTGGACACTCGGTCATTGAACTCCTATTCCCACACATGATTGTTTGGTGTTCAGGAAAAAACACAGAAGGAAGCAGTACAGCTGAGGAGGAAGGAGTCCCTAAAGTAAATATCCAAGGTTCTTTGGAAGTCATCCTGGGTCAGGGCACTTCCTTGATTTGAGGAGCCCAGAATGGAATCAGGAAGCGGGTCTGACCTCATACAGAGGATGATAGCTTGAGCCACCAGCCAGGAAGGCTTCTCTTTCTGTTTACATCAGTCTATTTTTGATTGCTTCTATTCACTTCTGGGAAGACTGGCAGTTCCGCTTATCTGATTGAATACAGTCACCCGAAAGTGCAAATGTCTTGAGGTGATTCCCCCATTAACTTCTCAGGGCATGGGAGGGAGGTGGAGGGGTCACACCTGACAGTGCGGAGGGGCTACTCCTGGTTCTGTGTTCAGGAGTCATTCCAGGCAGTGCTCAAGGAACCATATGCGGTGCCAGGGACCAAATGAAACAGTTTTGTTTTGAACAGAGGGTTACCGGTAGACTTCTCTTTGGTTGTCTGTCTAATGAGCTTAATAGACAAAAAGGAAAACATACTCCAGATGACAGTGCAGGAAGGCCAGGCTCAGGTCAGGTAGAACCAGAGCACCCCAAGCATTTTCTCAGGATTCACTCCAGATGCTCTTCTGCCCAGCTTCCTGTTTTCAGCCACAAGAGAAAACTAAAAGTTTCTGTTCCATAACAGTGGAGGCAAGCTTTGACCCCCAGAATTGCTGCAGAATTGATTTGACTTATTTAGGGCAAATGTCAAGTATAATAGCAAAGAACTAAATGAGTCAAAGAGAGGCTCTAAACACATCTTAATTAAAATTAATTATGAGTAACAACCATGTGCACCTTTTCTTAAGAGTCAGGACAGCTGGATCCTCGTCACAGCATTGGCACTAAATTTGGGCAACTCCCGAGACCCAAAACTTGTCTAAAGTTTCTCAAATGAAAAATGCTTGGTGCCTGTACTGTTTTTATCACTGAGATATTTAAACGGCATCTTGAGGTGGCTATAGAGTTTTTCCTGAGAGTAATAAACAAACTGAAACACAAAAATATATTTTATATTACCTGTCACTTAAAAAAAAAAACTTGAGGGCCAGAGAGTAGTAGAACAGGAAATTACCTTGCACTTGGCCAACGTGGCAAGTTTTAATTCCCAGCATCCTATCTGGTACCCTGAGCCCTGAGTGCAGAACAGGAGTAAGCCCTGAACATCACAGCGTCTGACCCAGAACCATATAATAATAGCAGTAGTAATAATAATAATATAACTTTGGTGGGAAAGTGCTTATACTCTTGTTTGAAGTACTTTGGGAGCTATTTGTTAATTTTGAAGTTCAGTACTCTATTCATTATTGCCACTATAATCCAGAGTTAAACATTTGAAATAATGAACAGTATTTGATAAAATAACTCACCGCAGCAGTGACCTCTACATCTGTTCTGTGTCTTTGTTATCCAATATAGTAAATCCTATGCACATAAGATTAATCTCGGTGATTCCAGGTTTTCATTTATTCTACATCATTTTGCAGCATTACACTGGAAAGGAACATTTTAAAGGTTAAATATGCCCTTAGATCTTAGTAATCTGTTCTGCACCAAAGGAGACAATTGGAGAGCAAGGACGATTTAGTAAATTCACTTAGGAGAGTAATACAAGAACGTCAGGCCCCAGGAGCTAGAGGTTCAGTACCTGATGAACAGTAGTAGGACTGTCCTCTAGCGAGGGCTCAGTTTAGACGAACTCAGTGAGAGGCTCTGAGGTTCCTCCAGCTCTACCTCACTGTCTAGAAACAGGAGTTCTTCGTGGCTTCACTGCTGCAGTAATTAAGGGTCTGATTAGACGAGCCTGGGCTGAGACTGTCTGGAGCAGCACTGCTGGGGCAGGACAAAAGATCCTGCTTCCGAGGGCAGTCTCTGGAGAAGGCAGCTGGCAAATGACCTGTCAGTGTTTTCTAAAAGTGGTCAGGCTAAGAAGCCTCCGTGGTCCTTGATTGTTGACAAGTGGGATGCCTTAAGAGGAACATAGAAGCAGGAGGAATGAGTGCTCAGGGTCCGTTCTGCCTCCATCACCACCCTGTGTGAATTGAGAGGGGGTTCAGGTTGCTCCTGAGACTGTATTGGTGCACAGTCCTTCCCCTAACCAGAAGACATGAATCATGATTCAGAAGCAGATCCTCAGAGTTCTGATCACTGTCATCTCTGAAATGTAGGGACCTTGCTTACCTTTAGTGTGATCAGGTGTGAGCTTTAATAGAGCAACAGTGAAGATAAGACCAGTGGCCTTGGCAGGTCCTCTCAGGATCACATGAGGTGGGGCGCTCCACGAGCCCTATACGTAGTATCAATTCAGTTATTAAGATCCAGTTCACCAACTCACTTCCTTTATCTTTGTGTTTGTTATTTCAGTGGTTCCCTGTCAGACAAGCGATTTCTATTTACCTCCAATGGTAAGGATTCTTTTCCTTATGAAGTTGATATTCTGAAATCCGTAGTGATAGCTTATTCTGCATAGTTTAAAAGTTTTTGTTTTCTTTTTTCCTTCAGAGCATATAGTATCATCTTCAGAGCATACAGTATCAAAATGCTGTGAGTTAAAGTACAAAAGTTTTGCAAACTTTTGCCAAAAAAATGACATAATAAGAAATTGAGATGCTTTTAAAATAAATTCTTTATGTTTGCTTTTAAAAGGAAAAAAACTTTTTAATATTGCAGTTTGATATATGGATATCATGAATAAGCTTACTAAATGTGAATATATAAAACTAAGGTGTTTTTCCACCTTCATTATGGTTTAAACAGTTTTCTCAGAGACCACACAATAACATAGAGTCAGGATTTGCTAGACTCTAAGGACAGACTACAGCCAAAAACTGGGTTTTTGAACACCAAAAGTCAGAGTTTGGGAACATATAGCTGTAATTCCAAAACACTCTAAAAATGACCTTGAATGTTTTCAAAATAATAAAACCATTTACTTAGTCATTATTTTTTATTATTTGGGAAAGAGGCATTTGGGTCATTGAAAAGCTAGTAAGTGGTTGATTTGATATCCAACTGGAAGTTAACTCCATGATTTGAATGATATGGGGGTACTTTATTTAAGTTTTATTTTTATATCTCTGTCGATATTATTTTCTTGTTTCCTTTCACCGACCTGACCCCACCCCAGGTTGCAGTACATCCTTGAGTTTGGAACCTGACAGGCAAATGAGAGCTTCTTCTTCTTGGAAATGGGTGAATGAGATTGAAGAGCCGGTTCAGTGGTCTCCTGGCCAGGCCCAACTTCAGGACCAGGGTCCCTCCTGGGCTTCAGCAGAAAGCAGCCAGAAC
This sequence comes from Sorex araneus, assembly GCF_027595985.1. Classification (NCBI taxonomy): domain Eukaryota; kingdom Metazoa; phylum Chordata; class Mammalia; order Eulipotyphla; family Soricidae; genus Sorex; species Sorex araneus. Next base: position 143,561,965 of record NC_073305.1, read on the forward strand.
CCAGAGCAGCAAGAGTGGCTGGAGATCGATTTGGGAGAGAAAAAGAAGATAACAGGTATTCAGATACAGGTGCACCTTCACAAAGCAAAATTAATCTTTCTTGACATTGTTTTCAATGTCAAGAAAGATTAGGGATATGAATTTCCAATATGAATTGGAAATGGATGTTTGAATTAGAGTGATCCCTGAGCACATCTCAAGGATGAAACTATCTTTATGACACATTTTCAGCATGAAAACACTCCTTTTTGATCAGTTTTGAAATGCTAACAAGATAAGTTGGCCTGTTAAATAATTTAAGATTTCAAATGGGGGGTGATAAATCTATAGTTATACTACATATTAAATGTAAGGTATTTTGAAAACTAACATAAATATTATTTTACAAGGAATTAGGACTACAGGATCCACACAGTCAAATTTCAACTTTTATGTTAAGAGTTTTGTGATAAACTTCAAAAACAACTCTAAATGGAGGACCTACAAAGGAATTATAAATAAAGAAGAAAAGGTAAGAGATATTCTGAGGGAGAGAACTAACTAGGAGAATAGGCCTCCGGCTATTTGAAAAGAAATGTTCTGTGTTCAGAAATTAGATCGACAGTCCCACCTTAGTTTGAAAACTTAGTCCATGTTTGCAACATATTGTATCATAATTTTTTATTTCTATATCTTTGGTTTTGAGGCCACACCTGGTTATACTGAGGGCTTACTTCTGGCTTTGTGTTCAGGGATCACTCTTGGTGAACTTGGGGGACCATATGGGGTGCGAGGCAAATGCCTAACCTGCTGTACTATCTCTCCAGCCCCACATCTCTATTAGTTAAGAGTGTGTACAAAGAACTGGAGAGATAATACAGTGGATAGTAAATTTGCTTTGCATACAGCTGAACCTAAGTTCTATACCTGGCACTGCGTATGGTCTCCTGAGCCCTGCCAGGAGTGATCCCTGAGCACAGAGCCAGGAGTAATTCCTGATTACTACCATGTGGGTATGGCCTAAAAGCCAAAAAAGAAAAAATAGTATGCATAAAAGTAACACAGGCAGATGATGCCGCTTTTGGTTTTATATAACCCGGTATGAATAGGCTGATAAGTAAAGATTAAGTAAATATTACCTTCACATAAAAGCAATTTCTTTCTGTAGGTATTTCAGGGCAACTCTAATTTTCGGGATCCTGTACGGAATAACTTCATCCCTCCCATTGTAGCTAGATATGTGCGGGTTGTCCCCCGCAAGTGGCACCAGAGAATAGCCATGAAAGTGGAGCTCTTTGGTTGCCAAATCACGCAAAGTACGACTCAGGGTAAGTCACAAGTGATTTAAGTCCATTCATCTCCTTATCACAACTCAGGTGATTTTTCCAACATCTCCTCTCTTGGATGATGATTTATTGGTGTGGCATAAAACATACAAACAATGTTGGGTCACATAAAGAAGAAAATGAGATCACTATGAGGTCCACCTGCTCTGAAAAAAAAAATCACTTATCAGAGTATTACCACTTCATGGTACCCTAAAGGGTGGAACTTGAACTCCATCTAGTGTTAGAATTGCTTCAACAGAAGGGTTTTCTCTGTCATAAAAATCTGGAAGCTGGTTGGTCCAGAGATATCCATGCATGTGTAAGATTATGTACGTCCACAACTATTCATTATAATACTATCAGCAGAGACGGTATTGTCTTTCAAACACTAAGTAAATATTTTACGGGAAAAAGTCAGCTCTAGAATACATTGTGTAAAAGAGAGATCAGAGAACAAAAAATAGGGAACCTTGGGGCTATGGCTCAAGGAGTAGAGCACAAGCCTAGCATCTGTGAGATCCAGAGTGGAGACCCCCACACCTTCCCCATGCTCAGTACCACCTGATTTGGACCCGTTGGTCCCCAAGCACCTCAGTTCCCCATTCTGCATTGCTGGACCCCAGCACCAAATGTAGCCATCACCTCTGTCCGAAACCAAGACAGCAGATAGGGATTTGTGCAAGAGAGGGGATGACTGGATGCACTGGATACTCTTCTTCACACTTTCGACTAAATGATGAAGTGGAATGTGGACCTGAGGGCTGGAGGTGCAGGCAGCCCTCGGGGAGAGCAGTGGCTGCTCTGTGTGCATCTGTCTGGGAGAGGAAGAGGCTCTCACCGGGTTAGGGCTGGAGGAAACCTTTAGGGCTGCTAAAGGTTTAGCAGGTGGACAGGGAGACACCTGCTCCCCTGGTGGTGACTTATGGTGTAACCTGTACCTTCTGGTTTCTGAGGGCAGCTGGAGTTCTGGGGTGTGTGTGTGTGTGTGTGTGTGTGTGTGTGTGTGTGTGTGTGTGTGTGTGTGTGTGTGTGTGTGTGTGTGTGTGTGTGTGTGTGTGTGTGTGTGTGTGTGTGTGTGTGTGTGTGTGTGTGTGTGTGTGTGTGTGTGTGTGTGTGTGTAGTGTATGCTATTATGGAGCTACTTCAGGAATGGGTCTGAGTCTGGGGGCTTCTCATAGGAAAGGCTCCCCTCTACATATGACCTTGGGTTCCACAAAGCACTGGTTGTCTCCCAGTGCCAGGATTGTTCACCACAAATGCTTCCTGTCTCTGAACAGAAGCAAGCACTCGGGGGTTAAGTTCCAGGTATAAAGGAAGCTTTTTCTTTTTCTTTTTTAAAAATTTCATTTTTAAAATTGAATCGCTATGGGGGCTGGAGTGATAGCACAGCGGGTAGAGTTTTTGCCTTGCACACAGCTGACCTGGGTTCAATTCCCAGCATCCCATATGGTCCCCTGAGCACCGCTCGGAGTAATTCCTGAGTGCAGGGCCAGGAGTAACCCTGTGCATAGCTGGGTGTGACCCAAAAAAGCACTGTCGTAGCACTGTCATAGCACTGTTGTCCCATTGTTCATTGAATTACTTGAGTGGACACCAGTAACGTCTCCATTGTGAGACTTGTTACTGTTTTTGGCATATCAAATATGCCACGAGTAGCTTGCCAGGCTCTACCATGGGGGCGGGATACTCTTGGTAGCTTGCCGGGCTCTCCAAGAGAGACGGATGAATCCCAAAAAGCAAAAAAAAAAAAAAAAAAAAAAAAGGAATCACCGTGAGATTTACAGTTAAAAGTTGTTCATGATTGGGTTTCAATCATACAACATTCTGACACCCAAAGGGAAGCATTTTTTTCAGTTGAAGACCACTCTAGGCATTGCGAATCACTTTCCCTGTCCCTTCCTATGACGGCTCAGAATGCCACAGCCTGGCGCCTATACCCAAATGGAAACCAGCCCTCAGCTCTGAGCCCCTCCCAGAAAGTCGGGCAGAAGCTGGGGGTCAGGGCTGAGGGGAGCAGCCTGAAACACGTTCAAAAGCCAGAGCATGGTTGGGATAGAGAAGGGACCATTATGACAAAGATAGTTGGAAATGGTCTCTCTGGATAGGAAGTGCATGCTGAAAGTCGGTAAAGGAAACAAACATGATAGCCTCACAATATCTGTGTGACAAACCATAGTGCTCAGAAGGAGAGCAAGAGGGGGGAGAGGGAGGGAGGAGTGAAGAAGAGAGAGAGAGGGAGAGAAGGAAAGTGCCTGCCATAGAGGGAAGCTGGGGAAGGTGGGTGGCAGAAGGGAAACTGGGGCCATTGGTGGTGGGAAATGGACATTGCTGGGGGATGGATGGTATTGAACCATTGTATGAGTAAAACCTGATCATGGACAGCTGTGTAACTGTATAACAGTGACTCAGTAAAAACAACAACAGCAATAATAATAATAATAATAATAATAATAATAGTAGTAGTAGTAGTAGTAATAATAATAATAGTAGTAGTAGTAGTAATAATAATAATAATAATAAAAGGCCAGAGCAGAGGGAGGCGGGACTCCTCAGGGGAAGTCAACGATCCTGTCCCTCCAACAATAGATTCTCCACTTTCTGCTGCTGTGGCTTCTACATTGTACAGACATAGACCTCCAGTCATCTAAACCAGAGGCTCCCAAATTTATTTGTCCTACAACCCCCCTTTCAAAAATAAAAAAATATCAAGAGTTCCCCCAGGAATTTTAAGTGAACAAACAACACCAGCTCCCCTGCCATCCCCTCCACCCCCCATGTATGCAAGGCTACTCTCCACCTTCCAGTAACCCCTGGAGGTCGTCCCACCTTGGGGAAACATACAGACACCATTCCCTCCATTACATCTCGCAGCCAACAAATCTGATTTAAGGCAGATTCAGCCCATTGAGAAGACAACCACTCCACTTGCCACGTAGTGGTGTATATGAATGGAAAAAAAATGAAAAGATAGGCTTTGCCTGCATGAAAGAACCAAGCAAAATCTTGCGGTATGCAGTAAAGTTCAAATGTAATGAAACTGTCTAAAGAAAAGTTTAAAACAACTATAACAATGTTAAATAAAATTAGAAAACAAGGGTTAGAGCTATAGTATAGCAAGTAAGGTGCTTTCCTTGCGCACAGCTGAGATTTGATCACTGACACCACATTGGGTCCCCCAAACACTGCCAGGAATGATCCCTGAGTGCAAGCCAGGAATAAGCTCTGAATCTCTGAGCATCGCTGGGTGTGGCCTAAAACAAACCCCCCAAATCAGAAAACAATGAACAACCAATGCCAAGTGTATAAGGACAGACCCTCTGTGAAGTTTCAGGTGAAATAGCACTGTCGTCCCTTTGTTCATCATTGTTCATCGATTTGCTCAAGCGGGCACCAGTAACATCTCCATTGTGAGACTTGTTACTGTTTTTGGAATATTGAATACACCAGGGGTAGCTTGCCAGGGGGTGGGATACTCTCAGTAGCTTGTCGGGCTCTTCGAAAGGGACGGAGGAATCGAACCTGGGTCAGCCACGTGCAAGGCAAATGCCGTACCTGCTGTGCTATCATTCCAGTCCAGACTGAAATAACGGGTTTAAAATACAACAACCAAACTAAAGAATACAATAGAAGGGCTTAACAGCGAATAGGAAGAAGCAGTGAACAGACTTGGTGAGTCGGAAAGTCTGGTAGTGTAATATGCACAAACAGATCAGCAAATAGGGGGAGAAAAAGAACCAATGAAAAATGTGGGAACAGTGACACTTTTTATTTCCCCCCTTTCCTTTCCTTTTCTGTTGTGCTCACCAGGGGCTGCACTACACCCCTTTAGTCAGGGTGCTCACACACACCTGGTTGTGGTGAGACTGGAAATTGCTCATGGCTGCCAGGATCACAGCCAGCAGAGCTGCCCGGCTCAGACAGCAGACCTGGGGCCTGACGGTCCAGGGTTTCAGGCTCATGCATTGCATGTAGCATTCCCACTTTGATCCCCAGCATCACCTGGTCCCCTGAGCATTGCCCAGTGCAGGCCTGCAGGCCCCCTGGTACTACCTGGAACCCCTGTTCCCGCAGGGCCTGAGCAGCACCCCATCCTGGGGCCTGTGCATAGAACCGCCAGCCCTATTGGCAGAGAATAGCAGGGAGGGGTCCCCCTTCCTAAGCACGACTTGGAGGCTCCCTCACCCCCCACCCACACACACTACCTAAAAATGCAAATGGCAGAGCTGCCAGGATCTAGCCCCCAGAGCACAGAGACTATAAGTCCTGAGCAGCACCAGGTGTGACTGCGAGGGATGCAACTCACAGTCAGTGCTCACTGTGGATCCCTGAAGCCAGCCCCAGGTCCTCAGCTGCCTTTTTTTTTTTTTTAAGTAGAAAGGCTTATTGGCCTGGTGTTTCATGCAGCCTCGTGGGAATGCTACTTGATATCAAGGGTTCCCTGCACCTCTTATAATATAGGCCAAGGGTACCACTTTGAGTAGACGGGGGTGAGGTAGTGGACAGGAGATCTCAAGCAGCATATGACCAGGATAATGCTTCTGCGTGGTGCTGGGATTCAGACTCATGACCTGTTGTTTGCGAGGCAGGCAATTTGCCACTGAATCATCCCCATGAATCCTAGAGCCAGCTTTTAAACTCACCTGTTAAATCTGGTTTTGTGGCATTTAATATCCCAGCAACAAGTTTAGAGTACTTGTTAATCCTTAAGTAACTTCAGAAACTGCCTTTGGGCAGGAAAACGTTAGCCAGGATTCTGAATCTCCTCCTTTTGCTTTCCAATATCAATATTTGCCTAAGATATCTTCATTTTCCCTATGTGATGACGATGTTTAAAAGTCAATGTTGAGTTTTAGATCATCCAACTTGGTTGCAGTTCATTCACATTGGGTTGTGTGGCTTTCCCCCTTTCTCAGGAATCAGTATGACAACTCTTGTTATCCCACTGGTGCTCCTCGCCCTGCTGATTGTTGGAATGGGGATCTTTGCCATCCTGAGAAAGTATGTGACTTTACAGTTTTTAATTTCTTTTCTAATTCTGTAAACATAAAAACCAAAAATTTCATTCTTCTGATGCTTCGATGAAGAAGTCATTATTTCTTTTTCTGAGATAAAATGTCAGCATATATTTGGGGGCAGGGGTGGGGTTAGGGCCACACCTGGTGCTGCTCAAGACTTATTTCTATCTCTGTGCTCTGGGGGTCACTCTTTGCAGAGCTGGGGGACCATCTGCCAGGGTTTGAGCCAAGAGGGGCTTGTACAAGGCAAGTGCTTTAACCTCTGTACTGTCTCTCAGGCTTATAGCTTATGGTTTGGTGGTTTGTTTGTTTGTTTTAAGTTGGATAGAGGTAGACAATGCCAAGTTCTTGTTCTTTAAATAAATGGTACTGGTTATTTAGATACCTTTTCATGTTTTGTCTCAATAGGAGGAAGAAGAAAGGGAATCCTTATGGATCAGTTAAGACTCAGAAAACAGGTTGGTTAAAAATATGGCTCTCAAGTTTTATTGTCTTGAGGATCTGATGATTAAAAGCATGATCTGGGTTAGGGATGTGGTTCACAGGAGAGCACATGCTCTACATATATGGGATCATGGGTTTCATCCCGAGCACCGCAACCAGTCAGTTGATCGACAAGCAAGCAAGCTCTGTCTGTTTTGTAGCCCACAATTAAATTGCTAAAAAAAAAAAAAAGCAGAAATATATTGCTTCCTATCTTTTTCTATTAATTCAGAGTTTTTATAGCCAGTTTGCTTCTGTTCCGCCTCATTACATCATGTGCATTCAGTTGGGGGAGTGTGGGCCCTGGAACTTAGGCCACCACGCTTCCTGTCACCGGGGAAAAGTCACCACAGCCCCATTTGTCCAGGCTCCATTGCACACAGTCTGGAAAAGTGTGGGAAGGACTAGGCAGGGCTTATGTTCCAGGTTCAGAGAGAGAGTCTTTGATACACAGGATGCCCAAAGCAAAGAGAGAGCAGCAGGGAAGGACCCCTGCATCTCCGGGACCACCCGGGGCTCCACCTCTGCACCTCTGCAGCTGCAACCAGTAAGCTGTGTTGACTGTGGGTGACAAATGTCCTGGTAATGCAGATTCCAAAAAGCACAGCAGGACAGGCTAGCGCCGGGATGCCCTGGGACCCTGGGGCACAGAGGAGATGGGGTTGGGCTCTTCCTTGTGTGGGTGTAGTGGCCTCAGCCCTCCATGACATTTCAGCCACTGCAGCCTTGCACTGATGTGACCCCCAGCAACAGGCAGCCTGGCCTCACTCATGGGTGAACACACTGAGGAAGACTGGCACGTGCTTCTGTGACACTAGTGCATTTCCTGTTCTTTATTCCAGATTGCTGGAAGCAGATTAAATACCCCTTTGCTAGACATCAGTCAGCTGAGTTTACCATCAGCTATGACAATGAGAAGGAGATGACCCAGAAGTTAGATCTCATCAGGAATGACATGACAGGTAAGAGTCGTGCCCTGGATGGTACTGTTGGCTACGGGTGCAGATTTTAGACAGGGAGAGGGTGGAGCCACTGAAAATCCTCTTGTTTTGGTAATGGGGTCCAGTCAGTAAAGTAGATTTTTTTTTTTTTTTCCTGAGTAGAATGACAAACTGACAGTGAGCTGTTTCTCAGAGGCCCCAGTGGCGGGGACTGTGTGGCACCACTCAAATCTCAAAGCTAATCCATCAACTTCCCTCTTTTCTCTCATCTTTGTTGTTCAGAGAGGATGGTTGGGGGTGGGGGATGGGCACTGCACATACTTGGTTGCTTATTTGGTTTTGGTACTAAGGTTTGGATTAAGGTACTACTGGGAAAGAGGAACTAGAAAGATGAATTCAATGTATTTATTTTTCCCTTGAGCCTTGAGGAAAAAGGAGATAGGAGATAAAGGCGCCTGACAAGTATTAGAATGGCCTGTTCCTGACAAACCATTATTGAGAGTTTCTCAACTGGTCTGTAGGAAACGGATCCTTTTTTTCAAATCTAAGGGGCCAGAGAAATAATATAGTGGCTAAGGCCTTCATGCAGTCAACCCAGATGCTAGCTCCAGGGAAGAGGGAAAGAAAGGAAAGAGTGTAGTGAGAAGGGAAGGAAAATGGAAAAGGGCAGAGAGACCCCCCCGGGAGGGCAGGGAAGGGCAGAGCCAGACCTGTTAAGCCGAAGTTGGCAAGGGTCACTTGAGCCACTCCCGGAGGGGAAAGAGCCTCTCTCCCACCACAGTCCACTTGTTCCTTGCTGCCAGCAGTTGTAATTCTACCTGGCTGGTAAAGCAGAAAGGGGAGAGCTCTTGACTGTCCTTTCCTGCTTTAGTTTCAGCCACTCCTCCTTCCGCTATGGGGTCCCTCTTGGATCCCTTCAGTGCCTCGCATCATTCTCTTCTCTCCTGCCTCCTCTCATTCCTGTCTCTCTCCTGAGCAGTCTCCCTGACTCCAGGGCTCCCCCAGGATCTCCCTTTGCATGTCAGCCCTGCCCGTGTCAATTTCCTCTAGAATCCACAATGGAGCCCTTTGTCCTCTTGCCACACAAGCCCTGTACATTCTTTCCCCACTCTGTACCCCAGACTTCCAGGCTCACTGTCTGGGGAAGTGTCCTTGGCTCCCCTCTAACCTCATAACCACCCCTCCCCTTATTGGTAGTGAATTCCTCACTTCCGGTCCCCAGCGTGTGGTTTTTCCAAAGCCACTGCTGCCCACCCGTGGCCTTACTTCTGCTTTCTTTCTCTTAGTTCATTAGCTTCTCTCCTTCTTCAGTCAGCCTCTAGAAGTTACCTCTAACCGTGCCAGTGTTTTATTTAGAGGTAGTCTCTACAGGATGCAGCCAGACTCTAGCAGGGCATTCTGAGCTTCTTACCAGCTGAAAGCAGCACACATTTGGGACCTGTGTTTGATTTCTGACTCTGTTGGCTGGCTGGTGAGCAATATGATCTTGGAAACTCAGCTTAATCTGTCCCTAGTCCAGTTTTCCATTGGTAAAATAGGATAGCAGTCTTTACTTCATAGTAAAGACTTCACTTTTACTTTCTTTTGAGCATGTAACTAATTAATACTTTAGTATGTCGGGGCCTGGCAGGAATAAAGACTCATTATCATAACTGTGTTAGTCCCCAACCTACGATGATTTCAGTCTCTACAAACGACTCCATGCCCCTCATACTCTGGTTCATCAAATTTTCATGGTGATTCATTTTCCTTTCCTCACAATTCTGCTACCACTTGCAAAATCTGGTGTCTCAAGAGCCAGTTTAAACACCCCCAACCAGACACGGGGCCCGCCTAAGAGATTACAGCGGGTATGCAGCCAACCTGACTTTCATCCTCAGCACTCCTTTGATCTTGCCAGGTGTGATCCCTGAGCACTGAGCCAGAAGTAGACCTGAGCAGAGCTGGGTGTGGCCCAAAAACCAAACAAAATACCCAAATAACCGCCCCCACACCCCACCCCCCACAGCCATGCAGCATTTTCTTCCTGGGTCTCGGGCACGGTTGCACGCGATCTCTGCCTTCCCTTGTTCCTGGGCCCTGTTGATGTCCCCCTAGAGAGAGTGGGTGCCCCGGCTCCGGCCTCCAGTGTGATGCCCAGACGCCCAATCCTCTGGCCCTTTGCGTTTCAGACTACCAGCAGCCCCTCATGATCGGCACCGGGACGGTCACCAGGAAGGGCTCCACCTTCCGGCCGATGGACACCGAGGCGGACGCGGCGGGCAGCGGCCAGGGCCACTACGACTGCCCCCTGCCGGCCGGCCGCCACGAGTACGCGCTGCCGCTGGCGCACCCCGAGCCCGAGTACGCCACGCCCATCGTGGAGCGGCACCTGGCCCGCGCGCACACCTTCTCGGCGCCCGGCTACCGCGTGCCCGGGCCGCGGCCGGCGCACAAGCACTCCCTGTCCGCGGGCGGGGGCTACGACCAGCCCAAAGCCCAAGCCAGCGGCGCCCTCCCGGCCGCGCCCGCCGACCCTGACTACCAGAAGCCGCAGAGGAGCCCTGAGCCGGACAGTGCTTACTCAGCCCCCCGGGACTGCGTCAAACCCCTCAACCAGACAGCGATGACGGCGCTCCTGTGAACACAATGTGAACGGAACCTGCTGTGGTACTGAGCGTCAGGCTGCGTGGGGCCAGGGGGAGGCATTGCAAGTGAGACTGGTGCGTGATTGCAGGTCTGTGTGTGTGTGTGTGTGTGTGTGTGTGTGTTTCAGTAGGATCCAGGTCTATGTGTCTGTGTGTGTTTCAGTAGGATCCAGGGGGTGCATTGAAAGTGAGACTCTTGATGCGCGATTGCAGGTCTACGTGTGTGTGTGTGTGTGTGTGTGTGTGTTTCAATAGGATCCTGTGGTGGAATCCTAGAGGCCTGGGGACCACCCTCTACAACTGTTTACAAAATCGTGCAGCTGGTTTTGTTCTGACCCTTTAAGGCAAGAGTGTTCGTTTTGTTGTTGCTGTTGTTGGGCTAGGAAAAAAAAAATGAACGTTTTTCAGGCGGCATTTTCATTTCTCCGACTGTGACACTGAGCTGCTTTGGTGTAAGACGTGCAATCTGTATAGAATTGTATTTAGCAAGAAGTATCTGACGTTTACTTTTATCAGATTTTAGTTCTGCACTGAGGTTACATGAAAGAATGCGGCTGTTGCAAAAAAAAAAAATCATCTGTAATAGAATGTTGACTTTTTTGAATATATCTTTATCTGATACTGTATCAGCAGCAGGTCTGTTTAAACCTAATCTTGTTGTTATTGTGGCTCATTTCCTTTCCTTTGATAACGAGAGTTAAAAAGCATTGTTAACATTCTTCTCCTGGAAGAAATGAATTACTTGAAGCATGGAAAGCATACCGGCTGGTTGTTGGCAACTAGGACTGTAGATTTTCACAAGCAGCCGCCTGTGCCTTAAGACACCTCTTGAGATGGGGACACAGGACTCTGTGCCCTGCTGGCTGTTTGGCCCTGCTTCAGCCTGGAGTACCTGGCTCCACCTCATCTCACTCTGCTTCCTCCTCACCCCACCTGGCAGATCCTGTGTGTCTTCCACATGCGAATCACTTTGGCAACGTCCCAAGCCCAAAGCTGGGACTTACAGCCACCCAAACTGCTCTCTCTCCCTGCAGACTGAATGAAGGGGGCACAGCAAGCACAGTCTGAGTTCCTGTGTCAGAGGCTTTTGTACCTCAGATTTTAAAATATTGCTGAGGTCAGAGACCCACACACTTGTCACGACTCTTCAGAAATAGCTCATTACACTTGGAAACACAAAAAATAGTATTTGAAGTGTGTTCTTCAAAAAGTAAGCTGGGTCCAATCTACACAGGACTTTTCTCCTGAGGTGGGTGTGAATTTCTTCAAGTATGTGTCTGTCATTCCAGAGTAGCGCAGACCTCAGCCGTACCTCATGTTCTGTGGTTTTTATCTATTTGCCTTGTGAGTTCACTGTAGGGGATTTAACCTCTTTTGCCAAAGAGGAAAGTGTATGTCTGAATAGAAAATGTGGACCAAAAGATCCTTTCGCTAATTTTTTTTTAAAAAGTATTATAAGGCTGTTTGTATGATTATGACTGTCTGTGAAATGTACAAACACTAAAATAGTTAGGGTGCTGGAAGGTCCTGTCCTGGCCAACTATTGTGGAAGGTAAACCATTTCCTTTGCAGAGTTTACATGGTTTTATATGTAAAATAATTGTAATAAACTATGCCAAACCAAAGTGCCTTCACTTCTCATGGGGCCCCACTTCCTGGACTGGGGAAGTGCCTGCTGCCCAGACTCCAGAAATGGCAAGTGGCCCAGAGGGCAGAGCCTGGGCTTGGGGTCAGCTGGGTCTGAGTAACCAACTCTGGTCTGCCTCACAGTAGTGAAGAAATGCTGGACAGTTCATGAAGACCAAGCAAATGGAAACAAGTGAATGCTGCTTAGAGCGTGCATTTTGACAGATTCAAAGACTGTAGCAGCGTGGGAAACTGGGGGCGGGGGACGTGGCAGGGGATAGAGTTAGGTGTGTCCCAGCGGGCCTTTGTCTAGTGGAGTGGTAGGAAGGTAAACTGAAAATGAGGTATTGTGGATAACTGTTTGGGGTGCATGGTTGGTTCTCTCTAATTGGCCCTAAATTGGAAATGGACAAAAATTGGGGAACTGGGACTGGAGAGAGCACAGTGTGTAAAGCAATTGTCTGGCACACGACCGACCCGGTCCTATTCCAGGCACCATATATGATCTCCTGAGCCCTGCCCAACTGCACAGAGCACAGAGCCAGAAGTAAGTCCTAAGCGCTGCTGGGTGTGGCCAGAAAAACAAACTGGGGAAGTTTATCAATTTGTCAATGTTTGACTTCCTGAATTGTTACCAGAAATAGTGGTATCTGACTTTACAAGTTGTAGCATATTGGCTTTCTTTGCTGGTTACTGTGGCTATTGGGTTGGCTCCTTATGGTTCAGAATTCTTTTTTTGTTTCCCTGTATGGTTCAGTTATCTGTCCATTTGTGTTATCTGTCCATTATCTAAGCATTAGCTTCATTTTTCTCAGTATAAAAGTTAATCCACCTTCCTCCAAGTTTACAGATAAGAATTAGGATATTTAGCTCAGTGTTCAATGATAGGACCCTTTTCCGATCCTTGGGCCATCAGCATACTGTACATTTAATTTTGCTAGGCCAGCAGCCCATTTGGATATATTGCTGCTCTACAAAGGAGCTGTCTTCCTCTGTTACATTTCTTTCAAATATTCATCATCTAGTCCTGACAGAAAGGGAAGACTGGCACTTTGAGACCACATGGTCTCACTTTGTAGACTAGGGTGACTGAGTGGAAAGGTTTGATTAGCCTTAAGCTGGAGAAAAAGAGAAGAAAAATACAGAATCTTCAGTGTTACACAACATGAATGCATAGAACGAGGAATTCATTACTCTAAGTCTGATTTCCCTTATGTTAACAGACCCTACTGGAGGCAAAGACTGCGGTGTCCTCCCTCACCTCTACTCCAGTGACGCTTCTCCATTAAATCACCCCTACACGTGTCCACATCCTTGATATCAGTAAAAGTTCCAAATCTGTTATCTTGCCATTTCTATTTTGCTCAACATCTTCCTACTTCCCCGATTCCTGTCAGTGCCTCTTTTCCCCCTTCTTTCTTCTCCTACCCATCATAGTTTTAAGCAGTATTTTTAGAGATTCCATTTTTTCCAAGAACCCCAAACCTTGCGATCACAACGTAAATCCACATTCATCTCCACATCCTCACATCAGCACAGTCCTATTGGGGTGAACAGTTTGCCTTTCCCCTCAACAATTCCACTTTTTTTTCTCCATTCCTTCAGCAACGATTCCAAAGCACTGTCCCTCACCACACTGCCTTTAATTGGCTCTAGCCATCTCCTTCACCTAAAGAACTCATTAAAATCAGACACCCCCCAAAAAAAGGGGGGGCTGGAACGATAGCACAGCGGGTAGGGCATTTGCCTTGCACGCGGCCGACCCGGGTTCAATTCCCAGCATCCCATATGGTCCCCTGAGCACCACCAGGGGTAATTCCTGAGTGCAGAGCCAGGAGTGACCCCTGTGTATTGCTGGGTGTGACCCAAAAAGCAAAAATAAATAAATAAATAAATAATAAAATCAGACCCCAAATAACAATCCTAATAGTAAAAATTCTGTCTTTCCCTCCCTCACCCTCCTGGGTGGGTGAGTGTTTCAAACCTTCATCTTGACTTCATTCCCACTGCCTTCTCCCTCCTCTTAGATATTTAGCGATTTCCTTTTCCCTTATCCTCGACTCCTCCCTTTCAACTGATCTTTTCCCTTTACTCTGAATTTGTCAAATTTCTGTCCATGTTCAAAAATTACCCTATAGATCCAAACCTTTCTCATTACATTCAGTCATGTGACAAGTGTTTTCTGAGAGATTTGTCCTTAGATGACTGTCATGTAAATGGCCAAATGTGCTTCCAGTTATGCCTTGACACTGTGACCTACTAGTCGGCTATTGTGGGCCACAGGTGTGGGGCAGTCATTGGCCAAAACATTGCTTTGTATGTAGTACATGCCTCTACCTGGACAACCTGTGCTTGCCCATTCATTCTTTTTCTAGTTTTTGTTTTTCCCAGTCAGTTATACATTAACGTAAAATGTGTTCATATTATTTTGTTCCACACATTCAGGCTCACTCCTTACCCCACTCCCACCCCTGTTCCTTATTATTGCTGTTATTGGGACTGGGTGTTGCTCCAATTGTAGCATTTGTGCATTTTGTTGTAATTTGCTGGGGTGCCCAGCAGGTGGCGGTGCTCTTGGGAGTCATGGCAGTTCACACATGCTCCCAGGGCTGCTGTGAGAGCCCAGACATGGCATCCAGCCTCGGATTACACAGCAAACACAGCCTCTGAGCCACTTTCTGCCCTACTCTACCTTCCTTTACATTCTTTTGGGGCTGTTTAAAATGCTCTTCTTTCAGTACTCCCCCTCTAAAATGTTTATTTGATTACATGTTTTTGCTTATTGTTGCCACTATAAATGGCCGCATCCCCTAGTACCCAGCTCCAGGAAGGTCTAACGGGCATTGTTTTAAAAGCATAAATTTCGGAACTAGACTGCTTGGGTTTAAATTCTGCTCTACTTGTATAGTCAAGTTTATGATTTGCCTCTCTCCAGATGCATTCCCTGACTTACAAATGGAGATAACAGTATTACACCTGTAATCTTCGTGAGGAAAATTAGAAGGGTTGGTACATGTAAAACCCTTAGAACAGCACCATGTGGTAAGAACAGTACTTGTGGTAAGCACCATGTCAGTGTTAGGTTTAGACATATAGCTTATTCTCCATATTTTTCATATTCATATTCTGTTCTTACCCTTACTCTGTAGTTTCTATAGCTTTTGGTTGATTTGTTGGGCTACTCTTTGTTTTGGGACAATCTTTGAGGAACTCTGCAATGCTAGAGATTGAATTTAGGGCTCCCACATACGAAGTGGTGTTCAAGAGGGTAGATCCAAGTTTGAGCGGTATTTTAAATAACCCACTATTTAATCTGTACCTGGCAATGCTTGAGGCACCATGTGGCACTGGGGCCCAAACCAGGCTTGTGTCAAGGTAAGATCCCTAATCCCTGTGCTATCTTTGTGGTCCCTGTACTGTTTTCTTTCTCCCTTGTAAAGTCAGCTTTCATGTTCTTACCAAGAAAAAAGCCTCCCCGTAGGGTAACAAGCTGAAATTAGAAAGCAATGCTCAAGATGTGAAATTTTACCCTGGTAGCAGGGTTGCCAAATCCATAGTACCCCAATCTTACAATCCTAGAGTTCCACATAGAAAGAGGCAAGAAACTATAGCAACTATATAGTGTATAAACAGTATAAAAGTGGCTGACAAGTACCATCTGGCTGAGCTTTGCGACTCTGCACATGGCAATGCTGGTGGACACCATACTGAATCTAAACCTCCACAGGAAGGGCACTGAACAAATCCCGGAGGAAAGCTCCCAGGGGATCGAAGAGCTGAGCTAGCTGGGGGATGAGAGACAATGATCAAGAATGCTTCTTCCTGGCAAACTGCCCATTCACCTCTGACGCCAAGCAAGCGACATCCCTAAAGGCAGAAAACATCCTGTGGACCTCCCAAAACAAGGCCAGTCAAAACTGCCCTGTGCCCTTGGTATATCCTATGGCCAGCCAGAGTGCTCTGTGCCAGCTATGGATATATGCTCTGCAGAAACAGAGAAGTTTCTTATACCGACTATATCATGGGTTCCCCAGTCTCTGGCCTGGTCTGAATGCTGCAACCTGCAGTTGCCAGGCACTGATACTTTAACCGTTAGTTGCCTTCCAGACCCACCTAAGCTTGGCCCTCAAGGCCCATTGGGAACTTTAGTCCCTAATCGCTGCCCAGGCTCTCTCAAACTTGGTTTACTGGGCATTTATGAACCTAACTGCTGCCATACTGATGTAGTTGGTATAGAGGCACCCCTCAGCACTCATGACCCATCACTGCCCAAGCCAAACTCCAAGCCACAGTGGAGAGGCACTTCATGAATTCCTTTGCAGTTGCACAAGTCCACGAGAACACAGGTTTCCAGCTCGTGCCCAGCTTCTCACTGGAGACACTTACCTCACTGAGAAATGCAAAACAAAAGCCTGGAAAGAACTCCTCACACTACCAAATTATGAAAACTACTTAAAGAATTCAAAGCAGTAGTCTTAAAAATGCTAACTGATTTGAGGAAACTGTGAAAGAACTTCAAGAAAGTATGAAATCATGAGAAAATTCAAAACAGAAATCATAGTTAAGTAATACAGTAGCCAGATTAAACACAATAGAAGGGCTCAACAGCATAATAGAGAAATTGAAAATTGAATCAGTAAGCTCATAAAAAAAGTGGAAGGAGACCATTAAAAATTAGAAATAAGAGCTGGAGCAACAGTACAGAAGGTAGGGTGTTTGCCTGGCATGCGACATAGGTTCGATTCCCAGCATGCCATATAGTCCCCTGAGCACTGCCAAGAGTAATTCCTGAGTGCAAAACCAGGAGTAACCCCTGTGCGTTGACAGGTATGACCCAAAAAGAAAAAAAAAATTAGAAATAAAAAATAAGGAAGATAATATGCAAGCTACATGAGACAGCATTAAGAGGCACATAATGTTTACATAATAGGGTTCCAGAAGGATAGAATTGTGATTTGAAGAAATAATAGCTGAGGAGTTCTCAAACCAACAAAGGAGTTAAGACAATCATATCCTGGAAGCCCCAAGACCAGATACCACCCCCCCCACACACACACACACAGACCTCAAGACATATTACAGTTAAGCTGGAAAAAAAAATCAAAGCTAAGATTCTAAAAGGAAAGCAGTCACATATAAAAAGCACCCATTATAGCATCAGTTTCTCTCCAGAAACTACAAGTTGCAAGGGTAACAAATATATACAAAGTGCTGAATGAAAAGTAATTACAAGTAATAATACTCTACCCAGATAGATTATCATTCAGATTTGGAGGCGGAATAGAGCTTTCCAGATAAAAACAACTAAAGGAATTTATCACCACTAAACTGGTCTTCCAAAAAATACTTGGAATACTTGGAATTTCTTTACAAGGCAAAGAATCCCAATATGAGAACAAGATAATTTTTTGAAGTGTGGAAGAGAATGAGGGCTCTGCTTTCTAAACTATATTTGGTTCATTTAAAATTGGCTTTATTTCTATGTTGCTAATATATATTCATTTTTATCATATTTTCCATCACCAAATATCTTAAAGACGTTTGATCTAATTTGTTCAGTTCAACATTTTGAAATAAGGGTTGGTCTATACTGATTTTTGTTTTTTTGAGAGTGGATCTTGTTTTTCTAATTATTCTGTTGAATGAGTTTGAATTATATCCCACATATTTTACATATTCTGAGTCTCTAATTCTATTTTACTCCCCTAGAAAATAAAATGAAATAAAATACATTTTTAAAAAAAAGATAAAAATTATAATTTCTGCCTGGGTAAAAATAGCCCGAAACATAATTATATTACCTTCTTCAAAAAAGTCAGAATCTTCTCTTCAAGGGGAGCAGTACCACTTTTTTATTTAAACCATAGATTGGATTGGTAGTCACTGAGTCAACAGATTAGAATTAATGTGAGAGGCTGGAACTGACAGTACAACAGGCAGATTATTTGCCTTACAAGTGGCTGATCTAGGTTTATATGTAGTTTTAGATATAGTCAAATGGTTTTAGATTTCCTTTTTTAGTTTTTAGGCCACTCCTAGCAGGCCTCAGGGATTGCTCCTGGGAGAATCTCCATGCAAGGCAAGCACCTTACTTACTTTACTATCTGGCCCTGAATTTTGGTTTTCAAAAACAAATTAGCTTTGGGGTGGGGGGGGGGGGGGAACAAAAAAAAAATTAGCTTTCCTTTTTTTTTTTTTTGGTAGTTCTACTCTTTTTCTGCTTTTGAGTCCTAGGGGGAGGTAAAAGTACTCTAATGTTGAGGATGTAGAAAGATGTCTTATTTACAATGGCTTTTTGAATGACAAAATATTGTTTTACCTTTCCTTCCTAAGGAATACAGGAACAACATTCATATATTTTTTAAAAGGTTCATGTGTGTATGTGGTGGGTGAGGGTAGGGCAGGGGTTTTAAATTACTTTTTTTTTTTTTTTTGGCTTTTTGGATCACACCCGGCAATGCACAGGGTTTACTCCTGGCTCTGCACTCAGGAATTGCTTCTGGCAGTGCTCAGGGGACTATATGGGATGCTGGGAATCGAACCTGGGTCAGCCGCATGCAAGGCAAACGCCCTACCCGCTGAGCTAACACTCCAGCCCCCTAAATTACTTTTTAATATAAGATATAGCTTAAATTTTAATAACCTGGCTTCTTAAACTGTGGGTCCGCAGAATGATATGGGGGTCCTGAAAAATGTCTTAGAACTTATGACTTATGTTTGTGTACCAATTTTATATTCTTAGTTCAAGTCCACACTATCATGTGACTTTAAGAGCTCCCTCATTCGAAGACAGATTCTAAGTTCTTACATTCACATACAGGAAATCATTTAATAGTGTAACTCAGATCCAGTCCAAGGAGACTTTTTTTTGGCTTCGAGCCATATCCAACTATGTTTAGGGGGGGGCTACCTCCACCGTGGTGCTCATGAGACTCCTCCTGGGAGAAACCACGTAACCAAGGGTCACACCCAGGCCTCCCACGCGCACAGCATGTGCTCCAGAACTTTGAACCTTCTCTCTAGTCCCTCAACTAAAAATTAGAAATCCAACCTGTATAAATCTTTAGCTGCGTAAAACCATGCACTATTTAAAAACAAAAGTAATAGAGGGGGTGTGGGAGAGTGTGAGAAAAAAACCTGAAAATCTAAAAAAGCCTTTTATTTTCATTTCCCTTTTCCATTTATTAAATTGTCCTATTAAAGTAGCATGAGGAGGGGAAGAAAGATGTGACCAGAGGTGGCACAGGGCAGAAGGGTTATGGGCACTTCAGTGGAAGTGATGTGTGGTTACTTTTTACTTTAAGATTATAAAGTTTCATTATATTGTACCCATATTTTCTAAACTCTAATTAAAAAAAAAATTAGAGTTAGGAAGGGTGTAAATTTGACTTTTACAATTCATTGACCCTGAAGCTTCCAGCAGCAGAGTATCACACCTGGAATCTGGTGCCCCCTGCTGTTATTTCACGAAACTGCAGTCTATCTTAAAGTATTCAAGTTTTAGTCTTTTTCCTTCAATATATTTGCTCTTTTTATATTCCATTGAACCTATATTCCTAGTTGCAAACCAAAGGCCTTTTAATACAACAAAAACTCCTTTCTAAATGACTTAAAACAGTCATGTTACTTTTGCTTGTTAAGTTTATCTTCTTTCCTGATTTCTCTCAAAGTTTTGCTTTAATTCTATACTGAGAGAGACTTTTATAATTTTCGGGGGGCCTACTGAGTCTCTTAATTGGTACACACAAGATAATAATTTAGCTGTATCTAACTTTTGATTTTGTTTGGGGCCATACCCAGAAGTGCTCAGGATTTTATTACTCCTGACAGCACTCAAAATTCTGGCATGCTCAGACCACATGGGATGCCAGGGACCCAACCTGCACAGGCCACGTGCATGGCAAGAGCCCCACCTGCTATACTATCTCTCCAAATAGCTAATTTAAGAATTGGCAACTTTATCCTTTTCCCCCCCCTTAGAATTTCTATTCTTTCTGATACAAACTTGGACAATCTCAGGTTACTTTTGGAGATGACATGGTTCTGTGTATCTTTTTCTTCTTTTTTCCTACTACAAGAAAACAAGTTTATTCAGAATATAAAGTAGAGATGTGTGCTCAGGAGAGAACATGGGCTTCTCCAAAGAGCAAAAAAGTCCAAGCACACACCCCAAGCAGGGATAAGTTGGTCACTTCCCCAGAAAGTATAAATCCTCAGGCAGATGCAGGCAGACATAAGGCCCTGTGTATCTTTATACTCTCACTTAAGAACTTTTGTGTCCTCATGTTTCAGAAAGAATATTTCTTGTAAATAACTTTTTGCTATAATTTTTTCCCTGACTTTTTTTTGGGGAGGGGGGAACACGAGTTAGTCCTTCAACACACAATCTCAAAATACAATGTCAGCATTCTTCTTTGTTCCTGCCAGTATATATTGATTCTTACACTTTCGGTGTCTACTTGCTTATCAAACCTGGGGCATCTGTAACCAGGATTTGCTAGGATTTATCTTAGTCATAAGCCTGACACCCAAGATAGTACATGGAGGCCACTCAAAAAGATAGTTTTGAGTGACAGAATGAAGTGGGAGGGAGCAGCCTCTGGCATAGTAGAATAGCAGAGGTGTCTTATTAGGGAAGGTGGGGGTGGGGGACGAGAGGGGAACTACTTCTCTGAGACCAGAGGCTGGTAAGGACTGCAGAATCAACTTCCTCATTGGGTGCTCATCCAAGCCGCTGTGCAATTTTTCAGGCTTCTAGGCTTTTCCTACCAGGTCCCCCCAACTTTAACCAAACAGATCTTGCCTACTCAAGTCTCTGAAGCTCTTATGTAAGAGACATTCAGCCTGAAGACCCAGTCTTTCAACCTTCCCACGGCAGCAAAAATGGCTTCTTCTTAAGCTCTGGTGCTCACACTTCAGCCTTAGAGCTTGATAATGGCTTTCTCCTTACTATCCTATTAGCCATCAATACAGCCTAACAGTAACCAGCCAATTCTGCTGCTCTTGTATATACTGATTCATAATTATCAAATGCCAACATCATTCAGTTCATCATTAAGTTCCATGAAGACATTTACCCAAGTTACCACTCAATCTGGGACAACCCTCAGGTTTGCAAGCTCCCTCAGGCTGAGTAACAGGCTAAAAGGATCCCCAGAAAATAAGCATTGAGCTGTACTTTAAAACTCTGGTTTGCTGGAGAAAGAACATCAAGCAGAATTGGCAAAGGAAAAGGCTTATGAGCAAAGTCCAGAGGAAACCATACATAAGCAACAAAATACTTCTCCCAAAGAGGTTATACAGGAAAAGGTTAATTCTTCCACTAGTGATGTCCCCAGGGCATCTATAAATACTGTCCACGAGGAAAACTTTACTGGCCCTCAACAAAGGAGCCCAAGACTTTTATCGAGATTAATCATGTTGCCAACTTGGCACGTACCAATACTTCAGATTCTCAGGGGAAGAAAGGAGGTATTCAACATATACGTTATACATTTTTTTAAACACAGACATTTCCAGAACAGGTAATTACCCGTATTAGTTAAGCAGTTGTGGGATCACTCCCCAAATCCAAATTATGAGACACTAGACAAGGGTGAATTTTGCAAGCAGACCTCTGTAAAGGTTGGAGCTTGCAAAATGAACTTTACTGTATAACAGAAAAGAGGTACCTAAGCTATGACCTTATGCTAAGTTGCACTCTACTCATACCACAATGTCATCATCGTTATCCTTTGGGTGAGAGGAACAGGTTCCTAATTCCAGTCTACTAAGCTGCTGCCTCAGATCTCACTGCTGGTCCACCTATGTTAGTGTTGGTCTCCAAGAAGCAGATACCAAAACCAAGAAGGAATCAGCTGAACTGAAGATTTATTAGGGGGCAATGCTGATAAGGAGGGAGCGGGGACTGGTGGGGGGCTGGGAGGCAACTAGACCTGATGCCGGCATGACCCCACATGAGTGAGAAGATGCAGGAAGGGTGGGTGAATGCACCTTAAATAAGACCAGCAGGGAACCCTGAAGTCAAAGTCCCCGAGTCAGACTCTCCCTGTGATCATCAGTCACAGAAGCTGCAGCACGTGGGAAGTGGAGCATCTGCACGGATGCAGGGCTGGATTTCAGATGACAGCAGCTGGCCTTCAGTCAGTTACGCGCCTTCCCTTCCTTCTGGAGACCTGAGAGGCACTCTCGAGGCAGCCCAAACAGTGATTTGACCTCTCAAAATAAACCTGAAAAAGATTTATTATCACACAAATATTTAGCACCAACAACATGATTCATAATACCATAATTTTTAAAAGCTAGTTATAAAACCAGATAAATACCTAACAGAATAATTAAAAATCAAAGTGCAAATCTTTTTTTTTTTTCATAAACTAAGACCCTATGGAAATAAATGCTGGGGAAAACTTTCTTGTTCGAAACTGGTTGGTAAATAAATTAGGAATTTAAAATGATACATGGCATATATTAATATTGTCAAACTGAAAGTTAATGATGAAAAGTATTTCTAAATCTTCAAGTAGTTTTCTGAAATATAATTACATCAATGTAAATATATTACAAATAATACTCAAGAATCAAGTATGATTTGTAACCACATCTTCCTGTTTGACCTCAAATACCCTTAGCAAAAATAAGGCATCCCTACAATCAACCTTGATCTTATGCTGTAGATGAATATAGAACATGAGGCAAAAGATCTACAAATATCTTTACACATCTATCTAAAAATTACTTTACACATCATTTGAAAATTTACTAAATTATATTATAAGACAGTAAGAGGGAAAGACAGAAAAATACTCTTATATAGTACCTGTTTTGTTTTTTTTTTAGAATCAAGTTCATCCTTATAGATATAATACTGGCTAATCGTGTATAAGGTTAGTTTTTGCCTTCTCAGTTTCAACAGAAAACTGGTCCCACAGTTGCTCTGTAGGTTCTTTTCCATCAATGTGTTTGTAACCAAGTTTGATTAAACAGTTAAGATCAGTTAACTCCTAACACCTGTGCCCCACCCACCGGCGTTCTACCCTAAGTAACTAGATTCAGTCTTTGTTTGTTTGGGGGTCATACCAGGCAGTGCTCAGTATTATTCCAGGCTTTGCAATCAGGGGTCACAGCTGCCAGTTAATGCTCAGGGGACCATCTGTGGTGCCAGGAATCAAACTCAGGTGGGTTGCATGCAAGCAAATACCCTGCCCAATGCACTGTCATTCCTGCACCTCAGTTTAGTCTTTATACGGACTTTAAATGACATATCAGTCTAAATAACAGAAGCTACTAGAAATAAACGAAAATACTTAACGTGAAAGAAACAAACTGTTTATTTTTTAAAAACCCAAGATCAATACTTTTCTTTAATGTAGAAGATGCCATCATTATTTACAGGCTAATAAAAATATTAAACTCAACTAGATATGTATGTCATAAATCCTACAGATTTGTGGCTGACTCTAAGCGGAAGGACTGGATAGGTGGGAAAATTGATTACATAATAATAAAGTCAAATCATGTGTAATTTCAACACAAATCAATAATTTTGCTTCTAAACATGAAAAAAAAGTCAATGTGAATTTAAAAACAGCACCAAGGACAAATTGCTAACTTTCACAATTGTTCATGTATAAGGACCAAGACTCACAAAATTTTCATCCCTAATAAATCTCTTTTAACAAGTCTCAAATAACCCATATATTGCTTTTCTGTCATATTCACATATTAATGCAGAACTTTAGAAACTAAAATGCATAGACAGAATTATCATTCTTGTGAATTTCTTATCAGCTATTCAGTATGCATTTGTGTATCTTTGTTTTTTCTTATTGTCATGGCTAGTAACGGTACTTTCTAATATGGTTCTGGAAATTTGAGTGCTATTTCTCCTATAAATGTGAAAAAATAAAAACTGCTTTTCAGTAAGCCCCTTGGGAAAAGTTTCTCATTCCAAATCCACACCTCAAAGATCATGTAATTGAAAATGAACTTTTACCTGGGGGCTTTCTGACTAGAAGCTCACCATAGCATCTGAGCAACACAGTGCTTTAATTAGGTTTGCAGACCAAAGTGAAGGAGTAGAACAGGAACTGATGTGTGCAATTTTAAACCTATACCTGCGAAGTTTACTTTATTCTATTTATGAGCCCTTAAAAGGGGATTCATATGATAACCATTTCATATCATCTTTCATATTACACAGGAAGCCAATTAAAGATTCTAAAAAATTCCTTATAGACTTTATTAGGCAGTTCTTGAAAATCAAAAGGCTTTTTTTTTGTTTTGGGGGTCACACTGGGCTGTATTCAATGCTGACTCCTGGCTCTACACTCAGGGAACACTCCTGGCAGGGCTCTGCGCAACTGTGGGGTGTCAGGGGTCAAACCCTTGAACAGGGGTTAGCTGTGTGAAAGACAAACACCCTACCCACTGTCCTATTGCTCAGCCCCAGAAGATCAAAAGGTTTTAAACAATATTTTCTAAAGATTCAAAGTAAATAAAGAATATTTTCTTTGATAAAAAATAATAATGCCTTGGTCACCCCATTCCAGGTGGTGTTAAAAAAAAAAAGAATAACGGGGCTGCAGTGATAGCACAGCAGGTAGGGCATTTGCCTTGCACGCGGCCGACCCGGGTTCGAATCCCAGCATCCCATATGGTCCCCCGAGCACCACCAGGAGTAATTCCTGAGTGCATCCGGGAGTGACCCCTGTGCATCGCCGGGTGTGACCCAAAATGCCAAAAAAAAAAAAAAAAAGAATAAAAATTTTAAGACACAACAAAATAGTGTTCAGATATCCTACAATGAAATTTTTTCCAAACTCATTTTTTTTCCAAATGCATACACTGGCTAAGATCCAGTTTACAAATTTTATGTCATGCCCAAAAGTATATATTTAAAACAGAAAATGCATAAGGAAAATAATTCTTTTTTTTTTTTAAAGACCTAGCCTGTCAGGAACAGTAATTAGCTTGCTAATTCAGTTGTACAATCAAACACTTGCTCTGCTTAGAAGCAACACAATACTACAAGGTTTTTCAACATCAATAACAATATACTCTATGAAGTGCATTTTCATTACAAACTAATGTGGTGATACACATATAAAAAAAAAACACCCAAACAAACTATAAACAAGCAATAGTTAAGACACAAAATTTATAAATAACAAAACCACCAAATAAAGTATATACATTTTACAGATTTACCTATGAACAAATATATAGTGCATCTAAGAAAGACAAAAAGTTTTATATGACATAGCATTTGTATATTAAAAATGAAGATAACCATAATATTCTAAAAGTCCTTTATGCTTTCCCCATTTAATATTCCCTTCAATCTATGTATATATCCTTTGAAACAATGATACTGGCAAATTAACACACTTTAAAATTTTTCAAACAAACACTGTCATGTAAAGTCAACCAAACCAATTACTGTATTAAAATGTCTTCAACTCATCTTGTCCACTTGTGCCTCTGCTCTACAGAAGACTGCCAAATCATTTACTTTGAAAGAAAACTGCTGTTTGAATGCACCGTACTTTGTGATAGTCATAAATTCGAGCTGCTTCTGCCAGAAAAATTTACCTTGAAGTGCCAAAATTACTACAAGACAAACTTTATGAACTCAAAGTTTATCTTTTTTGGGATCCCTGAAAAAATGTACTTAAGACTAAACATTAATAATATAATGTTCCAATACCATGCACACAGATCAACATAATTCAGAACAGATATTGTACACTCACATCTGCATTTCTTTTAAAAACCAGGAAGTACAAAGTACAGTAACTTCTCAGAAACTATTTCTAGTGCAGCATTGATTAAGGACTTCTTAAAGAAAACAATTTCATACTGCATTGAATAAAGTTGAAAGGCAAACTCATTATAATCGCCATTAAGGACTGATTTAGATATTGGGATGCACAATAAAAATGTAAAAAAAAAACACCCTGAAATCATTCTTTCAGTTTAAAAAAAAATTTAAGTCTGCATTTCTGCAATTCAAGAAAATTCTGTCCTTTGAAACACCACACTTAACATTTTGGAATATGTAACATGAATCCATTTATTCTCCTGTATTTAAAGGCTATTTCTTATAAAATTCCAGTTAACACTGTCCTACTTGAATGAAAAAGGAACCAAATTTAAACAGTGGTGCTTCGTGTGGTATTTTAAGAGCTTAGTAACATCCCCGTGGGAAACACATGCTTTGGTGCTTTTACAATTTTAAGAAAAGCAAAATCATTTTACATGCAACAGCTAATTAGGGTATACCACAGAAATCAGGAAGTTTTATGCATTTAGAATTGTTCTCACAAAGCCCTGAGGTACCCGCCTTTCATTTAGGCAATAAACAGCCTCCCTTGATATATGTATACAGTCTTTGTCACTGACTTCCCTAGTGCCCCAAATTCAGAATAGTCTCATTAGCAATCTTGTCTGGAGACAGTCAATTTAATAGGATTTTTTATGATAGAGACTGTGCAGATCGTCTAACTTAGAAGCACTGTCTTCTAGTGGAGTTTCACCTAGGTTTCCGTTTTCATGTCCATCAGTTATTGTCTTCTTATTAAATCCTGAAAAAGAGAACAAGACGATAAACTTCTAATCGAAAAAGACTTTTATAGTTTTATTGAGCAAAAACAATGGAATACCCACTATAATTAATAATGAGACAAAAATCAAAGACCCCCTATATCAGGTTTGTCAGAACTTCTGATAAAAGGAATTCTTGTATACCAGATATCAAATAAATTGTTTGTACAGTTTTTTGAATATAATCTAAAATATTTAAGGTATCTAAAAATGCTCATAAGGGCTGGCACGATAGCACAGTGGGTAGGGCAATTCCCAGCATCCCATATGGTCCCCCAGCACCATCAGGAGTAATTCCTGAGAGCACGAGCCAGGAATAACCCCTGTGAATTGCCAGGTGTGACCCAAAAAGGAGGGGGAAAAAAAAAGCTTATAAATTTCTACAAGATGTTCTTTGAAGTTTAGAACTGGTAGACAGAAATCATAAAATCTAGCCAATTGTATACAGGTAAGTAGCAATAGAACTATGAAAAGTATCTTTCTATTTTTCCTCTATGTTTTTTTGCCACATCTGTTGTTCTCAGGGCTTACCTGAGGAACCACATGTGGTACTGGAGATCAAACCAGGATTGACCACAGGTAAGGCAAAGATAAGTACTATCTCTTCAGGCCCCCTTTTTGTTGTTGTTTTGGGGGACTACACCCAGTGTGCTTAAGGGCCACACCTGGACCCTAATTACAACTGCTAACACACAAGTTTACCAAAAGGTAAATAGTTCATCTGTTCACTGTAAAGTTCTGTCAGAAGTTCTCAAACTTCCTGGTTTCAAATCTTCAATGTGCTTTTATTTACATAGATTACTATTATGTGTGTTACTATATTCTTAACCTGAGTCATTAAAACTGATTTAACCCTAAAATGACAATAAATGTTAACAAAAATTTGTTGAGTGAAATAACTTAAAAAAACAAATAAAAACATAATGTGGGACTAGAGTAATAAGGTAAGGCAGCTGCCTTGCACACAGTGAACCCAGGCTTCTGAGACGGTCTCCTAAGCCCCACCAGGAGTAAGCTCTGAGCATAGTCAGTGTAGCCCCAAAACAAAAAGTCAAACAAACAAACAAAAAAAGGTAGTGCTTTTTTTAAAAAACAATTTTGCAACTATCTTCTACATCTAGACCCTGCCATCCCACCCCCTGCCAAAAAATAAAAAATATAAAAGAACTTGATGCTCATATTTTCCTCTGCTCAATTTGGTACCAGCAATGAAAAAAGTTCCCCCACATGCACCTGTTGTTGTAAGAGGGGAAAAATGTATGTGAATGGTCTTTTCAGGAAACTGTCAATATTCTTTGTTATTAAACCAAAATTTAAAATATGGAATTTGACACTGTATCAATGAATCTTCTGCACTCTGTTATATTAAAAAAATTTTTTTAGGGCCAGAGTGATAGTATAGCAGGGAAGGCACTTGCTTTGCATGCAGCCAACCAAGATTTGATCCCCAACGTCCCATATAGTCCCCCTAGTACCACTAGGAATATTTCCTGAGTGCAGTCAGGAATAACCCCTAAACATCACTGAGTGTGCCCAAAAACTACTACTGCTACTACTAATGGACTGGAGCGATAGCACAGTGGGTAGGGCGTTTGCCATGCACGAGGTTGACCCAGGTTCCATTCCTCCATCCCTCTCAGAGAGCCCGGCAAGCTACCGAGAGTATCCCGCCCACACGGCAGAGGCTGGCATGCTACCATGGCGTATTCGATATGCCAATAACAGTAACAAGTCTCACAATGGAGATGTTACTAGTGCCCACTCAAGCAAATCGATTAACAGTGGGACGACAGTGCTACAGTGCAGTGCTACTACTACTAATAAATAATAATAATAGAAAAGGAGGAGGAGGTGAAGAAGCAGATTTAAATAAATTAAATTTCTAATCTTGTATTTTGGTCATTTGAAAAATATTACATCAGTTATATAGCAATCCCCCAAATTTACACTATTTTATTATATAAAAAATTAGATTAATGCTACCACCAATCTCATTAGAAAAATCATTTTCAGTATTGAAAAACTGTCAAACTCTTAGGTATTGATGCATGTTTTACAAAAATCTACTGTTCTCTTGAACGGGCAATAAATATTATCAGTTATGTTACTTGAAATGATGAATTCACTTTTGTTTATTTTAAGAAACTTGCCTGAATCAATCTGAATTACCCATAATCAATAATCAGTTATTCTCTCAACTGAAAACTGTCTTCCATTTAAAAAAAAAAAAAAAAAAGGTAGTTCACCTAGTAACTTAGTCACTTTAGTAGTTTTTCTCCAGGCTACCATCTTATGTGCCAGAGAGACAACCCAAACTGCAGAGCACATGTGCTTCACATGCAGAAGACTCGGCTCCATCCCTAGCATCCCTCAGTCCACCAAGTACCACAAGTGAGGCCTTTCAGCAGAGTCAGGAGTGGCCCCCAAGTATCAATGAAAGCATCTTAGTGTAGCCTGCAGACAATCACGTTCTATATATACTGCTCATCACACAGAACAGTACAAAGTACATGTACTCAAGGGCCCAACTATTTCGTCTAGAATATTTTTTGTCTTGTTTTGCTTTGGGGTGACACAACTTGCCAGTGCTCAAGGCTTTTTGCTGACTCTGTGTCCTTGGGGGAACTCTATGGAGTGTCAGGGTTCAAACCCAGGTCGGTGACATGCAAAGCAAGTGCCTTCCCCACGGCACTATCTCCCTGACACTCATAGATACTGAGAAAAACTGGCATTTCCTTCTGCTTGTTTTTTTACTGAGTATGTGACAAGAAAGAAAACAACAATGACAATGGTGTTACTTCGATGTTTCATACTGTCAACAATAGTTTTACTCCTACTACATTTGAACTATCAGTGTAAATACACCAAAAAACAAAACAAAAACAAGAAACAAAAGAGACATTGTCTTACTATTACGATAAAAAGCTTTCATTTCATGAACCTCTAAAAGGTCAAGAGGAAGCCCAGAAAACCAAGAATCAGAATTTAAGAACCATGACTCCATATGGAAAAAAAGAGAATTTTTCTTAAAATATGTGTACAGGGGCTGGAGCGATAGCACAGCGGGTAGGGCGTTTGCCTTGCACGCGGCCAACCCGGGTTCGAATCCCAGCATCCCATATGGTCCCCTGAGCACCGCCAGGGGTGATTCCTGAGTGCATGAGCCAGGAGTGACCCCTGTGCATCGCTGGGTGTGACCCAAAAAGCAAAAAAAAATAAAAATAAAAATAAAATATGTGTACATATAACAAAGGAACTAAATCAGAAATCCCCAGCTCCCATAGTTTGATGTCTGATGGAGACAAATATATTGTCTGATTATGTTTCATAAGACAAGTGTAACAACTTATTTATATTAAGCCTATACCTCGCTATATTATCAATTTTCATTATAACAGCAAGATGATATTAAAGTACATCTAAAAGCCTAAAAATCATATTGACCATTTCAAAATCTATATTTTTTAAGGATGACATGTAGTTCAGTAACTGGTAATGCCCTTGTCTTAAAAGTTCAAGATATAGAAGAATTTATTTTCTATAAATTCTTTTCATGTAAATAGAAGTTTGGCATAGTTACTAGTGTTCAGTAAAAAGCTATCACAAAGGGAAAGATTTATTCACCTGTTAATGACAGTTTCCCCATCACAAAAGCAATGCTACTGAACATTTGAAACTTTTAAATTTTAAATGTTTACAAGTAATAGCTACATTAATTTTTAGAGCAAATTTTTACCTTGTAGCACTTTGATTTCCCCGCTTGTGTCTTTGCAACTAGCACCAGAATTACTACCTCCCTCTAACTCATCAAGGTACAAACGGTAGCGATGTCCACTCTCATCTTCATACTCGACATTTTCATCATCAGAATCCACTTCGGGAGCCACATATACTACTTCAAACTCAATCTCTCCCCTCTAAAATGAAAAAATGAGGAATTTATTATAATCATAATCTTAAAAAGTGTTTTCAAACTCTCCGGGGTACAGAGCAGGAGTAAGAAATAGTGGAAGTAATCAAATTCCCAATGTCTTCAAGACAATAAAAACAATTTCAGAAGCTAAGGAAGTAGAAGCATCTTAGAAGCCATCATGTCCAGAGCAATGCCATGAAACCTCTCTACAAATAAATTTATTTTAATATTATAGCAGCTCTTGTGCCGATCCCAGTATTTTTGCTAAAAGACCTGAAATTTAAAAAAAAATTAGCAATTCTAAGAATGCTGGAACAAATATTCAGTTTAGTATATTGCCATTTTGTAATTTACACAGAGGTTCAGCAAATCCGTAAAAATATTAAATAAAAGTTACACCTAAGAATATCACACAAGCTGTCAACTAATTCAAAATACAAGGTAAATGTCTTACCCCTATACTCTCTCTCTCTGGACCCTCCTTTGTTTCTTACTGAATCTTTTACCTTTACTTTCATTCAGGGCAGATTTAATATTGATCACGGTATTTTGTTCAGTAATAGTAATTACTATTTTTTTGTATAAAATAAAATATTCTCTTTTCTCTCACATGAATGAGAAAAATGAGTGCGTTCTGGAGAGAACAGATAACTCACCCAGAGTGAAGAATAAGTAAAAGAGAAATAAAAGAGAAAACCAGAAAACCAAATTAAAGAGAAAACCAGAAATCTGACTCAAGTTCCTGCATTCTTATCACTAAGTTAAATGAAACGTATATATCTGCTTTTCTTTTGTCTTTTGATTTGGGGGCCACAACCATTTGTGATCAGGGCTTTCTCCTGGCTCTGTGCTCAATGATCACTCCTGGTGGTGATGCATGCAAGGCAAGCATCTAAACCCCTATACTATCTCTCTGGTCCTATATCTGCACTGTTATTCTTCAATAACTATGCTTGAGTAAGAAGCTACAGATTATTTTATTCTTTGAAAAATTCCAAATGTGGCAGGCGAGATGGCACAGTGGGGAAGGCACTTACCCTGCAAGCAGCTCAACCTACTCAGGGTCTTCCAAGGCCCTGCCAGGGACCTAGGACAGGGCTAGGAGTAAGCTCCGAGCACTGCTGGATGTTACCCTCTCTCCCCCCACCAACTGCTAAATGCCATTAGCAAGAGACTACAACTGGTATATATAGGTCTGGGATTTATAACTCTCTAAAGAAAGCACCTTTCCCCCAGTAGTTTCCTTTAAGCAGTTTGAGATTTTTCATTTATAGACTTCTCTGTGTCTGGGGCCACACCTGGATGCTCATAGGGGCTAGTCCTAGTGCAGTGCTGCAGGATTGCTACTGGCTGTACGTGGGGAACCAGGTAGCACCAGGAATTGAACCCAGACATGCAAAGTGAGGCACATCCCTGAACCACATCCCTGTTTCCTAAGTAGTTTTTCAATCCTACTTCTCTCATAAGTTTGCCTGTTCCCCTCACCCGCACACACACACTGGTTAGCTCATACAGTACTATGCTCCTCTTGTCTGAGACTTAAAAAAATACCCGTGTAGCCTTCTCCCTGCTCCCAGATGGCTTGCACACATGGTGAGGCCCACAATAGTGAGGCCTTGGCAGCTGGTAACTCTTGACTTTCAGTTGTCCCTTCCCCTGTTGACCTGTAGTACATCACTTAACCTTACAAAATCTCAGTCTCATTATAAAACGACTCCCTTGTCAGTGGCTAGGTTAATATTAGAAAACCTATGTTAAATTTACTTACCGTAAACAGCAATTTTTTTTTTTTTTTTTTTGCTTTTTGGGTCACACCTGGCAATGCACAGGGGACCATATGGGATGCTGGGAATCGAACCCGAGTCGGCTGCGTGCAAGGCAAACGCCCTACCCGCTGTGCTATCGCTCCAGCCCCTAAACAGCAAATTTTTTACTGCTATTAAGTTCTCTTTCTCAGAACTTTAAGATTGTGCTTCAGAATTTCAGTATATGTGTTGTACCGCTTAAAATTTTGTATCTGCCTATTTGTATCATCTTACCAATTACCATTCATGCCATTTTTATGTTACTGGAAGACAGGTTGTGGTAAAGTAAGGTTACTTTCTTGGATTTTTCTCATCAGAAAATGCTTTTAAAATATCGTTTTTACAAAAAATAGATAATACCGTAATCTTCAATAAAGTTCTAGATGGCAGAATTAAGTCTTTAGGTAAACTGTCACTGAATCAGTTCTGGGTTTAGCATGAAAAAGAGCTTTCTAAAAATCAGCAGTGGACAACAATGAAACACAGCTTTATCAGCAATAAGTACACCTCTAAAAATGAAGCAATACAGCTGAACTAAATGAACTATAAATTCACCTTCACCTCTGAGAGTCAATTTTACACTGGCAGACTACAGTGATGATTGAAATCTCGATGTACTATCAGTATCTTTAATCCCCTCAGTCCTACTCTTGAAGGGAAAATAACAGTCTCTTAAGTACACTAGACCACAAAAATCACCCCAGATATAAACCCAACTAAACAAACCTCACAAATAAGCCCTCCCAAATCACTTAATCTATAAGGATCTTGGTTTATGCCTTTTGAAATAAGTATAAGGGAGACTGGTACACTGGTGATGAACATGGTGTTGGAATCATGTCCACAAGAAACCATTATTAATAGTACTGTAAACCAAAACTTAACAAAAGAACTTTAAAAATAAGTAAACTGTGCTATATGATTTCTAAAGATCCTTCAGCTCTAAATTCCTTTTTTTATTTTTATTTTATTTATTTATTTATTTATTTATTTGCTTTTTGGGTCACACCTGGCGATGCACAGGGGTTACTCCTGGCTCTGCACTCAGGAATTACTCCTGGCGGTGCTCAGGGGACCATATGGGATGCTGGGGATCAAACCCGGGTCTGCCACGTGCAAGGCAAACGCCCTACCCGCTGTGCTATCGCTCCAGCCCCCTCAGCTCTAAATTCTATGCCTGTAAAAATCAATCTAGTTCTAGCACCTCTTTTTCTCTAATATTTCATATCTGTATATTTTTATCAAGTTATTGCTGATCATTTTGATATATAAATGTGCCAGCTCCTTTTCTGAGCATTTTATATGCATTAACCTATGCAAATAACTCCCTCAAAGTTGTACATGCCTTGCCTTGCATGCAGCCGACTGGGGTTCTATCCCAGCATGCAATATGCTCCTGCTTCTTGCCCCCAGCCCCACTAGGAATGATCCCTGTATGCAGAGCCAGGAGTAAGCCCTGAGCACCACGACTGTGACCCAAAACAAACAGACCAAGAAAGAACCAACTGACAAATCAAATTTAGTTACATAAACAGAATTTACCTGCTGAGAAAGAATAGTTACAGCTTCTTTATGCTTTGTGTCCCTTAGGTTAACTCCATTAACGGCCAAAATAGCATCTCCAACATGTAGCCCCCCACATCTGTCAGCAGGCTGTCCTGGGTGAATCTCAGAAATAAGGATTGGAACACCATGTTCTTTTCCACCCTAACAAAAGGGAAAAAAGGTTAAAAGGCAGGAAATTAGTTTTTCCATAGCTGGATTATTTTAGTAATAAATAATTTCTTTAAGATATTTTTGACTACCCACAGTTTCTATAAATACTGAGTAAAATCAGACTATCTAAATGACAACAAAAGACATCATTTAATATACACAAAAATAGCTCTAAGACTGTGGTGTGAATTTCAATTTCAAAAGGTCAAAATGCAAGAGAACTGCAAGTCTGATAATCTATCCCTTTAGATTATATCATCATTATATATTTTTTCCATTAAAATGTATGCTCTGAGGGCAGTACATTAAAGAGAGTATTCAGTAAATATTCATTGGATAAACTTTTTTGTTACAACAAGCTACATTAAGCAATACCAGAAAGCCAGTGTACTGATGCAATGACTCAATATTACCAAATCAAAGTTAGAATAAAGCCATACTATTCATTCATCTTGCATATAGCACAGAGTAAGAGCAGACTCCCAAGCACTTTAAGACAGATGGTTCTCAGGAATGCTGCCAAAAGCAACTGCTTGGCAAGTCATCAACTTTAAAAAGGAAAAAAATATCTGGCCCCAAGAACTAACCGTGAAATCTGACAATAAAGAAAGGACATAAGAGAGAGCTAATACAGACTCCAAGAGTGCTGCTCAACTTTTCTCCACCCAGGGCCCCCTTCCAGCCTTGTTTCCTTCCTGGGGGCTCCTCCCACCCCCTAGAGTAGAGGTTGGCCCCCTAATCGCATGTCATGGATTGCCATTTACGTGATTTATACCTGTGGTCCTTTCAGAATATCCTAAGGGTCAAAAGTGGGGCCATATGTGTGCGGGGTGTGCCTCCCCCCCCCAGGGTTCTCTCCACAGAAACACTGCAATGATTCCGAGAGGCATACCATAGTATAAGGAAAAGAACTATGACCCGAGTTACAAAGAAAAGGCTATACTATAGTACTACAGATATGCTACTTAAACAGTTATTAAAAAGATTTAAACTAAGAAAATAAAAAGCTGATACAAAAATTCTGGTATGCATGGGAATAAATGTAGTTATTTATAAAACAATGCCCAGAATGTTTTGATTTCCCATGAAGTAGCATAATGGATAACTCGATAACTGGATAATTAGATAATTAGAAAAAGGCACCAGAAGCACTACTTCTTACTGTAATTGAAATGCCAAGGCCTTCATGGTCTTCCTTGAGGAGGAGAACTTTTCTAATGGGGCCAACACCTTGACTTTTCTTTAAAGAGTCTTGATCCTTATTGAGGGAGGAAGAAGATAGATTAGAATTAAATATATCAAATATAGCAACCGTATGTTATGTATGCAATTTCCTTTCAAAAAATCTTTACTAATTTTCTGGAATGGATACAAAGATGTTAAGAACAAAAGTGCTAAGAACATAGATAAAACAAAAGTTATTTTATCAGTATAGGGAAATGTGAAGATGATTCACTCTGATGTAAATATGTTTAATATTAAATCACATTTAAATTTTTAACGTCTTGTTGTTGTACTGTCATTATTATTTTGGTTTGGGAGCAACACCTAGATGTGCTCAAAACTTACTCCGATTCCTGTACGCTAGAATCACTCCTGACAGTAATTAAGGGACCATAAGCAGTACTGGAGATCAAACAAGGGTTGACCTCATGCAAGAAAAAACCCTGTGCTTTCTCTCTGGCTCCCATTATTTTACTTTCTGGAAAATCTCATGATTATTAAAACACCCTGTGCTTTCTTCCTGGCCCCCATTATTTTACTTTCTGGAAAATCTCATGATTATTAACATAAAGTTCAAAGTCCTTTTGTAGTATGAACTATCTTGTCATTTGGCCACTGCCTTGACAAGCAGGAAGCCACTGATTTCCCAAGAGAGCTCTGGCTTAAATGCTTAATGCATTCCCTTCTTCTTTCCAACTAACTTTATGTACATTAACAATTTATACAATATTGCAGAGGCAAAAAAATAAAAACAACAAAAACCCCTATATTAATCATACCCTGTTTTGAGGACACTGTAGCACTGTCATCCCATTGTTCATCGATTTGCTTGAGTGGGTACCAGTAACGTCTCCATTTTGAGACTTGTTATTACTGTTTTGGGCATATTAAATATGTCATGGGTAGCTTGCCTGGCTCTGCCATGTGGGTAGGATACTGTTGGTAGCTTGCTGAGCTCTCCAAAAGGGATGAAGGAATTGAACCTGGGTTGGCCTTGTGCAAGGCAAATGTCCTACCCACTGTGATATCGCTCCACACGGTGTTTTTTAAAAACTTCACATAAGGGTTGTTGCAACCCATGTTTTACCAAGAGAAAAATATCAGTGTAAAATCTGGGCCAGCCTTTTCATGTTCTAAGATGTGTGAGTCACTGGATAAGAGCAGATACATTTTTCATACATTAAGATTGCTATTATCTGGCAACTGTTATAATAAAAGTTAAGGTTTATCCAAACAAAAAGGAAAATATCAGTATAAATATTAATTTAGAAAGTACAATTTATTTGACAGAAATTCCCCAAAGAACTACCTCAATTTATCAATGACTAGTACTTCTTTCTCAGCTTATTAAAAAATTTAAAAAATTTAAATAATTTGATTATCCAGAAAAAATTCTGAAATGAGTTAAAGTAATACCATTATGCATATGCTAGCAATAACTCACAGTCCTCAAAAATATCACTTTCAGTGAATTAGTAAATCTATAGATTTTTTTTAATTTATTTATTTTTAATTAGAGAATCACCGTGAGGGTGATTTATACACTTTTGTGCTTATACTTCCCTCATACAAAGTTCGGGAACCCATCCCTTCACCAGTGCCCATTCTCCACCACCAGTAAACCCAGCGTCCCTCCCACCCTCCCCAATCCCATCTCCCCCCACCCCACCCTGCCACTGTGGCAGGGCATTCCCTTCTGTTCTCTCTCTTTATTTAGCTTCTACGGCCCCCGCAATAAAGGTGTTGAGTGGCCACTGTGCTCAGTCTCTAGCCCTCATTCAGCCCACAACTCCCTTCCCCCGCATGGCCTTCGACTACATTGTAGTTGGTGATCGCTTCTCTGAGTTGCCCTTTCCCCAGAATGTGAGGCCAGCCTCGAAGCCATGGAGTCAACCTCCTGGTACTTATTTCTACAGTTCTTGGGTGTTAGTCTCCCACTCTGTTAGTAAATCTATAGATTTAAGGGTTGTTGAAACTTTATATTTGTTTAATCCCACTTCCACTTTTTAAATAAAGGTGTTAAGAAAAGAATGAAAATAAATGGAAAAGATTTCTGATTAAAGAAAGAAAATAAATAGTGGGTGGCAATCACACATACATGGCCTGGCGGTGCTTGCATTGGCCGTTTTAGGTCATTACGTCCTCTGCAAGCTCTGATAACAGTTTTGTGACGATGCAAATGTATTTCAGCTTCCAACTGGTTCCAAAGCTTATCATGAGCAGGTCCCTTCATATCTCGTCCTAGTAACTGTATTTGCTGGACCCTTCATAGGAAGAAAGATTTAATTCAGTTCACTTTTCACTATACATAATAAACAAATTCAAGAGAATTACTGAACACAAATAGCTTTAAATATATCTAAGTTAATAAAGATTTCAATTTACATAGATATAAAAATTCTAAAAAGATTAAAGGAAACAAATTTTTACATATTTTCAACTATTGTATTATTAAATGTTTGTTTTTTGGGCCACATCTGGCAGTGCTCAGGGTTCATTTCTGGCTGTGTTCACGGATTACTCTAGAGGTCTTCAGAGGACCACATGTGGTGCCAAGGGCGGAACCCAGTCAACTGCCTTACCTACCACACTATTTTTATAACCCAGAAACTAGCTAATAAAAAAAAGAAAGAAAGCTTTTTATTTTTTAAAAGTAGTACTCAGGACTTACTCCTGTATGTGTTACCAGGGATCAAAATGGCATTGGCCACATGCAAGGAAAGTGCCTGAACCCCCATACTATCTCCAGAATCTATTCGTTAATCAAATCCAGACAAATCCAAATATATCTTAAGATAAGTTATGATATTAGTGTTAACTAACACATGCATTTCATGTCTTGCTGTAATCAAGGCAGGCTGAAAAATTAGATACTAGTAAATGCTAGTCTTTAGATAAAGATAACTGCACAAAAACATTTCTTCTGGCAGCTTTTTACAAAATGATCACTTTAAATATGTTAAATTAGAAAACACATACTTCAGGGTGTGGAGCAATAATACAGTGGGTAGGATTTTGTTTTGCATGTGTGACTGGCCTGGGATCAACCCCCAGCATCCCATATGGTCCCCCTAGACCACCACCAGGAGTAATTCCTGAGTGCAGAGCCAGGAGTAACCCCTGAGCATCACCAGGTATGCTCAAAATAAATACATACATACACACATACATACATGGAAAGAAAATGCAAAAATGCATATTTCAAGATAATATAAATTAATTTTTATTTACTGTGCACCAGTTTTTTTGTTTGGGGGTCAAACCTGGCAGTAGTCAGGGCTTACTCCTGGCGCTGTGACTTCTGGTGGGGATCAGTGACCATATTGGGTGCCGGGGATTAAACCCAGGTAAACTGTGTGCAAGACAAGCAACTGACCTGACCAGCTGGTCTATTTTTACGAACACCCCAAGAAAACCCTCCTTTTAATTTTTATTGTTACACACCTTCCTGCAAGTTCCTTGTCCAAATATTTGGCAGCCAGTCTTGCCCCATACACTTCAGCCTGGAGAACAGCTATATGTCTACGAAGGGCTTCGTTTTCTTTTCTCAATAACTTGACTTCAGCTTCAAGTTGAGTTTCTTTCATTTTCTCTTTTTTGTTTGCTTCAAGCTCTTGCTCCTTATTTCATTTTTTAAAAAAATATAATGCAATAAAGGTTATTTTAAGACTCTAGCAACAGACCATGTTCCTTAAAATACAAAAAAAAGCACACAGTCTATGATACCAACAATGAAGGTATACGGTAAATATTACCATTCCATTTGGTGGTGGCAGTGATGAGTGGTACACTTGATGGTACTCAGGGGCTGCACTCAGGAGTGAGCCTTGGAGGTGCTCAAGGAACCATATGTGGTGCCAGGAAGCTGAATCAGGGCTGTGGGTACTACAGCCACATGCAAGGTAAGTGCCTTACCTCCTGTACTATTTCTCCAGTCCATCCCATTTCCTTCCGATAAAATGGAAGACAAAGCTTTAAATGCAATTCTTTTAAATTTGTAGCAGAGGATACTGGAACCAAGTCTAGGTAAGATAAATGCTTGGTGGAAGGGACCTTAAGACTGAGGATACTAAGAGTTCTCTAAATTTAGATTTATCACATAGGAATATGAGTAGTTTCAATGGATAACTGACTCTTGTCTTGACTTTAAGTGTGAAAAGTGATTCAAGAATGAAAACTAAAAAAGAATCATGCTGGAGGCAGGAGTGATAGGGCATTGCGCAGGGCACTTGTCTTGCACAGGCTGACCCCGTTTTGATCCCTGGCATCCCATATGATCCCCTGAGCACTGCCAAGAGTAATTCCTAAGAGCAGAACCAGAAGTAAACCCCTGAGCATAGCCAAGTGTGGCCCACAAATAAGCAAACAAAAAAATAAGGATGATGGCTGAGCTCAAAACATTACATTAACCTTAGCATAGCACATCTGTAAAAGTAAAAACACTGAAATATGCAGATGTTTTATCCTTAAAGGAACAAGAAATTACAATGATAGAATTAAATAGATATTCCAATTGCTTGCTTTTAATTTTATAGGCTAACCCCACTGGTCCTCAGAGGCCCACCAGGGCAACCCCAGTGAGGTGTGGGAGCCACCACAGCTACACACAGTGGTGCTGGGGGATCAAAGTGACTTCACACAAGCTAAGCATGTGATTTACTACTTGAGAAAATTCTTTAATCATCTTTTTTTTTTTTGGTTTCAAATTTTGTTGTAACAGTGATTTACAAAACTGTAAATGTTATGTTTCTAAAGTATAATATTACTATTCCATGTCCAACAAAGTGCAATATTCCTCTGATTAAAACCACGACCAAAGTTCCAATATCCCTCTAATTAAATATATATGTATATGGTCATGAAGAAATGTTGCTAACCCCTGCACTACCTGTAGTATAGAGCTGACCACTGAATTTGGGGATTTGGTTCACCTATTTATATGTGAAAGTGAATGAAAAATTGCTTTCTGAGGGAAATACTGGCCATACTTGCTTACTATGAAATAGAGGAGCCATTTGTTTTTAGTTCTCATAAAAGTATGTTATTCTACTCTCTTCCTGAAAGTACCTTATATGTGTAAACTCAGAGGTGTCAAAGAGTATAACCTCAATATCTTTGTCATCAAACTTTTATCACAACTTAGCTGTGAGAAGAACGCTCAATTTACTTTAAAAATGTGAAAAACAGTATGTAAGATGCCTCCAGGATCAAAGCAGAGTTCAAAAAGGCACATGTGATGGGGCTCTAGCGATAACACAGTAGAGAAGGCGCTCGCTCTGCATGTGACCCACCCAGGTTTCAATCCCCGGCATCCCATATGGTTCCCTGAGGACTGCCAGGAGTGACTCCAGAATGCAGAGCCAGTAGTAACCCCAGAGAACCATAACGTATGGCCCCAAAACCAAAACACACACACACACACACACACACACACACACACGACAAAAATAGAAACAGAAGGTACAAAATTCTGAATGAAAGAGTTAAATTTAAAGAAAAACTGAATTGCCAAACAAAAACTTGACTGCTAAACAAACCACTTCTAAGAACTGAGTAAGGGCTTTAACTTTTTAAGCACCATTTTTGTTTTGGGGCAACACCTGTCGGTGCTCAGGGATCACTCCGAGCACCCCAGTGACATGTGAGGTGTGGGTGATTGAAGCCTGGGTCACCCATTTGTAAGGCAAGCACACTGCATGCTGAAGTATCTCTCTGTCCTACAACTGCCATTGTTGAACTGAGAAAACCATCCAAATATTGAAAAAGTATATTTATCTAAAGTTACCTTTGCTGATTTATTAACTTACAGAATCTACAAATCTTGTGAAAATATGATTAAATTATTGGTAAGATATGGAAGTCACTCATAATATCTTCATTAAAAAACATAAGATCTACCTTAGCACCAGTAAAAATT
Organism: Sorex araneus; assembly: GCF_027595985.1. Lineage (NCBI taxonomy): Eukaryota > Metazoa > Chordata > Mammalia > Eulipotyphla > Soricidae > Sorex > Sorex araneus. Next base: position 143,603,143 of record NC_073305.1, read on the forward strand.
ACAACCCCAGTAGAAATGGCAAATGATACTGCTTTTATTTAAAATGTTAATTAAAATTTAGTTAACCTGCTTTTATTATATGTATAATTGTCTATACCTTATATTCTGGCTACTAATAAGCCGTGAAATTTAAACAAACTTTCAGCAATGTTTCAATACGAAATCTGCTATATGCTTTGGTCTACTATTTTAATATCAATATATTACATGCTTAAATACAAGGGAGTAAATAATATATAAGCTAAAGTGAATCAAGACTGTATCTTGTATCTGATAAATACAAGATTAATAATCAAGACTTTTCAACTTGTGTAAGGAAAAGAACATACTTTTTTTTTTGCTTTGCTTTTCGGGTCACACCGGCGATGCACAGGGGTCATTCCTTGCTCTGCACTCAGGAATTAGCCCTGGTGGTGCTCAGGGGACCATATGGGATGCTGGGAATTGAACCCAGGTTGGCCTTGTGCAAGACAAATGCCCTACCCGCTGTGCTATTACTCCAGCCCCAAGAAAAAGAACATTTTGAATTTGCTTATTACTCTTAAAGAATTTGGGGATATTAATATTATAGAATCCTTTTATAACTTTGATATTATTAAAATTTTAAACTTCTTTAGAACTTATTTCTTTAAAAAGCAGGAATTATTTCTAATATAGGCCACAGTTGGGAGTACAAAAATAAAATATTTATGACAATGTAGTTAAAACTGTTATTTTTTTAAAGTATTCTAGAAACTAAAAATTCTGTGGCGTGATAAACTTTATATTGAGGATTAAGCACTTACAAATATTTTAATGACTTATTCATAGAGTATTTATGAAAGATGAGAGAAAAATATTGTGACTTATTTTAAATGACTTATTTTAATGGTTCAAATCCTTAACACTCTGATAAACTCTCAGGCCTGAAAAAAGAGTGTCAAGAAGAGAACTAAGAATACTTAAGTAGGGGCTGGAGTGATAGCATAGCGGGTAGGGCGTTTGCCTTGCACGCGGCCGACCCAGGTTCAAATCCCAGCATCCCATATGGTCCCCTGAGCACCGCCAGGAGTAATTCCTGAGTGCAGAGCCAGGAGTAACCCCTGTGCATCGCCAGGTGTGACCCAAAAAAACCAAAAAAAAAAAAAAAAAAAAAAAAAAAGAATACTTAAGTCAATCACATTTCAATTTAAAGAGATTTACATCTAAATTTATTTAAATTTTTTATTTAAAATAAATTTTAATTTCTTTAAATTAAAATTTTTAATTATAATTTAACCTGTTTTTAACTATCATCAATAAATTAATATTATATTTAAGAACAGTATATTTTCAGATGAAGCAAAATTATGACAAATTAGAACCAAATTATCAAGTAGGGATAGTGGGAAAAAAAGTTTATATAGTACCATTATTTCTACAATGATTTCTGGTAAAGTTTCCAAAATTCAGTTGTTTTAAGTGCAATATCATTTTAGAATTTATTTTAGAACTTCTTTCTTTAAAAGTTAAAGAAATCTTAAATAAATCTTAAGAGTGCTGAAACATGCAGTGATGAAGAAACCAACATGCATATATTTTTTCCAGAATAAATTCAAACTGAAAAGGAGGTAAAAAACTAGGGCTAATTCTTCAAGACATTTAAGTATGAAAACTAACTGCTCTTTTGGGACAGAAGTTTGAACAAGTTTCAGGTTCAGAAATTGTCAAAAACTGATGGGCTCTGTAGGTAGTAGATATAAATCACAAAGGAAAAATCTTTACCAACATGTAGTAAGGACAGAGCAATGATTGTTTAGTGGTTGTCACTAAACTTTCTCAGTATTGGCGTGTTAAAAAAAATGTTTTTAAATCAGACATCATTTTCAAACAGAAAGTGACAATGCGTGGTATGCAAATAAAACACCAAGAACATTTCTGCATGACACATTAAAGCAAAATAGAAATGGCATACTTACCAGTTCCTCCACAGAGGGGACAGACTTAAGATATAAGAAAGAAGTTTTATAATTAGAAAAACATCATGAATAAATTAGCTAGTGGCATAATCAATGTAAGAAAAATGCTCAAATCAATGCAAGAAAAAAATACTAAAGCACATTTGCAAATCGATAAGGAAAAGTAATTATTAGATTAAAAGAAATTTATCAAAATAAGTTCATGATTTCTGATTCACTGTTTGGCCACTATAGCACCTTGTTTTAAACGTAATGTTAAAACTTAGGTTTTTCTTTCTACTAAAAATGTACAATGTCTCTCAATGTCTTCAAGAAACAGTTACAAATTACTTATTTGCTTAAATAGAACTGAAATTCACAAAACTTTAAATTTAAAAGGACATCAGAAGAATATATTCATTTGAATAAATTCCAATATCTGTATTAGCAACTAATTAAATGTAATTAATGGACTATACGTAAAACTATAAATTATATTACTCTTATCATTATCACCAATGTTAAGATGCTCATTTTCTGCTTCTCCCCAAGCTATCTTAATACTACTTTGCACCTCTACAGTAAACAAAGTACCTAGCACATAGTATATTATACATATGAGGTCAAACTAAAATGAGACTTACTGAGATTAAACAAAAAAACTAACAAGCAGCTAGAGATTGCCAATGAGATGGCTAGAATGGCAAAATGCTGAGGAGAATTTCATAAGGTTACTATAACTGGCAAACAACTTTTTGCTTTTCCTTGGGATCTTCCTTCTTCCTGCAGAAACTGTAGACATAACAATATGACAAAAATGGAAAACCATAATAACAAAAAGAACCTGGATCGCTGTTATCTGTGAGTAATCATTATCATTTCTGAACTGTTTGTGAAACAATCATTTACCCCCAAAATTCTGTTACTTAGAATTTGTTAATTCAAATTAAAATTTAGTCCCTTAATGCAACTGTATTAATCCCAGTGTAATATAGCAATGAATTCTTTGTGTTATGATCACAAAATTTAATATATCTATATGAATACTCCTTTTGATTTGTTTCAAAACTCTTAAATGGGGAAAAGATCACATTTTAAATGACAGCATGTATATTATCACAGATCATTTCTAACAAGTAAGATTGTTGATGATAATGATCTTAACATTTCCTACATTTCTTGTTTTTTCAGGGGGTGGAGGAGAGTCAATGGGTGACAACTCATTGAGTGCTCAGGGAACACTCCTGGCAATCTCAGTGGTACCAGAGAACAAACTATGGTTGGCCAAATACAAAGCAAGTGTCCTACCTGCTGTTACACTATCTCTTTGTTTTTTCTTTAAATTTCCCACAATACACATTCTTCTGTAATTAAAAAGCTTCATTAAAAATTGTTTTCTGCATATTCCAAAACTACATGTAGTAAATTACTTACCAGTTTTGCCTTAATGGTACCAGAGTCAACACTTTGACCAGTTTTGGCATGAAGCTGAAGCTGAACAGAGTGCAACTGTAAGAGCTGATCATGTACTTCTTTCTCCAGTACAACTTTCTCTGCTTGGGTTTCTGTAAGTTCAGATTTCAGGTCCACTAATTGTGCCTTATGAAACAAAAACAAAAAGATTAGGCATAATTTTCATTATTTTGGCTCTGATAATTACTATTTTAAAATAACTAAAGACTATCTTTGAAACGAATCGATGAAAGAGACCATTACTTGACTGAGAATCAAAGTACACGCAAGATACCTGAGTGGCAAGAGAACTTTGCCTTTAACAGTACTCTCTTATAAACATGCTACTCCACACTGCTTATTTTAAGAAGTCTTTTTCTGTTTTCCCTTTATGAACCAAGTTTATGAAAACACACAGGTTATGGAACAGTTCATTTTCCCACAGAAATAATGTTCTAGAGCAGTACACTAGCATTAATAGTACATCAGAGAAGAGACCAACAAGTGGTATTCTGTATTCACCCCACAATATGCTAGCCCCAAACAGCCAAATCACTATCATATATAGCTATTTTAGGTGCTAAAGTATGAGCTACTAGGCTACAGTGGGCCTAAAGATAACAGTTAATTGTAGTCTACAATACAGTAAACTACAGTTAACTATTACAGTAGAGCAGAACTTGTCATCACAACCACTTACCCATTCAATTTGAAGTTTTTCATTTTTCACAAGTGACACACTGTTTTACAGTTTTGCAAAGAATATATCCCTTGTTTGTGTTTGGTCTTCCCAACTAGCCTGTAAAGTTCAAGGCAAGGCCTTAGTTTTGTTTTTGTTTTTTTTAATTACTATTCAATTAAAAATAATTTTTTTAATTACTATCCAATTAAAAATAATTTTATCAAGCATTTAGGAGCCCAGAACTTGGCCAACAAAAAAGAAAAATGGGGGAGAGGGGGCCTTTTATTTGTAGATTTTCTAATACCTTTTTTAACTTTTTATTTCCTTCTACCCTCCATGGAAGTCCCTTCAGTGCTGTGGTTACTGGTTGTTGTTCCTGTCACAAAGACCTGATTTTGCATAAACAACTGGCTCTGAAGCTTACACATTTCAGCACTGGTATAAGCACAAGGATCACATTCTTTAGCTGAAGCCAGCTAGTCATTATGGAGGTGATCACAAAGGATCGCCATAGTGCTCACACACTTCCCCACCAGCAGTCACAGTTCCTGGTGGTAACACACATCCATGTTAGCTCCAGTGCTTGTGGCATATCATACCCCTTTTTTTTGTGCTTACCCACAAGTAGCTGTGGAGAGGCCGAAAATCATAGTAACAGTAAAGTTGCCAGAATCATGCTCAACACATGTGGGACACTAGGGATTTGAATTCTTCACCATGCATTTGCAAGGCAAAGCACTCTATGACCCTGTTCTTCCTCCAGGTCCCAGAAAACAAAACTTTTAATATTATAAATACTTATGCTGTTGAGACACTTTCATATCAATTGCACCAATATGCATGTGAATCAGCAGTATAGCACTGTAGTACTGTCGACCCCTTGTATTTTGTTCAATTTGCTTGAGTGAGAACCAGTAATGTCTCCATTGTGAGACTTGTTACTGTTTTTGGCATATCAAATACGCCACAGAGAGCTTGCCAGGCTCTGCTGTGCTGTGCGGGCAGGATACTCTCGGTAACTTGCCAGGCTCTCCGAGAGGGACGGAGGAATCGAACCCGGGTTGTCCGCGTGCAAGGCAAATGCCCTACCCACTGTACTATTGCTCCAGCCCCCAAAGGCTTTTTTCAATTGTGCCCATGTTACTGAAAAAATAAGCTGCATACATTATATAGTGAAATAGGGCAACTTATCTTTTGCTGCACATGAAACACAACTCTGTTGAGTGTCTGTTGAGACAACACTAGTTTACTAGGTTACAGAGAATATGCTAAATCCCAACAGAAAATGCCACATTATTTCCCAAGTGACTGCCACAAATGACATGCCTACTACATATAAGAACCCTGAGAGCTGCATACCCTGGCCGTTACTTGGCATTATCACTCTAATTTTAGTCACTCTGGTTGCAATGTAATGGCTTTCTGTTGTGATTTGATAAAAGCTTCTTGATTATTAATAAGGCTAATTACCTTTCACATATTTATTAACCAGCTGAATATTCTCTTTTGTGAAATGACTACTGTAAAAGTCTCTTGCCTGTTTCTCTAAAGGAGTTTTTCCTTATTGATTTGCAGTTCTCTCTCTGTCTCTGTCTCTCTCTCTCTCTATATATATATACATATATACACCATACCTATTAGTATGAATGTGAGCTCCTTTATTTTGTATGAATCACAAATATTTTCTTATTTTTGATTGGATTTTCACTTTCATAGTTGTTTTGATGAGAAATCTTTAATTTTTAATACAGTTCTTAAAATATCATTAGCTTTCTCCCCATATTGTATTCTTCCCCTGAATTTTACTTCTTTTTTTATCAATACTGCAGCATCTGCTTCCATTTTACTTGCATTTACTTGTATAATTTTTGTTTATTTATTGTGGTGGGGGTCTTAGGCCATACTCCATTGTTATACTTTTCAAGCTGTAACTGTACATAAGTACACACATCAAATCTCTATTGCTCTCACTACAAGACCTTGAAAAGTACGTTGTTGTTTTGTTTTTTTTTTTGTATTTTGAAAGCTTGGGAAAATATATAAAGAAACACAGTAGAGGAATAGCAAACATTCATAGGCAGCATAAACTGAGACCTGGCTTTCTGTAGTTCAGTGCGAAGCTTACCAGGGGCAGGGGGAACATACTGGACTGGAGCTTGGACTGGAGCAATAGCACAGCAGGTAGGGCATGCAGCCGACTCGGGTTCAATTCCTCTGCCCCTCTCAGAGAGCCCGGCAAGGAACCGAGAGTATCCCACCCGCACAACAGAGTCTGGCAAGCTCCCCGTGGCGTATTTGATATGCCAAAAACAGTAACAAGTCTCACAATGGAGATGTTACTGGTGTCCGCTCGAGCAAATCTATGAACAAGGGGCCAACAGTGCTACAATACAGTGCTATTTTGAAAGCTTTGAGTCTTCTTTTACCTAATTCCTACTTCTAATACTTTTAATTTCTGATTTCTATTTTATTTTTAAAATCTGTTCAAAACAGCCATGAAATTGGCCAGCAATGTTACCCTTTCCTTCACTATTCTCTGGCATTTACTAAAGTGTTACCTATTTCTAGCTAATAACTATGAGCAGTAGTTAACTCTACAAACTGCAGAAAGAAAGGTTTAGAGAACTTTCATTCTTTTTTCCCATTATAGATCACTGCACACTCATCCTATATTTAAATATTTATATTTATTACTTTTCCTGCACAGCAGAGCCTGGCAAGCTATCTGTAGCGTATTCGATATGCCAAAAACAGTAAAACCAAGTCTCACAATAGACATGTTACTGGTGCCCGCTTGAGCAAATTGATGAACAACAGGGACAATGACAGTGCTATTTATTACTTTTAAATTCAGAAATTGTTTTTTAAAAATTAATTTCAGGCACTGTAGGATAACATGGGGTTTGTCCTTTCAGCCTTGCCTCAGCGAACTTAGTTTACCTTAAAGCAATGTCCTTTCTGTATGGACACAGGAAGACAGTTAATAGTATGCTTTGTAACTTGGGAGTTGATTGACTCCAACAATATTTACTACTGGGCATTTGCTTTCTTGACTCAGTTGCTCTTAGTTCCTAGCACCCCCAAAACAGGGTCCCGACAAGGGACAGAATGGACCCAGGGCAAGCTGTGAGCTACCCTGGCATCGAAATGGGCCAGGCCAAAGCACCACAATACTCAATTATAAGTTGAGAGCATCATCATAGACAAATGCTGTCATGATCCAAAGATAACGAGGAGACTAGGACTCTGCTCAGGTTAGGACGACTAACTTGACCTGAGGGCTGTGGTCTAGAAAATATAGTGAGATGTCCCAGAAAGAACCAAACTTTAAGCTTATTATCTCTTACTGTGCTCATACAGAATGACATTGCTAGAAATATTTGAAGTAGATTTACTACAACTATTTAAGTGGATTACTAGCTGAGGAAGGAAGAAAACAACACACCCTTGTTTGGATCCCACCCTTAAGTGGATCTCCTTAAATGGATCTGGAGTAATCTCCTTAGATGAGATTTTGTTAATCTCCTGGAGGAGTGGTTTTTACCCCTCTTTGTTGATTTGTTAATGTTCAACCCACCTTTGTGTCACTACCCTAGTGACTGCTATATAAACTAAGTCTTTAGGAAGAAGACAAAGAGACCGAAGACACAGAAGCAACAGAGAAGACACAGAAGCAGAACACAGAGCAAAAGAGAATCATCAGAGCCAGAAGCAGGGGAAAGAAAGAGCACAAAGCGAGTGAGAATCAGAGTCAGAGTAAGAGTCAGAGTCAGAAGTGAGAGCGAGTGGGGCTCCAAAGACTAAAGCAGAAGGGCTCCAGAGAGAGAGATCAGAAGAAGAGAGGTCAGAAGAGAACAGAGGAGAGACTATAGAGATAGTCAGAGATAGAGAGACAGACAGATGAGAGCACAGTGGCACACACAGAAGCAAAGCACAAGGAGGAGCCATACACAGCGACTCGAGAGCACCGAACATGAGCAGCGAGAGGGGGAAAGAGCACCGCCCGGAAATCCCGAGAACAACACACATCATATCACCTCTTTCGTGCCCGTGCGCATTTGTATTTTTTATAAGGCACCATGGTCCACCTACTGTTAATGGTAGGGTTTTATGCCTAGAACATTCCAGAACCACATCCTTCATCAGTGTCCACTTCCCTCCACCACTGTCCAATATGTTTCCCCTGCCCCTGGTAAGCTTCGCACTGAACTATAGAAAGCCAGGTCTCAGTTTCTGCTGCCTATGAATGTTTGTTATTCCTCTACTATGTTTCTTTACATCACACATATCAGACAGATCTTCTGACTTTGCAGAGCAGGATACTCTCCCAGATCTGTCCATGTAGCAGCAAATTGCATGATTTCATCTTTTCTCCAATAATTTTGGCTCCATGAATAATGTATTTTATATCCAGCCCTTCTTACCAAAGCATGCTAATAATTTCAATGTTTCTTTAGTTCCTGGCTTCTTAAGTTGTGGATCCCATAAATAAATGTAGGATCACATAATTGAATATGTGGTTATGAAAATCTTATTTTAAAATAAATTTATAATTTATGCGCAGTAACTATTTGTGTACCTATCTTATATACCTGGATTGTGCGAAAATTTCTCAGGACAGAAGGAGTTGCATGTAGGAAAAGTTTAAGAATCCTTGCACTGATCTAGTAGATTTCTCAGAAGGGTCATATGACATTCATAATTTCTGGAGTATAAGCCCAAAGAATTACTGAGTCATATGATAATTCGATATGTAATTTAAAGCATCAAACAGTTTTTCCATTGTGGCTGAATCATTAACATTACCAGAACTATAGGAGAGAGCTTATTGATAGTAATGTAATTAAATGTAAATAAATGTAAATAAATTTTTTATTTTTGCTTCTAATTACTTATTTTTGCTTCTAATGCTTACTAATTACTGTTACAATATTTATAATCTGTACTTTTCTCACAAATCTTTTTTCTCTCATAAATCCTTTTTTCTTGTTCTACTTACTCTATTGCCAATCTAATAACACAGATTCCATCCTTCTAACTTAGATTCCATTCTGAAATAAGTTTTCCGTTTTCTCCAGATGTCTAAGTTACTTGCTATTCAATTATTTGAGTTTTCCTTTTACTTATGAATTAAACTGTTTACTTATAGTCATATATTATTCTTTTCCCTTAGCTTATTAAGTTTCCAGTTTTTCTCTGCTTTATGATTGTGTTTTTCTCATGTAACTTCATTATATATATTGTTATATCATTCTAATAATGTTCATCTACGTTCATTACAGTATATCCTTATGGGATTTAAGTCCTTTTCTATTTCTTTTATTTTAGTCACCACGGTTTGGTTTCTAATGCTGTGAATGGCAGGCTTTCATGTGTAACACATTCCAGCACCACACCCTCCACCACAGTATCTAATTCCCTCCACTGTTGTCTCACCCCTCCTGGCCCGTCCTATTCCTCCTTCTATCTCCTGTGGTATGCTTACTACTTAAGACCAGTTCAATTTTTGTTGTCTGTGGGCATGTTATGTCCCTACTTTGATTCTTTATATCCCACGCATGAGAGAGCTCACTCTGTGTCTGCCCCCTCCTCCTGACCACCTTCACGCAGCATGATACTCCCCAGATCCTCCTCGCCTCAGAAGCAAGCTGTATTATTCCATCTTTTCCTATATCCAAGTAGCATTCCTTATTTTCTGTTTCTGCCTCCTTTGCTATTTCTGACAAACAGGTGCTTCCCTACAATAAGAACCTTCTGTGTGGTTTCTACTGCCCCAATCCACCCATATTCTGTGGTTTTGTTTTGTTTTGTTTTGGGGTCACACCCAGTAGTGCTGGGGGTTACTCCCAGCTCTGGGCCCTGGGTTTGCCCCCCCACAGTATTGGAGACTGAAACAGGCTGAACCTGGCCTCCCACAAGAAACACATGCCTTCAACTCCAGTGAGCTATCGCTATCCTCATGCCTGCCTTATTTAGTTTTGCTAAAAAGGCTATCACTGACTTTTTCCAATTTTTCTGAGTTCAGTCTATTTGGGGAAAAGATGTTTTTAACTTTAAACAGCAATTGTGGATAAGTTTCTCAGACCAGAACTGTTCAGATCACATTTTATTGTGACTGAAAAGTTGTGATAGTCAAGTAATTTAAATATAAGTCACTGTCACTGTCACTGTCATCCCGTTGCTCATCGATTTGTTCGAGCGGGCACCAGTAAAGTCTCTCATTGAAAGACTTATTGTTACTGTTTTTGGCATACCCAATACGTCATGAGTAGCTTGCAAGGCTCTGCCATGCAGACTCAATACTCTCGGTAGCTTTCCGGGCTCTCCGAGGGGGATGGAGGAATCGAACACGAGTCAGCCGTGTGAAAGACGAACACCCTACTGCTGTGCTATCGCTCCAGCCCCCCAAATACCCAAATATAAGTCACATATTAAAATTTTTCTAGTATCTAAATTAGAGAAATGCAAATAGATACTTTTGTAACTCTACTTAACCAAATATACATAAACAGTACCAGAGAGATAGCATAGTGGGTAAGGCACTTGCCTTGCATGCGACTGGCCCAGTTCAACCCCCAAGTGTGCATAGGGTCAAAAGTGATGAGAGGGGCTGAAGTGATAGCACAGCGGGTAGGGCGTTTGCCTTGCACGCGGCCAACCCGGGTTCGATTCCCAGCATCCCATATGGTCCCCCACCACCACCAAAAGTAATTCCTGAGTGTAGAGCCAGGGAAAAAACCCTGTGCATCGCTGGGTGTGACCCAAAAAGCAAAAAAAAAAAAAAAAAAAGGTGATGAGAGCACAGAGCCAGGAGAAAGCCCTGAATACCACTAGGTCTGGCCTAAGACCCTTCCCGTATGTGTGTGTGTGTGTCTACACAAACATATATAATGCTATTATTTTATATATACAAAACCAACTATATCACAATATATAAGAATTACTAAAATGCTGCATTTAAAAAATTTTTCATTAAGACCTCACAATCTAGGATGTATATTACACTTACACCACATCATAATTTTGTTTACAAGTACTCGATAGTTAAATCAGACTAATAGGTAGCTAATATACTGAATCTGTATCTGTATCTTTTATGAATTTTAAGAAGTGAAAAATTTCATTAAGACTACTAACAAGGCTAGAGACATAGTAGAGCAGGTAAAGTGCTTGCCTTGTATGCAATTAATACAAATTTGATGCACCCCATATGGTCCCCGAGCTCCCCAGGGTAAGCCCTCAGCACAACCAGGTATGGCCCCAAACAAAAAAGAAACAAAAAGATTAATTACTAAAATAAATATTACTAGTAGGTGACTCTATTGTTTAATTGATTGTATAACTTTTTGTATAAGCATTGTATAACAAAAGATTAAGTAAACAAAGCTTCATTTCCACTGTTTTCTAGAAAAGAATACAAGATTTTATGCATTTCCATAAATAATCCCAACTCAATAAATTTAGGTAGAGAAACTGACATGATTAAAAAAGTGTCTTACAGATTTTTTTCACCCCTTTAACAAATTCAACAGCAAAAAAAAAAAAAAAAAAAGTCAAAGCATTTGGATTCACCTATTACTAGACAAGGTTCTGTATACTGAGAACTTTAAAGCACAAGTAAGCCTGTACCAAAAAGCAGGGCCACCAGGATCAAAGATCATGATCAATACATATTGAACAATGGCAATTTGAACTCATAAGCCTTGGTTTTTAAGGTTGCGAGGAAGGCATTCAAAGTCGCTATACTATTCCTCTGAATGCTGGTTGGTTTGGTTTTTTGTGGAGTCAGGAATCAAACCCAGGGCTTCACAGATCCCAAAGTGCTCTACCACAGAACTACATCCACAACCTAGTCTTGATTTTTAAAAAGAATCAAAAATAAAATATCTGAATAAACAATGCCCCCTTTTTGAGCAATAGCAGTTTATGCTAACATTTCTAAAAATAGTTTACAAGTCATTATCTATAACAGCCCTCACATCCTTTTCCATTTTATTGACTTTGATTTTGTACTTGTCTTAATTGTAATATTGTTCAATAGAGTCCTCCATCATTTACTACAAACTGGAAATGAATCTAAATATTTAATTATTCACTGAAACCCTGTGTTAAAAATAAAAAAATGAAAGCTTCACCAACGTGTACATACTGCCTTGTTATTTCACTGCCATTTATTTTCAAAACTGAAAATCAAAGGGCATTAAAAACTGAGTAAAGCTTCTATACCATTAGTCATTAATTTGGCAAACCAATATTCACATCAAGAATAACTATTTTACGGGCTGGAGCGATAGCACAACGGTAGGGCGTTTGTCTTGCATGCAGCCGACCTGGGGTAATTCCTGAGTGCAAAGCCAAGAGACCCCTGTGTATCGCCGGGCATGACCCAAAAAGCAACATCAAGATTAGACATTTTCATATTTTAATGGCTATAACTTGTTTATTGGAGCGATAGCACAGCGGGTTGGGTGTTTGCCTTGCACGTGGCAACCCAGGTTTGATTCCTCCGTCCCTCTCGGAGAGCCTGGCAAGCTACCAAGAGTATCCTGCCCGAACGGCAGAGTCTGGCAAACTACCCGTGGCGTATTCAATATGCCAAAAACAGTAACAACAAGTCTCACAATGGAGAAGTTAATGGTGCCCGCTCAAGAAAATCGATGAACAACAGGACAACAGTGCTACAGTGCTATACCTTGCTAGTGTCATACAATTTTAGAATGCAAAGAGATCTTAGAGAACATTAAGACTATAATTATGCCACTGGTATTTAGAGAATAAAACCAAGACCTATAAAGGCTGTATTTCTTCCTAGTCTTATCTCACTGGTAAAGAAACTAAACAGCACAGACGCCCTGCGTGTATTATGCTAGGAGCCACAAGAAGAAATGTGTTCCTATACTACACCACGTATGTTTAACTTACTATATATTTACAGCCACCAAAGCAAGCATTTATACGTCTGCCATATGGCATGTACATCACATCCATTATCTCTAATTCTTATCATGCTCTCCATATTTTAATTAAGGAAACTTTAAAAAAAGAGTTTAAGCAATATCCCCTAAGATCACACAGCTAGATGGTTAACACTCAAAACCAATTTGACCATAAAAAAATAATTAAGAAAAAGTCTGGAACTATTTCATCTCACTGTCTCACTGCAGCCATAACCTAACTAGTCTGAAATAAAAGCTGGGGCCGGAGAGAGAGTACAGTGAGCAAAGCACTTACTTGCACACGGACAACCCAGGTTTGCTCCCCATCACCCCATATGATGCCCTAAGCCTGCCAGGAGTGATCTCTCGGGGTGCAGAGCCAGAACAAGTCCTAAGGAACATCAGATGTGCCCCCCCCAAGTCCCTGAAAATAGTGAAACCTATTAGCAAAAACAGCTAATTTCAATCTTCAACTTTTTAATTTTCATGACACTGCCCCCCCCCCACACACACACAAAATCTGTTTAAGGCTTAATAAAGAATGTTAAAGGTAGTTGGGATACACTGTTATCACTTCACATTTTATCTTAAAGATCCATTTACAGAAGAAATGCAACAAAACTGGGTTCAGGGATAAGCAGCACAAGTGCGAAAGCTCCTGCTTACACATTTGGGCTCACCAAGTCTGAGTCCCAGTGCCATATGCTATTTACATTTACAATCTCTCATGCCAGATAACCACAGCAAAAGGAGGGCTGGGGGTGGGATGAATATCTATTTTGTGTGTTAAAAAGAAAAAGAAAAAGGAACCTAAAGGAACCTATCAAGATACTCTTTCCCTGAAAATAATTAAGGGCAAAATTTCAGTCTGGATGGTCTCTGAACTATCAAATCTGAGATTTTTCTAGGCAGTGATTCAAGATGTGGTTCCTGTATCACAACTATCAGCTGACATGGAATTGGGAGGCAGATGAAAATTAAGAGCATACTGTGCAAAACAGGAATAAAAAAGAGAAACAGTTAATCTAAATAATATCATAAAATCATCATTTATGCTTAATAATCTATTTTATTATTCTATTGTTATTCTATCCCTATCTCACACCCTCTCAAAACAACAAAATTTTCCCTTCAAGAACATCCTTTCCTATTGTAATTTTCCTTTTTTCTTCATTTTCTGGCAGTGCTCAGGGCTTACTTAAGAATGTGCTCAGGGAACTATATCTAATAAAATCCTTAATTATGGGTTCCACTGTGGCAACAAAATCAAAGTAACCTTTTAATTCTGTTTCCTATTACTCCACTTTGTCTAGATCTTAATCATTTGTCAATATAATCTAAAGATACACAACAGTTACACTTTGCTAAATCTTAGTTCATTTTGATATTATTAACTGTCTTATAAATTAAAATGCCAATTATTCTACCTTAAGCTCCCTTCGAAAACTTAGTTGGTGGGGTGAATAAAATTAAGACAAGAAATTAGTGATCAAGTTGTACAGCAAAGGATTTTCAACCCGTTCATTAGTTTCAACATGCTTGCTGATCTTGTAGTAAAATTCACAGAAATTCCAAGCTAAGAACCTAAAATTATCTCACAAAGTCTTTAGTTTAAGCAAGAAGAAACTGAGGCCCCCAATTTTTTGCACACTGATGCCAACAGTGCAATTTGTGTTAATTAAATCACACTCAGTATGAGCCACTGGCGGTATGCGCTGTTAATGTGTTAAAGATCAGAAGGCAAAAAAAATTAAGTGCCAAAATATACAAATTACAGATGGCAAGATATCATTATAAAAGTATATTCAAATATGTTGGAGGACTAAAGCTGAACTGAGTTCCTTGTTATCAGAATCTTATTATATAGTTCTCCTTGTTTCATTAAGAAAGGAAATGCCAGCGAACTAAAGAGCTAGTAGAGTGGGTAGGGTGCCTGCTGTGCATGCAGCCAGCTGAACCCTGGTTTGATGCCCAGCGCCACAGAGTTCCCCCATGCCTGCCAGGAGATAAGCCTGAGCACAGCCAGGAGGACATTCTGAGAACAACCAGATGTAACCCAAACACAAATGCAAAAGCAAAAAACAAAAATCCCCACTTTGTCTGTTAGGTTTCCCAGCCTCACCCCCTACCACTGGAACTAAACTTTTAAAAGAATGTTAGCAGACATTCTTAGACAAAGGATCCTAAATAAGTGACAGCAAAAGCAGAAACACTTTTCACAGGGCCTTTTCTCCTGTGACACCGTTAATGGGATAATGAAATGAATAAGAAAACATACTTGATTTATTCTTTCTCTCCTTCTCCTACAAAATAGAATAAACTCGTTTTGATTTTGGGTAACACCCAGCAGTGCTCAGCACTTAACTCCTGGCTCTGCATTAATGGATCACTCGTGGTGGGGCTGGAAGACCATAATGGGGTACTGAGGATCAAAACTGGTCGGCAGCATGCAAAGCAGTCACCTTCACTTGCTGCTCTCCTACAAGCCCTCCAAGAGCACATTCTCAGAGATAATTTGATTTAATCTATCCCTTTCCTAAAGAACATTCCCTGTTTTCTCTTTTCCCCCTCTACCTGAGAAGCACTGCTCCTATTACCTAAAATTTAGAGAAGCCCACTGAATCCTTACTCCTCCCCCAGATCCTATCCTACCTAACAAAGGTGCTCTGGCCCAAGGCTCCCTCCCAGTGTTCATAGCCAAAAGGGGCCATGGTTCAAGGCAAGGACCCAAGGACTAGTATAAAAGAAATGAAAAGCAGTTGGTGGGTTAGGAGTGCATGGCTATCTTTCACACAAGTATCTCAATTATTATCTCAAAAGTGTGTGGAAACTTTCAGGAAATTTACAAGTTCTTAGTCACTTACTTCAATTAGTAAGAAAACATTAGTTGCATTTTTCTCACAGTGTTGATATCTGCACTAAACGTGCAAAAGTGATCAGTAAAATTTTTAGTATTTTATACAAAATAATGCAGTGGCATCAAATTATACTTCTCTATTGTAAACATTACAATTTTTTTCATTTATGAACATCCCTGATGGCGCAGGCAAATAGCCCAACAGGTATATTATACCCTAGCATGTGTGATGCCCTGAGTTTGCTCTCTAGCACAAGCCCTCCCCAAAAGCCCCTCAGTAAACTTGTGACACTCCCCATGCCCCCAGTATCACTGGACTGGCCCCTTAAAAATAATAATAATAAAATAAATGAATGAATGAATAAATAAATAAAGGAGGCCTGGATGCTAGACACTATTTATTTATTTTAAAAAATCACCCCTGAGCCAGAGAGATGGTACAAGGGTTAGGGTATTTGCCTTGCATGCAGCTGATCCCACTTTAATTCCCAGCACCACATATGGTACCTCAAATACTGCCAGAAATAACTCCTGAGCATTGAGCCAAGAGTAAGCCGTGAGGACTGTGAATGTGGCACCACGGAAAATTAAAAAAGCAGAAACAAAAAGTTTCTATCATTAGTACACATCACTTTAATATTCTGTGTAACTAAAGAGGATGCATGAAATATTTCTACCAAATAGCAAGTTATGTTGTTTCAAGGGAAAAAAATATAAGTACTTGAGTTGCCAGGCTTATCATATTTAATAGAGCTCCATGAATTTCAAAGGAAAGCGGGAGGTGGAGGTGTGTGAGACTCTAGCATTAGGTGGCCGAGAACCGGCCCAAGGCTACGGAGAACAAAGAGCCAGGGAAAGGAGAAACAGGGACCCAGGCTGGCTGGTAGGCAGTTTATTTCTGTCTTCCTGTATCTATACAAAAAGGATATTGCTAAATAAACCATGCCAAGGACATAAAGGAAAAAGAAAGACAATATAAGATTACTAGTAATAGATGGAATTGGGTGTGCCTCAGGGGCACTGTTGTGGGAGTAACTCAATAAATCTAAACTCCCTACAGGAGGAGCAAAGACAACCCAATGTTATCCAACAGAGCACCACCTGTATCTAAATGAAGGACAAATTAAACTAAGATTACTAGATGGTGTATATGTTCTTGAGAATAAATTAAGTGAATCTGCTATTTCAAGGAAAACAACTGACCACATTTATCGACAAAGATAAAAATGTGCTTTCAAGTGCAAATTAGAATATTAAATATTTTAACTCTTGTCATTATATGAGCTTTATTTTTCACTCTGCTGTTTTTGTGGGACTTCCAAGAAGTGCCCAGAGGCCAGCTGGCCAGTGATTCAGTGCAATCACTGAATGCAGTGCCACTTGTGATAGTGGTTATGGGAGCTACCAAGACACCATTTGGTGGTGCCCAGGGGCCAGAACTACACCTTGGCAATATCTGGGTAGCCACGCAATCAATGCCAGGGATTGAACCTGGACTATAGGATATACAGGGTGGGCACTCCAGACCTTTAACTATCTCCTAGCACCACCACCACAAGCTTCCCATCACCTACAAACGTTTTCTGAAACTAGTTATACTGATAAATATGCCAATATTCGGAAGGGTTACAAAAACTCAGAACCAATAATTTTAGATTGATGGACTGATGATATTAAAATCATGCCTCAAACTCAAAGACTACATAGAGGGACCAATGCACCCTCATATAACTGTATGAAAAGTCCACTGAAACAGTTTCAGACTCCATATTACTTAACTTTCAAGAAACAATGCAAAAAATAATATCCACAATGATCTAAAAATATTTCTTCCTAATTCAAATATTTACCTGTGAGGTCAAATCCTACTCTATAACTAAGAACCCTATCACAAACAACGCCAGAAGCAGATGCAAGAATACAACCAGATAATCTGAAAACCTGCAAAGATGCAAAACATTGCCACTCTTCTAATTTTTTTAAAAAGAGCTATTTTTCACTTCAAAAATATTTATATTAATACAAAGCCTTATTCTTACATTTTGCTTTCATTTCAATATACACAGAAAAAAAAACATATTTTTTAAAGTTTTGGGGATATCTTAACTTTAAAGACTATAAAGTGTTCCTTAGACCAAAAAATATGAGAAGCTAAAGTTTCTGAAAGAAGCTCCACATTCCTGACCCATATAGAATAAGAGAAAACAATGACAATACATTATGTCACTGGAGAGACATCCTGCCATAAGGAGTGTGAATTTCATTTAAATTGTAGTTGGGGAATCTTAAACAGCAAACATTTCAGCTGTGTGTAATATAAAAAACAACATGACTCAACTCAAACTGGAAGGGTTGAAATGGAGACTCCGGTAGATAAATCTCTGATGCCTTTTTCCAGGGTTAAAGTATTTGTGAACCTCAAAATGAAATTCCAAACAATGTAAAACGTTCAGTTTTCATTCTAATATTCAAAAACTCGGTTGCTATGAGCAAAATGAAGGTGGAGTGAGGAGAATCAGCCTACCCAATATATTTCAATTGTCACAATGATGCCAAACTCAAACTCAGCATCCTTATATAATAATATTTAGTTATTTTTAACTAGCTTCAATTTTTCTTAAAATGAAATACTATTAAATATTAACTCAGGGCTGGAGCAATAGCACAGAGGGTAAGGCATTTGTCTTGCACGTGGCCAACCTGGGTTCGATCCTCTACATCCCATATGGTCCCCCAGCATCACCAGGAGTATTTCCTGAGTGCAGAGCCAGGAGCAATCCCTAAGCATCGCTGGGTGTGACCCAAAAAGCAAAAAAACAAAACAAACAAAAAACAAAAACTCTTAAGTTAAATCCCTGTGAATTACATACCAAGGTAACAGATAAACCTGCACATCCAGTCACTGAATGAGAAAGCAAGCACTGAGTTCATCACTGTGGACACAGCAAAATAAATAATCCTGGCTGTCATGAAAATGCTACTACAGAATTAGTCTTAGCAATTTTTGAAGACTCATAACAGAGCATTAGGAAGTTTTTTTTTCAATTACTCAAATGAGTATGTTAAGTATACACTGTATGCTAGGATCCAGAGACTGAAAGATAAGACATGGACTCTGCACTTCAAATTTTCAGTCTAGTAGAAAGATATTAAAAATTTCCAGTTATGAAATAAGAGTGTCATTAAGTCCTATTCTGGAGCACATGGAAATGCACCAATTAAAAAAAATAGTTTCGGTGCTGTAGCAATAGCACAGCAGGTAGGGTGTTTGCCTTGCACGCGGCTGACCCGGGTTTGATTCCCAGAATTCCATATGGTCCCCTGAGCACTGCCAGGAGTAATTCCTGAGTGCATGAGCCAGGAGTAACCCCTTTGCATCGCCAGGTATGACCCAAAAGGAAAAAAAAAAGTTTCTAAAAGTGGGTACACCTAAAAGTGGGATGGAGATCAACAAATTATTATGTAGACTGGGAGAAGGGGAGGATCTGAGACATGAAAACCACCAGCAAGTGAGAGAAGGATATATACAGTTCAGAAAGCCTGATATTTAATGTGTAAGCTCCAAATTTCCCATTTTAATCAGGGTCCATGTGCCAATTCTATAACTGACATAAATCAACCTGATATCTATACTCAAAGAAATTACTCTCAACGCAAATTGATTTAGGAGTACTAAAGTAGGTTAAAATAAAACCTTAAAGTAGGTTAAAATGAGTTCATCAAGAAAAATGCTACTCCCTTGGGTCAGCTTTCACAAACATTTGACAGTTCAGATTATTTCACCTAAGTCATGGTCCACCAAAGAACACACCTTATACCAACAGAGGTGCAGCAATGACTAATTATAGTTCAATATAATAAACTTAAAGAGTCCAGTGGAGTTCAAAGTGTTAACACAAACTCTGCAAGAGAAGATTCATAAAGAAGTGACATGAAGAAAAGCCTTCACAAGATGGTGATGTAAGTGATGCCTTGGAAGAGTGGATTTTTGATACTACAGACAAAGGGACAGAGAAACCATGGTACAAAAAAGCCTATGCCAAAGTAGAAATGCCATGAAAAGCAAGGCCTATTTAGAGAACTGCAAACAGATGAGTTTTACTGAGGCAAAAAGCAAGTGAAAAAGGGTGATAAGAAAAGTAAGAACAGGCTGGGTTCTATCTCTATACTGCAATTTGAATTTCAGCCCATATAGAAACAGTGAAAAAATCAGGGGTCTTTTAGATGTCAATCATAAAAAAGGAATTATTTGGGGGGGTCAGAGAGAGTACAGGGGGTAGGGTACATGCCATGCATATGGCCAACCTAGGTTCAATCCCATCATTATAAAAAGTCTCCTGAGCTCCTCTAGGAGTTATCCCTGAGCACAGAACCAGGAGTATGCCTTGTGCACAACCGGATGTGGCCCAAAACCAAAAAGATGATTTTCTAATTATTTTGGTAATGAAAGATTTGCAGAGTTAAGAAGCAACTCAGAGACTACGTTAAGAAACATACAAGGAAGAATTAGGATATAACTGTACAACCTTCTAAACTCAACTCACTGTCATTTGACAAGATCTGCTTCTTCTAGTTTCCTTACTTCAACAAATGATCTGAGTATCCTAGCATTGTCATAACAAATTACCAGAAACTTAGGAGCATAAAAGAAGAGAAATGTATTCTCCTACAACTCAGGATGTATGGTATCAGGGTGTTGGGACACTGAGAAACTGCCCTAAGCCTATTACCTACTGCTTAGTGGCTGCCAAAATGCTATTCTTATTCCCTCCCCCCTTAAAAAAGGAAACAAAACAAAACATTATTTTGGGGGTGGGGTGACACACATGGCAGTGCTTACTCCTGGTTCTGTGTCAGGGATCACTCCTGGTAGGGCTCAGGGAACCATATGTGGTGCTACCAGGGATCAAACCTGGGTCAGCTGTGTACAAGGCAAGTGCCCTACCCACTATACTATCACTCTCTTGTTCTCTCTCACTCTCTTAAAAAAAAAAAAAAAAAACAGTGGTGCTCTGTGCCGACTCCTGGCTTAATGCTCAGGGGTTGCTACCATGAGGAGTCAGGGATCAAAACTGAGCCTCCTACATGCAAAATATATTCTTAATCCTTTGAGCTATCTTTGTGGCTCTTCTTGGCATTTCTTGAAGACATCACTCCAATCTGCTTTCTTTCCTAGATCTTTATAGGACCACGCATTAGATTTAGGGTCCACTCAAACCCACTGTGATTTTATCACCATCCTTATATTAATTTCACGTGCAAAGACACTATTTCCAAGTAAAGTCACACTCTGAGTGAAAGTGAATTGCAAGGGCACATTAGTCAACCCATTACAGGTATCAATCATGTCTTCTGCTCTCATAGCACAAACCAACTTCCTTTCACCTTCTCAAATGTAGTATGAACATGCCCACTACAAGTGCGTTCCATTTCCTATTGAATGCCATACAGTTCTGTTTCTCTTAGCCTACTTAATATAAGCTTTTTGTTTGTTTGGGGTTTCTTGAGGTCCCCCAAGTGCTGCTCAGAAGGTCTGGGAAGATCCCGACAATTCTTGGCAAATGTACCAGTGATTCAATGCGACGACCTGAGCATGAAGTGCTATGGGGGCCCAGCGGTACTGGGAATTACCTGGGGTGACGCCAGCAGTGACTAGATGCCTCCAGAGTCATGTTGGAGGGCATCCAGGGCAATAATAGCAATATCAAGCAACCATGCAGTGCCAAGATAGAAGAGTGGCTCGGCTACATGCAAGGCAGGCATCTTAAGCTCTGTACCATCTCTCCAGCACTCCGCCTTTTTCTTAACTCAAGAGTCACTTCTTCAAGGACGCTTTTCTTGGGGCTGGAGCGATAGCACAGAAGGTAGGGTGTTTGCTTTGCATGCGGCCAATCCAGATTCAATTCCCAGCATCCCATATGGTCCCCTGAGCACTGCCAGGAGTAATTCCTGAGTGCATGAGCCAGGAGTAACCCCTGTGCATCACCAGGTGTGACCCAAAAAGCAAAAAAAAAAAGAAGAAGAAGAAAGGAAGCTTTTCTTAATCTCTCAGAACAGGCTCTCAATTCTCTCAATGCATCTTTCATAATATTGATCAAAGTTGCAATTTTACATTTCTATAAATATTCCATCAAATTTCCCAATGGAATCCAAGCTTCAGAACATCAATTTCTGTTAGTTTTTGCTCTCCACTATTAGTTTAAGTACTCAAAAGTCCAGGTCAATGCCATACAGTAGCGTCGCTGCTTTAAATCAACATAGCAACTGATTATGAGTGGCATAAGTCTAGACCAGTGTTTCTCAATTTTTTTTCTAACCACGCCCCTCTTCGTTCTTGTCCTACAGGTTGCACCCTAGTCTTGAACAATGACACCTCCCTCTCCGCCCCCATTTATGTGGCTTTTCACTTGTGGCTCTTTGGAATACCCTGTGAGTCCTCACAGAGCCACATGGCCGCCAGCTGAGAAATGCTGGAAAAGTTTCCCCACTGACTACTGAAAACATCAAATGATATTTAAAAAGAGATTAACTGAGGGGCCAGGGAGACAGCTGAGGCCACAGGCATGTGCAAGTCCCTGAGTTCAACTCTTCACACCATATATGGTCCTCCAAACACCAAGCACTGCAGGATGTGGTCCTGGTGACCCCTAAGCACTGTGAGGCAGAGGGAGGAAAGGAATGGAAATAGGAAGGAAGCAACAAAACAAGGGAGATTTAAGGCTTTTACTGAGGAAAAAGAATGTGATAGTAGGTGTGTTTAGCTCTTGTTTTAAAGAAGGGGTCAACTAAAGAAAGCAGTAAATTATTTCAAGGTACTTTTTCAAAAATACTGGTTCTCCGGGCTGGAGAGATAGCACAGCGGGTAGGGTGTTTGCCTTGCACGAGGCCAGGGGTAATTCCTGAGTGCAGAGCCAGGAGTGACCCCTGTGCATCATCAGGTGTGACCCAAAAAGAAAAAAAAAATACTGGTTCTCAACCTTCACTCTATTCCAAATGCCTTTATTACTACTATTACTACAGCCATTCCAGCCAGTGCCTGTGACCTTAGCACAGACAAGTTTGTAACTTGTAACATGAATTCTAAAGCAGCTAGAATGTACAAAAGTGATGATTAAAATGGCACCTCAAAATATTCTGATACACTATCCCTACCCATTTCCTTTTGGGTATCCCTCTCTCCCAAATATAATGGCAAGAAAACATTATATGGTTGCCATTTGTATTTAATTTTACTATGTAAACTGAGATTTATTTACAAAAAGTTATGTTTTCCTAATTACTACATTAATAACAAATGTGGTTTGGTATTTCCTAAAGATATGATGACAAGGGTCAACCCAGAAGAATACTCATGACCAATTTAAATAACCTATGTGTTAGTAATGGAATTTAAGTATTTATGCTGTGAATCTGTTACATGAAACTTTACAAATACCTTTAAATATTTGTCTCAATGTGCATATCCTTAAAACAGTAACATTTGTCCAATCCATTTACCAAGACACAAAACAGAAATAGAAAATATGGAAATATTTCCTAAGACTTTAAAATCTAAAAAAAATGACAATATATAGAACTATCTCTGGAATTCTGTAGATAATAGCATATTTATTCTAAGAGGGACTCATGATAAATACCCTCTCTCCTCAACTTATTCCATGAAAACCCTAAAAACTGCTAATGTTCAAAGTTTAATCTACTGTTAATAGCAAACTGTAAAAAATTAAACTGATATAAAAAATTGATCTCCCCCATTTTCTACAATCTTTAAATTAAGAGTATGAAGCATGTTGAAGAAACATGTCCATATCTAATTATCTGGCAATTTTTATTTTGAGAACACTACCACCTAAGAAAGGACATGGAGTCAGAATATATTAATATAATTTCTGGGGGGGTGTACAATTTATAAAGCTCATCATATTGATGTTCAATATTTAAAGATGAAAAAACTAAGCACCTCCTACTGACAAAATGGTCCTGCCTACAAAATTAATTTTATATCTGGCATTAAAAGATCAGTTTTAAGGTTTCCTTAAGTCACATAAAAAATGAATTCGATACTGTTTCACTTTCAAAAGCTACATATCATGGAAGATACTTCCATTTATCAATTATATCAAAACTCCCATACACGCAGAAAAGCTACTTTTGCTGTTATTTAAAGCTAGAGCACTCATTATAAAAACCAAACATAATTTCCCTACCTAAAAAAACCCGGCAGGGCGTTTGCCTTGCACACGGCCGACCCAGGTTCAATTCCTCTGTCCCTCTCAGAGAGCACAGCAAGCTACCAAGAGTATCCCGCCCACATGACAGAGCCTGGCAAGGTACCCGTGGCATATTTCATATGCCAAAAACAGTAACAACAAGTCTCACAATGGAGACGTTACTAGTGCCTGCTTGAGCAAATCGATGAGCCACAGGATGACAGTGGTACAGTGATACAGTGAAAAAAACTTTTAGAAATTATCATTAATCAAGAAAACAAGGCATTGTCATAAACTTAAACAAGGCGTGATCATTTTTATCAGTACTTCCATTCCAATCTTTTCAAAAAGAATGAATGAAATTAACAACTCTTTTGGAGAAGAATCACAAAATCTTAGACATAAAAATAACAAATTAACAATTAATTACATCACCTTTTTTATGGCTAAGAGGAAGGAGACAGAAAGAATACTAACCACTAAACAAAGACAAGATGCAAATCTGATAATTCATATAGATTTGGGTCCAAAGGGTACTCAATTTTTTTTTTGAGATTTTGTGGCTTACAACACCATTAATAATGGTTTTTCATGCACATAGAACACTCAATTATTACAAGTGATTAACAATAATTTCTTTGGAGAGCCAATATTTAAAGAGTTTTCCACAATGATCCATTTTTATCTACCCAAAAAAAGACCCAACTCCTACTTATCCAGTTAAAAAAATGATCTTGCATAATAAAATTGATCATGATTTCTAAAAATTGTAATACGCTCACCTAATTTTCTGGACAATGTGGTAGGCTTGTTTTTTTTGTTTGTTTGGTTTGCCTTATTTTGTTTCAGTTTTTACAAACACCTCCATTCCCTCCCTAGATCAAGATTAGAGACTAAAGCAAATGCTCTTCCTTCACATGCTCTCTACAAAAAAAAAAAACCCAGCCTTTGGTAAAGACAGCATAGCATAAACAAAATCTCAGTGTTAGAAGTCATTTTTCTGCAGGCTAATTCTGGAGATACCTGTAATTTAAGAACCAAATGTAAAACCGAAGAGGATACTGACATAATCGTGTCTATCCCACTACATTTTCCTAAGAGCGTTGATCAAATTCCCCTAAATAGTTCATGCGTACAGTAGGAATAGCATGTCTCTGGGCAACAATGGACGTTTATCTGAAATAGTTCCGGATAATCAAGATGCTATCTGTCCAGGCTATATACAAAAACCTCGTTTGTCAATATCAAGTCTATCTAAAAACTCAAAGGTTAAGAGGTAAAACTTGGTCTTAGGACAAACACCTCCGAGCACAAGTCTTGGTTGGCTAATGCAATATGTATGAGCAGGCTGGTGGAATGAGCCAGTTTCCTTCTCATAGATACTAGGAATGTGACTGACTGGTATGGATGTGAATGATGGTACTCCGGAGACATACGTGCAGACCTATACCCTACTTTCTACTCCAACCTCACCTCACCCCTTCCCTGCAAACACAAGTATTACACTCCCCCCGTCACCTTTCAAGCCCGGATGCCGCAGAAGGTAGATTTCTAGGATTGTTTCACGGATGCGTCTAATGGGAGCTGATGACACCGGGCTGCCTGTGCGTTGAATGTCACCCACCTCGGTGCCCACCGCTCACCTCTAGCTTGTGGTTGATCTGGGACACGGTCTGGGCTTTGTGGCAAAGCTGCGCAAAGCAGGAGCTCAGGCTGGTCATCTTCTGTCGCCCCTCGTAAGTGATGTCCGCCTGATCCGGATCGATCTCGCCCAGGAGCAGATCCACATCTACAAAGGCCTTGTCGAACTCCTTCTCCAGCACCTCCAGCCACCGGAACATGGAGACCCCGCCGGGGGAGACCCCCACCGCGCAGGAGGCACCCCCGGGGCCCCCTCCGGCTCCAGCCGGGCACGGGCCGCCCGCCGACATGGCGCCGTCTAGGGCCTCCTTCGACTGCTGCTGACCCCCCGCACCGCCCAGCAGGCGCGAGAAGAACTGCTGGAACTGCGGGGACCCCGCGCACGCACGCTCCGACGGTGCCCTCCTTTCCCCTCGCGCGGCTAACGCCGGCAATGCAAGAACCCAGCGGCAAGAGCAGCGCGGCAGAGGCGGCAGCGGTGGCACACGGAAGACACGGCCATCCCACCTCCCGGCCCGCCCCCGCTGCGCATGCGTAGCAGAGACCTGGGCGGGCGCGGCCCGGAGGTATGAAATGGGCGGGGCTAGGATGCCGCACTAGCCTATGAGAGGCGTCTGCTTGGAGCCAGCCGGCCAGCGGCCATATTGATAACTGGCAAACTCCTGGCTGGAGCCTTAGGGAACCCAGGGGCATGCCGTCGGCTTCCTAGCTGGGAAGACCGTAGAAGACCGGGGTGTCCACGTAGCAAGGAGGAAGGGCTTCCGCCCGTTTGACTTCATAGTGGGAGGGGAGCCGTTCTGGAGTTCTACAGGGAAAGTTACTCCTCTGACGTCCGGGGACTCGAGAAAGGTGGTCTGGGCATGCGCAATGTCCACGTTTTCCCTTTTCCATGTAGTTCCTGTTTAGGATGCGATGGGTGGGGTGAGTGGACGCCCCCCAGGGCCTCTTGGTTAACTCTTTAGGGCATGGGCTCGAAGTTCCAGGGAACCAGCTTAGTGCTACACATTGAAGTACAGCAGCAGATCAAATTTTGCTGAATGAACAAGTGACCTTTTGTGTGAATAAGTCTGGGAGACCTTGGGTTCAAATCTTACACCTTCACATATTAGCAGTGCCAATTTACTTATTCTTTGTAGCCTCACTTAGTGTTCAAAATTTACGTTACTGATGGCAGGAGAGACAGCTCAATTGGGCAAGAGTGTGTGCATTGCATGGAGGAGGACTGGGTTGCTCTCTGGCACAGCGTATGGTACCCTGAGCACTGCCAGGACAGACGCCCAAGCACCAAGCTGGGAGAAGTCTCTGAGCACTGTAGGGTTGGCCCCCAAACAAAAAAGGTAGAAAGAGTATGGGCAAATTGTCTGCCATAGAGACAGGGATGGGGCGTAGGTGGGGGGAAGGGAAATACTGGGGACATTGGGGATGGAAAATGTGCACTGGTGGAGGGGGTGGGTGTTTGACCATTGTTTGAAACTCAAACATGAAAGCTTTATAACCATCTCATCTCACGGTGATTCAATAAAAAATTTGTTTTAAAGAAAAGGGAAAAAATGGTGTTTTGGTTTTGTTGTGGAGGGGGTTGTTGTGGATTTTTTTTAGCTTTCGAGTTTTTGAACTTTGAGATGCTTACTTTCAGTGCTTGTCATTAGGGATTCCTTATCACACAGCACAGGTCATACCGTTTGAAAGGCATTCCTAACTTCAGAAACAGTATTCTGGTAGAAGTTTAAATGAGCAATATAGTTGTATCCACGGAATGTCGAATGCAGAGCCTTCTTTGAGGGAGACAATGAATGAGACATGGCACTGAAGCAGTGTCTGTGGGCAAAATGACGAGCTCTCATAGCTACAACTTAATTTGCGGTACCTTTGAGAGTGTTTAGCAACTGCACTTTGCACTTCTGCCCACTTTAAGAGAGTAGCTCAGTCTTGGAAACGGATGGAGAAACCAATCTGATTATAACAGAGACGGCTGGTAGGAACTGTGTGTCCTCCATTGCCTAAGAGGATATTTGACAGTCAATTATATATTCTTGCAATCAGTTCATGACACAGTCATTGTGAGCCCCTTACCAAAGCAGTACTACAGGGCACACTGATAAATATCAGTTACTAAAGTTCTTTGACTTTAGCTAACAGAGCTAAGCAAGATTAATCATGAGAGCCTCACCTTAAGCATGAATGGACATCTGAACACAGCTTAGGTTACACAATAAATCATAAAAAAGTAGATTCACATCTTTCTCCATTTCTTTCCAGACTAATTTTCATATGCAGTGTTTGCAAAGACATTACTAAAGCCACCAAATTTTCACCCCTTGCTCTGCATATAATAGTTATTAGTGCATTTTCAGGAACTTAAAGTAAATTTTAAATTGGGAGGGAGTACATATATGGAATCAGGATAATAATAATAATAATAATGGTATGCAAGTATTGAGTATATACTGTTTCAAGCATTGTATTTTTTACTCCTTTAGCCCTCACAAAATCCTGTGAGGTGTTATAACTGCTTTAATTATTTATTAATTTGTTTTTTATGCAGTGCTGGCAATTGAACCCAGGACCTCCCTCACACAGGGCATAACACATTCACAGTTGTCACTTTTTTAATACATGAGCTAGAAAATTTAAATATCTTAGTAAACTCAATGAAGTGAAAGTGGGTATAGATGAGATTTCAATCTATGTATCTTTTTCTCAAATTTCTTGGCTGATCACTGTCATATAAAAAGATAAGGGAATCTATACCTTCTTTGTAAAAATTACTAGTCTAATGAGTTGGCTAAAGTCTAAAAATATTTTTCAAGAAAATCCTTCTGGTTATACTCCATAAAGTAGTCTTAACATGCAAGAAATGTTACCCCAAATGTAAGTCATTTTCTTTTACTACTCTTTGTGTTTTATACTAAAAAATTAATTTTATTTAAACATATTTAACTTTTTGTGTGGATTGAAATGCCTTGAAGTATTTATATGTTTTGAATCATCTGATCCTTGGTGATTACACCCCATTTTTAGGCTACAGAAACCAGCTCCATTTCTGTTCACAATCTTAGGACTTCAAATCACACACAGCTTTCTGTCTCAGAATTATTTAATCTCAAGCTGTCCTTTCTCATTACCACCTGGTCTAGCCAGAGCCACATCCTGTGCTTGCCAAAGTGCTCAGGAGATACTGTCTAGGTAGACACTATCTTTTGTCCACATCCCTTAGGGTTGTATTTTTCTGCAAGTCACATACTAACAGGAAAGTGAAAAGCAAAGATGGCTGTTCAAGTGCTGCCATCTGTTGTTAGTGTGTTGTACCTACAGTTCCTGCAACTAGTTTGAAATTTGAGATTGTGTGTAGCACTGTTATGTTATCCCATTGTTCATTGATTTGCTCGATTGGGCACCAGTACCGTCTCCATTGTGAGACTTGTTGTTACTGTTTTTGGCATATCGAATACGCCACGGGGAGCTTGTCAGCTCTGCCTGGTAGCTTGCTGGGCTCTCGAAGAGGGATGGAGGAATTGAACCCAGGTCTACCACAAGCAAGGCTAACGCCCTATCCGCTGTGCTCCAATCCTATCCGCTGGACTCCAGTCCAAGATTGTGTGTCATCTCCATGATTTGCCGGACTTATTTTCTCAGAGATAATGAATTCTTAATATATCTATTTACAACATAATTGGAAGAAACCTATAAATTCTCCTTGAATAAAGCTTATGTGATAAAAATTATCTAATATAACTTAAATGTGAATCTTTTACAGGAATATTTACCTATAGTTTCTCAAGATTTTACTAAGAATATATAAAGTTGGGACTAAGGAAATAGGAAACGGGAAGATGTTAAAGACTTCTATGGCTTGATGCCAGTGTATCACTGTCACTGTCACTGTCACTGTCATCCCGTTGCTCATCGATTTGTTCGAGCAGGCACCAGTAACATCTCTCATTGAGAGATTTATTGTTACTGTTTTTGGCATATCCAATACGCACGGGTAGCTTGCCAGGCTCTGCCGCACGGGCTCGATATTCTCGGTAGCTTGCCGGGCTCTCCAAGAGGGGGATGCCAGTGTATGAAAATATTTAATAGAGCCTCATTAATTGGAAATGCACTGTGGTGAATAGACATAGAAAATCCACCATGGATTAGAAAAGGAGACTACCAAGTATTGAAGTATAGTTTGTGCAAAGTCCTATACTAAGCTTCGTGTGTTTCATTTAATTTCTGCTAAGTTCTAGAAGGGAAAGTTTAAGGACTGACCTTACATGATTTTGGTTACTGTAAACAACTGTATGATGAATAAAGGGAAGTCTACTACCATTTCACCTGAACAAGGTAGAGAAAGTCTTAGAATATTATATTAATAAGTATTATTTGAATCTATTATGGTATTTATGATTACTAACAAGTTTTTAAGTGAGTCACCATGAGGTAGTTACAAAGTTGTTCATGATTGGATTTTAGTCATAGAATGTTCCATCACAATACCTTCACCAATGTATATTTCCCAACACCAATGTCCCCAGTTTCCCTCACACCACTCTCCTGACCTGCCCCCACCCCCCTACTGCCTTAGCTGCATCTATGGCAGGAACTTTTTCCCTATCCCTCTATCTGTCACTTTCTCTCTTTCCTTCTGGGTATTATGGTTTGCAATACAGGTACTGAGAGGTTCTCATGTATATCCCTTTACCTACTTTTAAGACTCAATTCTTTCCCAGAGTGATCATTTCCAACTATCATTGTCATAGTCCCTTCTCTATCCTAATGATCTCTCCCCACACTAACAATTTGAACTTTTATAATTAAAAATTTTTTGGCTTAGTTTTCTTTGGCTATACCCAGCAGTTCTTGGGGCTTACTCTGACTCTGAGCACAGAGCTGATTTCTGGTAGGGCTTGAGGGACCAAATGTGATGCTGGGAATCAAACTGGGATCAACCATGTGCAAGGTAAGTGCCCAACCCACTATACTATTCTTATGGCCCCAGTTTGAAATTTTAAAATACTCATGTTAAACAAGTAAATTTGGACATTCCAAAATAATGTATTGGATACATTCTTTTTTTTTTTTTTTTGCTTTTTGGGTCACACCTGGCGATGCACAGGGGTAACTCCTGGCTCTGCACTCAGAAATCACCCCTGGCGGTGCTCAGGGGACCATATGGAATGCTGGGAATAGAACCCGGGTCGGCTGTGTGCAAGGCAAACGCCCTACCCGCTGTGCTATTGCTCCAGCCCCCTGGATACATT